>NC_137875.1:8734638-8954638 GCF_963924005.1 Protomyctophum bolini | reverse complement strand
AACTATAGACTAAAACATTGACTAAAATATAACGAAATAGATGGAAATTTATTCAGAAAATGGACTAAATCTAAATCAAAGTTTGCGGTCACAATCAACACTGGTCTCTGCTGCCTCTCAACAGATCAAATTGAACTCCTCTATTGCACCACCAAGTCGTATCACATCTCATCTCTGCCAATGTCGTGTCTTCATTTATCTTCTATCGATCTTCAGCCCTTAAACCCATCTCGGTTTACCAGTAATCCATCTTACATCCTCATAAACCCACTAAATCAGTGATTCGCAACACTTTTCAAGGACCCTTGAGTTAGTTCAAACTGTCTTTGTATCAACCTTTAGCAGCACATAATTACAGTGTTGTACTAGTGTTCAGCAGCATGTCTATAAACTATGCTATTATTGGCTGGAACATTGGCTGCTTGTTCAAAGAAAACTAGCACCTTGCATTAGTGGGTAACCGTGCTGTGTGGAGGAGATAAGGTTTTGTTAAGGTGCCAAATCTGGCTAACTTTGATATCGTCTCTGTCTGCTGGGAACCTCATTATGTCCAAAACTGTTGTGTTATGTTGGTATTAACATAGAGATTGGTTAATATTACATTCAAATTCGACACACGCATCCCAGACGACCCGAGGGAGTATATTAGTGCCCGCCCTCCAGTCGGTCGGAACGTTAGTTGTCCAGAACCACCAGAAGAGGCTCTGGCCGTGGCCCAAATACTCCAATAGTGGCAAACCCAGCCTAAGCTTGCTTTGGAAAATCCCCCATGCAGTCAGTCCACTTTCCAGAGTCACTTTGCACTCTTCAGATATTCTCCACGTTTACCACTAACTGTCCAAGGTCATTCCAGAACCACCGATCTGCCCAGTGTATATGGGTTAGGGTTAGAACCACCGATCTGCCCCGTGTATATGGGTTAGGGTTAGGGTTAGAACCACCGATCTGCCCCGTGTATATGGGTTAGGGTTAGGGTTAGAACCACCGATCTGCCCAGTGTATATGGGTTAGGGTTAGTATAGTTACCACCGATCTGCCCAGTGTATATGGGTTAGGGTTAGTATAGTTACCACCGATCTGCCCAGTGTATATGGGTTTGGGTTAGGGTTAGTATAGTTTATCAGGCCTTAGCGGGTTAAAGCGCAGTTGTTGTGTGAACCACAAGTACTATATATGGCAGCGTTCTTAACATTTTGCCCAGGCAGGGATTGATGTAAACAACACAAAATATGTGGCCCTTTGTTTTTTTGCTATTATTATTTTTTTATTTTTACTAAGTGTACAGCATTTGGTTCAACACTGTAATTTTAAATGTGCTCTATAAATAAAGTGGATTGGATTAGATTGTGCGTGTGTGCCTGCGTGTGTGCGAACACTGACTGTTCTGACCTGTTCTTGGATTGTTGTGAGTTGATTTATTATTAGCTATGTTCCTGCCCTCTCGGGCTGTCGCTGTCCCTGCGCCAGCGCTAGTTGTCTAGACTGTCGGTCTCGTCTGTCCAACTTGTCGTGCACGCTGATGATGCCTCGATCGTGCATTTGCTCGCACAGCATGCAGCAAAGGGTCAGTCCTTGCCAGGGAGATGAGAAGAGCTCGCTAATGACAAGGCGACGAAGAGACAGAGAGAGAGAGAGAGAGAACTGCGTGAGCACGATTGAATTAACTTCAGGGGACAGGATTTAATGAGTCCATAGTGGGTGAGAAAAAACATATCCCATAGTGAAATGCTATCCCTGCTCATTAATTGTTTAAAGATGCTAACACGTCTAATATATATCTTTAATGCTGTCTCTGAGGTCTCGTTGTTGTCTGGAGGGAAAGCAATGCTTGTCTGGATGTCTGGATGAAAGCTCACTCGTTAGTTTCAAGGCAAAACACTGCCAACACAGCAAGGCTGTCAATGAGTTCATTACGGAAAAAACCCCACAAAAAGTTATAATATGGAGATAGGAGGTTTCTGCCCCACAACAGTGATGATCTTCAATCAATCGGGTGTTATTGTCACTTCCATGATATACACTGGGCATACAGGGGAGCAAAATGAAAATACCCTTCTCCACAACTCATGATGCTTCACATTTAAAAACAACAGACACATTCAAAATAAAGAGGCAAAGCTTTGTAAAAACATTAAAAAGTAAAGAGAGTATAGATTACATTGGCAGGAGAAAGTGCTGATGCATTCAAACTAAGTGCAATAGATAAAATGCTATTCATCCCTCAGGATGTTGGCCTAGGGGGGAATATATGGCGAGCTTATCTTACCACCCTATACCATACAGACTCTGGACTGGTGCAGGAACATCCATCAATGTCGCTGGGGAAAGTACTTGCATGTTATACTTAAGTAAAAGTTTCAATTAACTGCAATATAGATATATACATCTGTTGCAAGTAAAAGTCCAGAATTAAAAATGTACTAATTATGTACTAATTATGCAGAATGTGTTCCATTTCATGTTTTCAAATGTCTAAAAATCGTGTAAAATGTCTTCTACTGGATCTCTTGTCCACCTTCCTAACATTTTAGTCTAGTTTGTATTTTTCGACAAAATTGTCAGTATATTTAGTCTTAGTTTTAGTCACCATAGCTTAGTTTTTATTTAGTTTCCATGTAGTTTACGTCAGTGGAAAAAGGTAGTCGACGAAAAGAAAATTGTCATAGTTTTAGTCGACGAAATCAACACTGATTCCACCACTGCTAATCCAATAATACAAAAGCATGACTCTAGGTAGGGGAGGTGATCCATCACACACATCATGTGATCTCATGTCATGTGTTATTCATAATGCGGTGTATGTCCTTGAGACGATAACACGCTACATGCCTCCAACACACATGTATTATTGATGTGCATTACCGCAAACACGCCGTGTGTGTGTGTGTGTGTGTGTGTGTGTGTGTGTGTGTGCGTGTGTGTGTGTGTGTGTGTGTGTGTGTGTGTGTGTGTGTGCTGATACAGAAGGAACGTGTAGTTCTGCTTGGTTGATTTAGTTTCACTATAGTCCTTGCGTGCGGCGCAAAGTCAACTAAGTACATTTACTTCTTTATTTACTGTATCTAAGTACAATTTTGAGGTATTTGTACTTTACTTGAATATGTCTTATATATTTCCAATACTTTTACTTCTACTCCACTACTCCACTAATGATTGTACTTTTACTCCACTACAATTATTTGAAACCATTAGTTACTAGTTACTTGTAGATCTTGATTATTAATACCCACTTCAGCCTATACATTTCGGCAATTTGAAAATAGCTCACAATGCGCCGCGATGGGACATATTGTGAGCTTCTTTTTACTTGTAATGGAGTATTTCTCCAGTACATTGTACAGTAGTATTGCTACTTTTACTTGAGTAAAACATGGGAGTACTTTTTTCCACCACTGACGGTGAGAAACGTCATGTCAATTTGAACAGCACTGATGCTGCTGAGCATTGATTTGAGTGCAGGATCTTTGTTCAGGACTGGCTCCATTTGTCACTTGGCATTTGGCGCCTAACGTGACTCCGCCAGATGGAGGGATCCATCCTCCATCTGGAGGGACCTCAGGGACTGCATGGCGTTGAGCCGGCACGGACCAATCAGCGGCAGCTATACGGGCGGGATCTTGGCGAGACCGCGTGTGACGCCGTTGAAAAGCGCCTGTTGCAATTGTATTTCCTATCGCTTTAAAATTGGAAAATCGTCCTCTATTCTTGAAAGCAAGCAGCAACATCCAACACGATAGCGAGGGGTTTCGGAAAAAGTGTTGAACCTAATTAATGCTATCAGGCGTTCGTTAACACCGTTGTCGTTCACAGGGGATGTTTACTTTCCTGCTGGCGCAGCTACCATACTTCACGTAGACAGTAGACACACATCAATATGATTGACAGACGGTCCCATCCAATCACCTGCCAAGTAGCTTGAAAAAAGGGACGGCTTTCTTCAGCGATTGGGCTACAGAGATCCCAGATGGAAGTACGTTGTGAAGCAAACTTCTCTTCCATCTGGCGCCGGTGGAGGCAGGTTATTTGGCGCCTGCACATGAACGAAGTGGATGTGCAAGTATTTTCTTGGCAGAGTATATAATAGTCACCACTGTATAGTCACCAATCACATCCCTGATCGTCATCACATGTTGCCTTCCCTCTTTCCTTCCTTCCCTCCCTCCCTTCATTTCTGTCTGTCTGCATAATACTAGTCTGATTCCATATCTCTCTCTGTCATCAGGCCTGTATGCGTATTTTTGCGTGCGTGCGTGTGCGTGCTTGCTTGTGCATGATGTTTGTACACTTACAGCTTCATGCTGGTACAAGGGTGTGTAGACCATGCGCTTCTTTGTGTTTGCGTGCGTCTGTGCATGCGTGTGTGTGTGTGTGTGTGCAGCTGCATGTGCGTGTGCGCTGCATGGCATTCAAGCATGCAGGCGTGCGCACGTGATCTCATCAGTTCCCACCACCACCTCCGGCTCTTCAAATCAGATAGCGCTCGGGGCTATTTATAGACGTCCCTATAGCCAACACTCAGTTCCAGTCTCGCACGCCACTCCGCCACGTCCGTGCACGCCACTCCACAGCGCGTGACGTGGTGTCGGTGTCGCCACGCACGTCCCTGGCTGGGCGCCCACTTCAACACCTCGTGTGACGTGACACCGCTAGCATTGTTTGGAATCGTTTCTGGAACCGGAGCTATAGTATATGGACTCGACATAATGTTCCATTACAATTAACACCGCTGGTTCTGAAACGTTTTAATTGTGAGTAACTACAGATGTGTCATTTGATATAACTTCACACATCATGCCATTGGCGAGACGTGTATGATTGTCAGTAAATTGTCAGAACATTGTCAGTGAGAAAGAAGGGCATTTGCAGAGGTGTTGTTATGAAAATGCTATTCAGATTATTTTTTTTACAGTGAAAAAAAGTGGCCAAAAGGGAACCTTAATTGTTTTCAGGAACAAAAGAGAAGAATTTGCAAGGCTAATAAACAGTGAAAAGAACAACAATTAGGCCAAGTTCCCCAAAAAATGCATGAAAAGTATAGGAAAGCCTTCCTTCCCCCCCCGGTCCGTACACCGAGTGCAAAGCGGGCGCGGGCTCGTTAGTGCTCGTTAGTGAGTGATGGAGGAAAGGATGAGTGATGGAGGAAAGGAGTCGCGGTGAGAAGAAAGAGAGAGGAGGGGGGAGGGGAAGCCGATCGGTGGCCGATTTCACACCTGACCGTTCCTGAGAATGAGCTCTCCCATTCAATAGTACTCCAGCTTGGGGGGGGTGGGGGGGGGTGGGTGTGTGTGTGTGTGTGTGTGTGCGCGTGCGTGTGCATGTGCGTGTGTGCATGTGTGCGTGTTGCCTGCGAGCTGCTCCTGCAGAATACTAATGGGAGGCTGCATGTAGGCTGCATGTACGATAAGCATGTTTGTCATTCCCACTGAGACAGTGAAGGAACAACTGAACCGTTAACACGCAGATCAATGCCAACACTGGCACTGAACAATGCTCTGAGCCTTTATCCATGTCATTTACACCCATACATCACTGTGTGTGCGTGTGCGTGTGCATGTGTGTGTGTGTGTGTGTGTGTGTGTGTGTGTGTGTGTGTGTGTGTGTGTGTGTGTGTGCCATGTCTGATACAGAAGGAACATGTAGTTCTGCTTGGTTGATTTAGTTTCACTATAGTCCTGTGTGGCGCAAAGTTAACTAAGTACATTTACTTGTGCTCGCGCATACATAATGCAGGAATAGTCACGTAACTATAGGGTTCAGTTATAGTTCCTGTAGGCCCTCCGGGATGCGGAAGGAATGTGGAAGGTCAATGTGATGTCCCCAAATATTAACAAAACATGGTGAATAATATTTGCTTGTCTAAATCAGTGGTTCTCAACCAGTGGTCCTGGAGGAGGTTCCAGGTGGTCCCCAGCTAAATGATGGAAAGTTCGTAACCAAATGGACCCTTATATATCTTTAACTGTTGAGAGCGTCAAATGAAAGCAAGTATAGCAAACCCTCTCCTCTCCTCTCCTCTATATCAGCTGGTCAGTGTATAATTAAGTCCTGTGTGATAGCATCGACTACAGTCTCATATCTCCATTTCGTATCTCGCCATGCGTCTCCGTGCCAACGCAACAGCTTGTGTGTACACATCACACAAGAAACTCACACCTGATTTATATTTAGGTGTATTGCGCTGAGAATAGCCAATCCAAAAGCGTGTGAGCTTGTAGATTGTCTATTTTTGGCGTGCTCCAGGACGGACGCACGCAGCATGGCTTTGCGGTGTGAACCCCTCATGTTATTTGTGTTTTAGTCTGTATGAACGTATCCTGTCTTCTGAAGTCATTGTTCCATCCTGGAGCAAAGACAGAACATCTCAAAGTCAGTGCTCACCTTCAATGGGCTAAATGTACTTGGCAAATAAACCCAACAACAAATAAGCACATAATCAAAGCCAGACATCTCTGTGTACGTGTATCTTTGTGTACTTCATGCACTGAATTTCAAAAGCTGTATTACATAAGACGGGTACAAAGTCAGTCTGCTGTCACCTAAATAATATAACTCTAAGGATGACTTTTCAAACTATCTTTGAAATTGGTCCACACTATAATGCTCCTGAAATGATACTATTTGTGACTATACCCTGTACTACCATGTACTTTTACTCCACTGCAATTATTATAAAACGTACTTTACTAGTATAGTTATAGTTACTTTGTTGATTTAATATTATTACAAAACATACATTAAACAGCCGAAAATAGCCGATCTACAAGCTCACAATGCGTTGTAAGCTTGTAGATCGGCTATTTTCAAAAGATCTTTTATACATTTTGAAGTTGTGAAATGGGACATTCTGCACAGTGCCCAATCTACTGATTTTACTTTTGGGACTTTAAGTATATTATGTTGATGCCGATGTGTACTTTTATTCAAGTACATTTTGAATATGGGACTTCTACGTACTTGTAACAAACAGCGTGCGTGCGTGCGTGCGTGCGTGCGTGTGTGTGCGCGTGGCCGTGTGGTCCTCTGTCTGACTCTCTCAGCACACGGTTGTCCTTTGGCTATAGGTTGGGTCATCATCATTGTGTACTGAGCTGCTGAGTCAGCACAGTCTAGTTCCATTGTGTTGTCATTGTCCACTGAGACATTACGTTAGGGCCATACAGTATACAGTATACATATTACATACAGTAATGAGTGACTGCTCAGTCTGCCCTTCACGGCCAGAGGGGCAGAGAGTTTATTTGATGTAAGGGTACTCATTAGTTCATTTTAACTTGAGGTGTATAAAAACGTAAAACAATCAAAAAAATAATAATTTGCCTACCAAAACGTGTTTCTTTTATGCCTGCATGCTCACAACATTGTTGTCAAAAATGCAGCTGCTCGATATTGATTCATTTCACCTTTACAATGGAGTGTTTCGAGTCACAGGTGGAGGTCAGGGTCTCAGCCTCTCACGCGTGAAGCCCTTGCAGCTTGTTGTTGTTTGTGCACTACTTTTCTTTAATAAGGGCCTTTCTCGGCCCCACCTCTCTCCCTTTGTTTATTTTGTGTTTTAGGATCCAAGATGGAGGGGGTGGGGTGGAGGTGAGCAGGTGGGGTCGACGTATGACCTTACTGGGTTGCATTCACACATTCAAGATACCTGTCTTGTGTCTGTGTATTATGGCCGCTCCAATGCATTTCCAATGGAAGCCTATGGTTTGACCAAACATTGTGTTTGATGGGGGGGAGGGGGGCAGCCCAGTAAGGTCATATGTGGAGAAAGGCCCTCGGGGTGCCTTGAGGGGGGTCCCTTTGGTTCCATTTGTATGCTCTCAGAGTTATTGGAGTCTCAGAGTTACTCTCAGAGTTATTGTACACTCTCAGAGTTATTGGAGTCTCAGAGTTTATACTCTAAGAGTTATTGTACACTCTCAGAGTTATTGTACACTCTCATAGTTATTGGAGTCTCAGAGTTACTCTCAGAGTTATTGTACACTCTCAGAGTTATTGTACACTCTCATAGTTATTGGAGTCTCAGAGTTACTCTCAGAGTTATTGTACACTCTCAGAGTTATTGGAGTCTCAGAGTTACTCTCAGAGTTATTGTACACTCTCAGAGTTATTGGAGTCTCTGTGTTACTCTGAGTTATTGTACAAATGTACACTCTCAGAGTTATTGTACACTCTCATAGTTATTGGAGTCTCAGAGTTACTCTAAGAGTTATTGTACACTCTCAGAGTTATTGGAGTCTCAGAGTTATACTCTAAGAGTTATTGTACACTCTCAGAGTTATTGGAGTCTCAGAGTTACTCTGAGTTATTGTACACTCCGAGTTATTGTGGTCCTTGAAATGAAAAGGTTTTAGAACCACTGATGCAGTGCAAGTGTTATTGAAAACTGTTTTGTTTTTGTCTGATTATCATATTATTATTATAATCATCATCAATCTTATAATCATCAGATATAATCAAACCAGATAGTAACAGATAGTACAAATCCCCATAAACCCTAATAGAGTATACTCTACCGACACACAATATACTGTTCAACATGTCCATATCTCGATGAAGGAGGGAAAGGATTCGTTTAGTATTCTGAACCTCGACTTCTGGGTTCAGAATGTGTGTTGGATCTAAAAGGGTTATCTTCCTCACGACTTTAAGTATTGCTCAAGGCTTACTTCAGTTCTGACCACAGCAGCAGCAGCTTTGAGCTCAGCATCACCCCAACACTGCTGCAACACTTTCATCTGTGTGTCTGTGTGTGTGTGTGTGTGTGTGTGTGTGTGTGTGTGTGTGTGTGTGTGTGTGTGTGTGTGTGTGTGTGTGCCTGGAAATCTTAGGTGAAACAACAGGTTTCAATCTGTGTAGGCGTAGAGTAATGCTTTAACATACGCTGACCTCTAGTGGAGGGAGATTGAAGTTGCATACCTTCTCAGAAAGTCTTTGACAATAAAAATGTCATCTATGATTGTGTGGTGGTTGCACCTGTTGTAAATCGCTTTGGATTATTATTATTATTATTGGCTTGTAACCCTGTTGTCACGGCCCTGTTGTCACTTTGACTGTCCTTATTAGGACTTGTTCTGTTAATTCAGTATGTTCTGCATTTGTCATGCACTCCAGTTTCTGTTGTTGCCATGATCGTGTGTATACATCTTATTTTGTAGTATTGTGTCTTCCTGCCTGCCATTGTTTTGTGTTTACTGTTCTGTATACCAACCTGATTATTTTATCAGTCACCTGTATTCTGTTTGCCCGTTTGCCTGTTAGCCTATCCTGTGTTGATTGTATTTTTACTTCACCTGTGTCCTGTTAACCCTGTCTATTTAAGCCCTGTGTTTGCAATGTGTTTCTTGTTTGTCCTATGCCGAATGAGTTATATGTCTGCCTAGTGTACGCCCTATTTTGGAAGAACCTTGGTTTAGTTTAATAAACACTGCAGTGCATACTCACTCCTGACACCTGTAATGGTTCTGAAAGGGCGTGCGTTCGAGTGCCCGATCGTTGTTGCCCGTTCCAAATTCAGCAGCAGCCTGCTCTCCCATTTTCTTTTATCAATCTTATCAATTATTAGCCTCTTTATCCTTAGCCTTTTCATCATAGAAGACAACTAAGCCCCGATATTTTTTACTTTGAGTCTCTGTGACGGTCTCTCCCTGTCTTTCATCTTTCATCGTTTGTTTTCCAAAACTTTTATTTATTCAATATACAGTATATTTTATTTATACTTCTCTTTTTCCAAACATCTGTGATTCCTGCACTCTAGACTCTGTTTTACTTTATTATTCTCTTTCCTCTCTTCAGCAGTGTAAAGTAACTATGTACTCCACTACATCTCACAGGCAAATATTGTACTTTTACTCCACTACAATTATTTGACTACTTAAGTTACTAATTGCTTTGTAGGTTTTGATTATTATTACGTATTATTAAGACATAGGCTACATTTCAGCCCTAAATACATATAGCAACACACTGTGAGCTTCCAGATCTGCTATTTAAAAAAAGATTTGTATGCATTAGAATTTGTGAGTAATGAGTACCTTCTACTTTTGGTACTTTAAGTACATTTTGATACCAATACATTTACTCTGGTAAGAATTTAATTCCAGACTTTTACTTGTAACAGAGTACTTCTATATTTCAGTATTGATACTTTTAATTAAGTAAAAAGCGTGAGTACAGTATAGAATTTGAGAAATAGACATTAGTGAGGACAACGTTGTTGTTGTAATGGTTAATTTAAAAAAAAAGTTTTCCCCACTGGTTTTACTTCATTATTCTCTTTCCTGTGTCCATTCTTCCCCCGTCTCTCATCCACCTACTGTATGCTCGCAGTGTGTGTCTAGGATGAGGTACAAAGTTCACTCTTTTATCTACTTGCTGTTCTTGTGATGAATAATAACGTAGCTGTATTTCTAGTCTCCGTTGCCTAGTTCTGTGTGTTTTTGTGCACTAGAAGAAACTTGGCTCACGTACCTCTGTTTCCTCGCGCTGTTGTTTACGAGTTCAAGAACTTGGACTGTCTGCGACACGTAGATACAAGGATTTCATTATTCTTTTATCCAAATATCTTGGCAAGCATATTAGTTGCCAATTTCAAAACAATAACAATATTTTGGCTGCTGGCATTGCAATAATTTGGCTGCTGGCATTTCAAGGAGGATCTTTAAATTACTCAAATGGTCTGTATCTTTAATATAATATAGTACAGCCTATTATAGCCTATACTCTGTGTCCAAGTTGATAAAACATGAAACATGTTGAAGCCTGTATCTGTATTTGCTCTGTGTGCCCACTAGGTGGCATAGTATAACTGTAGTCTAGGAGGCTGTTTTCCTGCAGTGTCAATGTCCTCATCATCTCTTTTTCTATATGGTGGGGCGAGGCTATAGTTATCATAGTTAGTGAAGTCGGGCATAAACCTTCTATTTCCATTTTATTTCTTTATAAAAAAAATTACAGGCAGTTCACATGAGCAGTACAGATCACTGTACAGTACAATGTTAGCCAAACGGTTCATTACACACACACACACACACACACACACACACACACACACACTTTTATTTGGATCTGCACAAGAGGCGTAAAACAATAGACCCAAACACTGATCAGAATTAGGTTATACATTATATGGTCCAACCAGATTTTGAATTGAATTGAAATGTCACTATATTTGAAATAGGCTGCCCATTTGATTTGTACATGGACACTTGTTTTACATCCAAACTTATGAAATATCAGCTTCTGGTGCAAAGTATTGTATGTCCTTGTATTTGGAACCACCCAATTGCAAACCCCTGAGCACAAGTTTATGGACATGGCCCAGACTTCCAAATACAAGGACAATAAGTTGACAGTTATATCCCAAGGCCATAATACGTTCCACCAGAAGCTGATATTTCATAAGTTTGGATGTAAAACAAGTGTGCATGTACAAATCAAATGGGCAGCCTATTTCAAATATAGTGACAGTTTTTCTAATTTCATTGATGAACACAATATCTGGGGTATTTGGAATATTTTGTAGTGAATTGACATGCGTGTCATTGTGATCAAACCAGTCTATTTTTACAGTGCTGTGTTTATACATTCTTGTTGTCCTGTCCTGTATTCCTCTGATCTTGTCTGAGACCAGGTCATGTCTGGCAATGTACAGTCCTTTATAGTGGCTGCAACCATTTAAGATGTGTGCGACTGTTTCTTTGTCATGTGGTACTGGATGTAGGATGCAGTGTGGGTCGTGTGCTGACGGGTACCAGGTTGCCAAGTTGAACTTGGTCGGCAACACCTGTAAACGGGCTTTAATAGTGAAAATGAGAATGTCCTCACCTATGGTGTTATTTGACAGTATAGAGTGTGATAATGAGTGGTTTGCAAAGGGAAGAAGAGCCAGTTTTCCCTGCAGCCTCAGACTGGTCCACACACACACACACACACACACAGCATGGCTGATCTAACATCTTAAGCTCTGCAGATCAATAGGCATGTTCTCCAATTACTCTCTGCACCAAATTTACACGCTGGCGATCAATAGCGCCTAATATAACATCGTCACACGGGAGGAGTCCGTCCCTGTCAGGCAGAAACCTTGCAGTTCCATACTTATAACTTATATTTTTTATGTTTCATTGTACATATACTTTATCAATCATACGATTACGAGAGTGTCCCACACAAAAGTTGTGAAAACAGCACATCTACAAGCTCACAACGTGACATTTTTTCCGTAGTTTCTACTTTCTTTTTTTTAAATTACCCAGTTAAACCGGGAAAGCATATGTGTCCTTTTAGATTATTATAATGTGTGTGTAATTTGTATATATATATATATATATATATAGCAATATACGTTTTTCAGAAGACTTGGAGCAGTGGTTCTCAAAAATAGCAGATATACAAGCGCGTTTTCTGAACATTTTGGAAAAGTCGTGAAATAGTTTGAACATTTTTGAATGACGTTGAATTCTTTTAAACACAAATCTACTCGTCTTGGGGCACAAAACCTTTTCAGGTGGTGCGTGGCCTTTCTGCGGCCAAATACATACATAGTATATCCCCTTGGGACAAAAATGCTTGAACTACTGATTTAGACGGCATCAGGGGAGCATATGTTGCGTTAGTCCGACACACGTGTTTGGTTAAGACTCCTCCAACATACGTGGTCAGTTAAGACTGCCCCGTGGTTTAGGGTTAGCTTAAGGGTTAGGGGTAGAGTCAGTACTGTCGGATTATTGGCACGTCGGACTAACGCTACACACCCATCCTTAAAAGTGGCTTTGCAGACTTTTTGGACTTGTTAGGTTTCCACCCAACAGTGGCGATTTATTGTCGCGTCAACCTCTCAGCGCCCTTGTCAACGAATGGTCGCGCTCCACTGTGCGATAAGTCACCGGGCCTGTCACCATCCATCTACCTGGACCAGAGTTGATGGAGCGCTAATGCCAAATCGTCCACTCATAACTCCACCCCGCCTAGACCTACAGTATAGACTCCGGCACATTAGTCAAACAAACGGCCACCATGCAGCAGTTTATATAAAGAAGAGATGCAAAGCCAATGAAGCCATTTCGCTCATCATCATCGGCATGACAAATAGCCCCTTTGTTACGACCTGTCCGAGAACAACATTAACAGTTAAAGAAATACAGTATGTTGTTGACAGACTGTTAGTCTGTTAAGTGTGTGTACAGCAGTGGTTCCCCAACGGTTTGGCTCAGGACACAAAAGATACATGTGGTGTCTGGTTTGGCGATGTGGTGTCTGGACCCACCATTAGGAGGAACAACGACAGTATGTAAAAAAAAAAGTTTGTTGACTACATATTTTCACCGAAAACGAAATAAAAACGAAGCTATGCTGTCTAAATCTGAGACTAAATACATTGACTAGTTGGAAAAGGGGTGACGCAGCCCTTTAACACTGTAGCCTACTACCAGATGCACTCATCTCGGTGTGTTGCACAACAAAAGTTGGAATGGAAATGGAAACAAAAATAGCCAATTTTACTTAAATGACAGCAGAAATAATAATAATGTTATTATGAAATCATATAGTGTTTTATCTATCTATCTATCCATCCATCCATAGATAGAGAACGTCATTGTGATATTGCAGAGTCATGCTAGTGAAGTGCAGGGCTGCAGGCTGAGGTTCAACAACCTCATCGAACTTGACCTTGTGTACCGTGTACTTTAAAGTGACGCGCACAGCACACTACGTCCTTGTGGGTTTCTTTATTTGTGCGAATTCACAGAAGAGCAGAGGGGGACAGGGGGTACATGAGGAGGGAAGGAGAACAGAGGGGAAGAGAGGAAGGGGGGAGGGGTGTTAATGCAAGTAGAGGACACATCTGTAGGAGGCAATTCTCCATTCTGACAGCGTCCTGATTGAGGTAGAAACATCCAGCCATGCTGGAGGCTAAATGGAGAATAGATCCCTCTTTCCCAGTGGTGGAAAAAGTAAAAGTAATAATACTGCAGTGTATACTATAGAATACTATTACAAGTAAAAGTCCAGAATTCAAGTATCGGCTTCAAAATGTACTCAAAGTACCAAAAGTAGTATTTTCTGTAGGAAATAGCAGATCTATATATCTATATGTGATGCATTTGCCTCTGAGGTGTACTGGAGTAGAAGAAGTACAAAGGCGATTGAAACTAAAAACATGCGCTAAACGTAAATCTCTGTGTCCCGCATCATCGAATCGTTAGAATTCGAACCACGTAGAAAACCGTGTCCCGCATTCGCAGTGTTGTTAATGCATGAAAAATGAGGGGGAGATTCACTTGCGACCCACAAAGATCGGTCCCACTGTCTCATTGAAACAGTGTTGTAAATAAACTACCTCATGCTATGACAACATGTACATGTACTCCATTTAGCTTCCCACTACACTGGGGAACGCATCGTGACCGCGGCGTGACCTCAAGTCACTCCAGCTCTTCAGTGTGTCTTTTTGTCTGCATCCACTCTCCAACACGTACAAACTAGACTAACATGTTAGGGAGGGACTAGTGGAGAAGAGATCCAGTAGAACTAAAGACAAGTCATCAATAGCATGCTGAAAATAGCAGATCTACAAGCTCTCACTCTCTCTCTCTCTCTCTCTCTCCCTCCTCCCTCCCTCACCTTTGTGCCGCCGGGCTGCAGCCTGTCTCGACTCGCCTCTCTTCCTTTCAGACTCGTTCTCACAGCAATACCACAGCATGGGAAAAAAGCTGCAGATATACTGTTATATAATGCTGCTATATCGGCGAGTATGCCAGTCTAGATGCCATTCTCATATACCATACCACGAGTTATTGATCACATATTTCATTTAGAGTAATATTTTTGAATGCCTCAGTTGATGTTGCACGACTTTTTTTGCGAACGCAGTGAGCACTTACTATGAGACCTAGCAGATCATGTCTGTCTGTGTGTCTGTCTGTGTGTGTGTGTGTGTGTGTGTGTGTCTGTCCCGCTATACGTCCAAATATGGAGTGTGTTGCATCAGCAATCACTCAGCTCCATATATGGGCACAAAAGGGGCCAGGTCCACATATACAGTAACAGCGGGACAGACAGACAGACAGACAGACAGACAGACATGATCTGCAGGGTCTCAGCTGCGTTCGCTTCCCGCGTTTGCGCGTCTTACTGGTATACTTACTGTGGCCTACTATTTATTTCATTATCATTTAATTAAAAATAAATACTAACTAATTTGTAGCTGCACGTTCATAATTATTTATTATCTTTCCTAGATCAGTGGTCCTCAAAACATTCAACTTCAAGGACCCCCATAATCCTGAGAGTGCACAAATGGAACCAAATGGACCCGTAAGGCTCCATATAGTTCCATTTTACACTCTCAGAGTTACAGACCCCCGTAAGGGTCCATTTTGGAACCCCCTCAAGGAACCCAGATAGTGTCTCGACTCTCGACCCAACTTTGAGAACCTCTGTCTTAGATTACCGTATTGTTGAGGGCCGCTAGCCCCTCCTACTGTATGTCCAGCTTTTGGTGTACTGTATGTGCAAACAAACTTTGTCCTACGCAAACCTTAAATGCCATTGACAATGAATGGACAATTTTGAGTGTTCGTGTAAACACAAACATTGAAGACAAAAGTGCGGACGCAACTTGTGATTGGCCGGAATGAGATTATGTATGATGATAAGAGCGCGCCTCACTTCACACGGGTGTGATTTTTAAATGTCACACTGGTAACCGGTCGGTACCCATGCCGATCGGAACCAGTATGGGGAAGGAAGAAGTGCTATATCAGTAGCCTACGTGTCCTCAGTAACCTCAGATGCAAACTCCTAGCTTGGTGCATGAATGAGAGAATTTTCACTCAACAGGTCATACTCGGGTTTCTCTCTCTCTCTCTCTTTCCATCTCTTGCTCCGTGTGTGCGCGCATGCATGTGTGTATGTTTTGTGTGAGTGCGTGCGTGTGTGTGTGTGTGTGTGTGTGTGTGTGTGTAAGGAGTCAATATATCTCTGTTTACATCCACCACGTCTACAAATGGAGCCCGGCTTCACGAAAGCCGGTATATAATACTGTCAACAGAGAGAGAAATGAGAAATGGCGCCACCATGTTTGATTTGAACGCGGGTACACACACTACCACACCACATAGATGAAGAGATGAATCACATTACCTTTCTCCTGCCTCTTTGTTGAGAGAGAGAGAGAGCATAAAGAGAGAGGGAGAGAGGCAGACAGAGAGAGATTCAGAGAGATAGACAGACAGAGAGAGACACTGAGAGAAATGCGGAGAGACAGAGAGACAGACAGAGAGAGACACAGAGACAGGGAGACCATCATTTTCCATCATTCTGTTATTTTCGTAACCCGAGGCAACGTGATACGTCCACTGGGAGTTGGACTTAAAGGGACAGAGAGGTTGATCTTGATGTGTGAAGGATCTCGGCCGGTTGTTGTTGCCTGATGACGCCTTAATCCTGGATGGTACAAACATAATGGAGCAGCTGTTGCATCATGATGATAACACAGCACTTTGCCTCAGGTTGAACCTATGAAAGCATTTAAAAAAACGCTTTTACCAAAATACTCTAACTCCACTTGAGCTGGGTGTTTTTTTCATTTCCTGAAAAATGAACATTTTGGAGTGATAGGTGGTTAAATTCTTCCAGACAGCAGAAATGTTACTGTAATATATACTTACTACAGAGCCAAATATGGAAAGAATTTGACCAGTGCTATATAATACATATTCTGTTGATAGTTGCAGGAAGGATTGTGACACTTAATTGGATGAAACCCAACCCCCCTACTATTGATCAGTCGCTACAAAGAGTTAAACAAATATATAAGATGGAATATATGACAGGCCAGTTACAAATTAAGCTTCAAAAGGAGATGGGAGTTAGTGGCAGAATATCTGGCAGCAGATTCTACAAATGGTTAGACACGCTGCCCAGAATAGATACCCTAAATTAAAACCTCCCATATCACAGTGAAAAGTTCAAATTCACCCCCAAGGCACTCGCAAGGCAAATCATATTACTATGTAGTACTATGTATTTTTGTTTTTCTTTACCTTTACAGGCAAAGAATTGCCTGTAAATGACCTTATAATGGCAATAATCAAGTTAAAAAAAAAATATATATATATATACTTACTGTAAATACAAGAGGAAAGGAATTCTGGCTCATCCTTTCTTTACCTTTGATTGACTGAATACTTTAAACAGACAGAACATTAACAGTAAAAAGATAGCACCCAACAAAATGATATTTGAACTGGGGTGTGGGGACACCCAAAATAATCATATAGTTGAGTCATTGTATTTTGTTTGACTCGGTTCGGCAGATACATATTTTGAAAGTAACCAATCTATAAACTCACAACGCAAGATTTTATAGTACAGTTTGTATATATTTGGTGCAGTTTTTATTTATTTTCTTCTTTGTTTCAGTTTTTATTAATTTTTTCTTTGTTTCCCTTTTTTCTTTTCTTTTCCTGTCCTTAAATTGTCACTTTACTTTGCCCCCCACCTCATCTGGGGGCCCCTCCAAAAGCATGGGGGGACATGTATGCATGGTGTGCAACCAAGTCTACAGTCACGCATTAGACCTCAAATGACACCCCAAACTCCAAACAAAAGTTCACTAACTATGATCTGTCAAATGTAACCCTTAACAGCAGGAACAGGAGTCTCCTTTTATGGCAGTCAGCTTTTTGACATGCAGGTACTTGCTAGAGAGAGGTTTTCCATTTTTCCACAAGTTAGGCAATTGAATGCATCCATATTTGATGAACGGAGCTCTCAGGCAGGCTTTCCGTCTCATCGCTGAAGTCAGCATTCGTCTCTGTCGGACGGAAAACTCATAATGTCCAAAACTGCTACTTTGGATGCTTTTGTGACGCTGTAGTATGATACATTTTTTTTTAAAGAAGTTAAAATATGGAGATAGTTTGCATGTTAACTTCTCCCTGTGTCCTCTTGGGTTATAGGCTCTGATGGCAGCACATTGTAAAAGTATGTATAGGCCTATACCAATAATGACACGTAACATCAAGCTATACAGGCTGGCTGGTGGAGACACTCTTTGGCCTTGAACGTGCATACATATTTAATTTCACTTTATTTTTCCAGTTGTCAATGTCTAAGCTCTAAACACCTCCCTCTTCCCGTTACCTTGGAAACACAACATTAGGGAAATCAATGAAGGTAATGTCACAGAGAGAGAGAGAGAGAGAGAGAGAGGAGGGCATACCTCACCTCTCTCACCCCCAAGTCTCTCGTCTCTTTCTCTCTCTCTCTCCCCCTCCCCCTGACCCCCCCATCTTGCTCAATCTTGCTTTCTCCCCAGCTCTCTCTCTGTCTCCCTCCCTCCCGCCTTCTCACTTTCTCCATCATCTCTCCCCTTCCACGCGCGCATCCCCGCTCTTCATCCGATGCCCCCCCTCGGCTCACACACACACACACACACACACACACACACACACACACACACACACACACACACACACACAGGATTCTCTGGCAACCGCTGCCAAAGGGCTGGCAGAATCAGACACACACACACACACACAGCTCATCCTCACATTCCTCCAGAGGGTCTGCCGGGAGGCGAGAGACAGAGAGAGACAGAGAGAGAGAGAGAGAGAGAGCTCAGACCCCAGCAGGACTTTAAACAGAACCCTCCTGTTGCAGCCGTCGTACCTTCAGGTTAGGTCCTGACCACCATTGGGAGGAGGATACATTTGGTGGAAGAAGAGAACAGAGAGCCATAAGGCCACAAGAGGGAAAAAGTTTTGGATATCCCCCTCCCACACACACACACACACACACACACACACACACACACACTGGAAAGAGGGGATTGTTGTGGGGTCTTTAGGGGGGTCTTGTGTTGCTGTCCTGACGTGGCCCGGCTTGACTCAGCTCGGTGGTGCTATAGACCATGACAGAAGATGTTTTTGTTTTTTTGTTTTATCCCACGATTTTGTAACCCATTTTTTCACCCGGTGCTAATTGCCTGAGCTGTAATCCTGGGCGCTTATACTCTCCCTCTGCCGACCTGCGGGGAGAGCCCCGAACTGAGCTCGATGACAGAAGATGTTGAGTCTGGACGGTTTGGAGGTGATCGCCGTGCTGGTGGTCATGGGTCTCTTCATCAAAGTCCTGGAGCAGTTTGGGATGTTCGAACTGGCCGGGGGGGAAGGTAATTGGAATTTTATATGAATCGAGTTCTGCGTGGTTTTATAGTTGGTATTGTTGTTAACGGGACAATAGTTGCAAAAGGGAACATAAACAGTGTTAGGAGAGTTGTTTTATGGTGTGTGTGTGTGTGTGTGTGTGTGTGTGTGTGTGTGTGTGTGTGTGTGTGTGTGTGTGTGTGTGTGTGTGCGTGTGTGTGTGTGAGAGAGAGAGACTGTTAACTGCAGAGCCCCTTCCTCTGGTCCGTCTGACGGTATGTGTTACTGACACAACTGTTGGCCTCGTCACGCGCATGCACACACACACACACACACATGCACGCAGTAACTTTAGCTGTGAGTGAGGTCTCTTCTCCCCCTCCCCTGGGGTGCGTGTGTGTGTGCGCGTGCTTTTACCCGTTAATCGATAGCACTCTGGGTGGAGTGAGTCTGAGAGCTGTGTGTGCGCGTGCATCCGTGTGTGCGTGCGTGCGTCAGGGGAATGCCAGCCATAGAGCCATTTAGCCTTCTTTTTTTTACCACTAAAGATGATTTGTCGTGTTTTGTTCACGGAACAGAGTTTTTCCCGCGATGGAAAAAGGACAACATTTCATGATACAGTAATACCTCAATATAATACCTCTGCAGTTTAACATTCACCGGTGCTTCTGTAACTCTTTTCAACTTCAAGGACCACCATAACTCTGAGAGTGTACAAATGGAACGGGTCCATTTTGGTTCCATCTTCTTTGAAACTTTGAATATATATATATAGTTTAAAGCAAACATTCTGGGGGTCCCTGGACCAAATAGTCGGCGGCCAAATATATGAAAAAGTTTGAGAATTAACCACTGACAAAAACATACATTTTTCAGAAAACTTGTAGGATTTAGATGGCATTTGTAGAATCAGGTCCTCAGGGACACTTCACCCTTTTTGCAAAAAAAGATGTTAATGACAATTAGAAGATTTAAAACACTTTCCTTGTTTTTTTGTGTGTAATATGTGTTTTTTTATATTTTATATTTTAGCAATGAGCTCAATGTATCTGAGGTCATGGACACTGGGCTCATTTACTTCCTGGACTACATGTTAGACACAGTAAGACAGCCCGGCTCCCCCCAAAGCATTATTGTAGTCAATAATAGTCAATGTATTTCTAGTCCAACCTGTACATGTTGTGAGAAATCTTAATTGTTTATTGTCACTGTTGTTATTGTGAATTAATGCATGGGACCTTGAATGGAAACAAGACTGCAAAGGTCTTTCTTCGGTGCTGTCCTTTTGGACCAATGCTGACCATGACCACTTTGGATTTTATTGCCTAATAAAATTATCAATCAATCAATCAAAGGTCTAATGCGTTAGGGAAACGAACCGTTAAGAGGGAATCGTTAAGGAACTGTAATGGTTTAATGCTGGATGACCTCTGTCCTGAATGTCCCCCAGTGCAATCTATCTCATCTCACCTCACTTCACGTTCCCTTATCTCCTCTCCTTATCTCCTCTCCTCACGCTGACACCAGCAAAGATGCCATTCTTATCTCGTTTTTTTGCTCTCTTTTTGTTTTCGTATCGTTTGTTTTGGCCACACAACCTCTCTGTCTCTTTCTCTAGTGGTGGTCCTCATTACACAACCTCTCTGCCTGTCTCTCTAGTGGTGGTCCTCATTACACAACCTCTCTGTCTGTCTCTCTAGTGGTGGTCCTCATTACACAACCTCTCTGCCTGTCTCTCTAGTGGTGGTCCTCATTACACAACCTCTCTGCCTGTCTCTCTAGTGGTGGTCCTCATTACACAACCTCTCTGCCTGTCTCTCTAGTGGTGGTCCTCATTACACAACCTCTCTGCCTGTCTCTCTAGTGGTGGTCCTCATTGCACAACCTCTCTGCCTGTCTCTCTAGTGGTGGTCCTCATTACACAACCTCTCTGTCTGTCTCTCTAGTGGTGGTCCTCATTACACAACCTCTCTGTCTGTCTCTCTAGTGGTGGTCCTCATTACACAACCTCTCTGCCTGTCTCTCTAGTGGTGGTCCTCATTACACAACCTCTCTGTCTGTCTCTCTAGTGGTGGTCCTCATTGCTGATGCCCAGGGCGTCCGCGCCTGCCCGCACCAACAATGCCATTCTTGACAGGTCGTATTTAAAAGGGTCTGTCTTGTAACGATGCCAGCTCTTCAGTCTGATTATGTGTTTATCATGGAAAGTGCAGATCGACAGCGGACGGACGGACGGGCTTCTTTATTCACATGCAGCCCGGGAGGGTTGTGCAGAGTTTAAAGTATATGCTGTATAAGTATTCTCTCAGGGGGTCCAAATGGCATAGAGATGCCCCCATCACTGATGTGCCTGCTGGATCTCACCCAGTCGGCAAGGTGTGCCAACAGCTCCGTCATCTCATCTCTCAAGTAGATAATTCTCCTTGGGGACAAAAATTAATAGTTGAACTGTCTGTGCGCACTCAAACTCTCACAGCCAAACAACTAAATGTGTGTGTGCGGTAGCGTGTGCTAGCTAGTACTATTTTTATTTAAGTAAAATTATCAATACTGCAATATAGTATACTCTGTTACAAGTAAAAGTCTGGAATAAAAAATGAGTAAAAGTACAAAAGTATTAGTATGAAAATAGAATCTACAAGCTCACAATGGTCGCATCGCGACATATGTTTTCAAATTAATGTAATGGAGTAAAAGTAAACATTTTGGATCTGAGAGTACAAGAAATAAAAGTATTGGAACAAATACCTCAAAATTGTACAGTACTTAGATACTTTCCACACCGGGTTTTCTCTTGTACATTAGAGAATCTCTAATAGAGATTGACATATTTTGACCGCGGTCTTGGTGGAAAGTGGCATCCTCCCTAATAAAAGGCTGTTCCGGCGCGCGTGTGTTTGTGCGCGTGCCCCTGCTCCCCCGTGAGTACTTAAGCTAATGACTTTAATCTTAAATGGGAGAACTGACTCCAGATGGCAACGGAGGCCAAAAAACTCTTGACTATATGCAGTGTCTTCAGGGGTCAGTGGAGGGCTTGAATCACACGGATTATGTGTAGACCATGTAACAGTATTACTCCTGTCTGTCTGGGCCAATGTCACTGTAAACGTTTTGCCTCGAAAACCTAACAAATCTGACCAGTGTGGATTTTATTGGCTCTGGCACATATAGCAAACTAATAAAGTTTGTGCTTCTGAGTGATAGGGCTATTTCTGCCCCTTTCGTACTGGCTCAAATTAATATTGTAAACACTCCCGTCGTTATTTCTTTATGGGTCGTACGTGTATATTTACTGTGTTTATTTGTATATTGATCTTGAAGTAAGAGCACTCTGTGTTACAGTTATGTGCATGTATTGTTCTCATCTTCTGATTGCTTTGGGGGTTTTGAGGGGCGATAGCCCCTCCTATGTCCAGCTTTTGATGTATGTCTGTGCGTGCGTGCGTGCGTGCGTCCTGGAAATTAAACGGTTTGACAGACGATTTACTGTAACTATGTACTCATTATAGGGACTTGTTTGTCCTGATGAACTTCCTTGGGGGGAGCGTTGCATTCTTGTGGGAGCAAGCTAGTCTAGCAGTGCAGACTATTATTCATTCAAAGTTAATTATCAGTGTTCATTTAACTGTGAAGGGTGTACACAAACATAGGAACCACTATTTGTACATAGTTAAATGAACACTGAGGATTTTACTGTGTACCAGAGTGAATGTGCATTCTCTCTACTTGTCTAAATTAAACACGTAGGCCTATATCACCTTCCACACTGCTCTCTCTCCCAGCACGTACAATAGATATTATCACCACTTCCATTCTGCTTATCATTTCTCCTCAGCATAATAAACGGCAACATCCTGAGTGATAGTTTACCCTTGAGACTTAAATGAACCCTGGGTTTTTAGTTATAGCACATTTCATACTACCAAACAATCCAAAGTGCTTCAAAGAATACAAACCAATACAAATTAAAACTACGGACCAGGAACTGAAAAGAGCATTGCAAATACCGGTACTCAAATACCAAAATCGATTCTTTGGATGACTGGTAGCCATTGCAAGGATTTTAGAACTGGTGTAATTATGGTCAGATTTCCAAGTTTTTGTCAGGACTCACTCTATAGCAGCTGCGTTCTGAATCTTTTTTGAGGGGCGCTAGCGTTCCGAACCTACATCATGTGGCTTAGGACGTCTGGAAACGTCATAGGGACTCCAACCCAGGGGTACATACGACGTCTGTAGACGTCCTAGCGCATCCTCAATGATACCGGGCGAGAGAGGAATATTCTGAATTTTTTCAGAATGTGGCTGCATTGAGTGCCTTGAAGTCCTGTGGTGCCTGCCATGTTTCACACAGACAACAGATGTCAATGCGTTGTTCTTTGATGATGTCATGAATTAATCCAGGTTTATTGTTAAGAGATTGAGTGTTCAACAGCATAAATGAAGCTGCTAACATGAGCTGGATGGGAGGTGCTGAACTGTCAACACAGACCAGTGGGCGGAGATAGCGGGCGCGCACATGGGCTTTGTTGTGATGACGTAATGCACCAGAGTGAGACACAGACGTTATGGAGGGTATGGGTGAGCTGGAGTGAATAAACTTACGTCGCGAGCCCCTATGAGTATAGCGAGGGCGACGCAAGAGTCCGAGAGCTTTAATGACCGTGATGGAGTTTGGAATGGAGTGGCTGACGAGGTCAAGAAGTTTCGCGGAGGAGTACTGGAATATACCCATCATTGACGACAGCAGAGGCTAACGGTGGCTAACGCTACCGCTGGATGGAAAGAGTCAAGGAATCCAACTTTCCCAAGTAAGACAGCAGACCCGTAATCCAAACGATCCAAGCATAGAAGTGTCCCACAACCAAGGAGTCATAGAAATTGGGCAAACAGGCGATTGCCGTTTACCAGGCTGGAAAACCTGACAGCCGTCAGATAACAGCCGCTCGATGACAAACAAGTAAACAATAACCGCAGATCAACCTGCAGGTAAGTCCCAAACTGTGCAATCCTTGTATTGTAGCGACAATCCAGGTATAGTGTACTGATTGCTGTTTTGTAAAGGCACTGAAAACACACTTAAACTTGACTTTTGTCTCCGATTGAGAAGCGGCGACAGAAACGCCAGCGTCCTCTCACACCGGAATTTTGTAGTAGTTGCGAACGCAGTGATTGCGAACGCAGTGATCGCAGTGTTCATTTCACCTTTTAAATTTCCGCGGCCACATTTATATCAATTTGGCATTCCTTGGCAGGAAAATACTCTTCTACCCCTAGATACAGTTTATCACTCAGCACTTAGATTTATCACTGGTGAAAGCTACAGCACTCACCATTGTACCCTCTATGACAGGGTAGGTTGGTCTTCCCTCTCTGAGAGGAGATCCAGGCACTGGCACTAGTTTATTTTTATTTTTTTAATACTGTTTTTATTAGGCTTTTTTTTTATGGCAATTTCAGATTAGACTTTGTATGACAATTTCAGATTAGACTTTGTATGACAATTTCAGATTAGACTCTAGTTTATTTTTAAAGCTATTGATGGGAAGTTACCACCCTACATCACGTTGCTGCTAAACTGGAAAATAAATACTCGTCGGACCCGTTCAAGGCTTACACTAGACAGTAGACACTAGAGGTCCCATCTGTGCAGTCTGAACTGGTTCTTTCTGCTTCGATGCCCCTTCTTCATGGATCACAAACACTGAAAATTGGTACCCCAATATCATATGGACTGTAGGCCTACTGCCTTGACTGTCAGTCTGTCACTGCAGCTAGCCTGTGCTGGTCACAACAACACAACTCTACTGTGCTGCCTTGACTGTCGGTCTGTCACTGCAGCTAGCCAGGCCTGTGCTGTCACATCAACACCTCTGGGTCAAACTATCTGGAAGGTAATGAGTCCCTGGTGGTGCTGTCCCAATGCTCTGTGCCAAAGGACTGAAGAAAGATTCAGATGAAACATGAACTGTGGTCAGTGGTGGAAATTAAAAGTGCATTTACTTTGAGGTATTTGTTTACTATAGTATTGGTATTTCCAACTTTCAGTACTTTCACTTTGCAGAGGCAAATGTTGTACTTTTACTCCACTACAATATTGACAACTTTAGTTACTATAGTTAACTTTGTAGTCGTGATGCGTCGCATTGTGAGATCTGCTATTTTCAAAAGATTTTTATAGATTTGACAACTGGTGAACTGGGACATTTCAGCGTAATGAGTACTTTGACTGGGGATGCACTGTACGCAGATCCGACACACCAAAGGTCCGACATGTATGTGGTCCCGCTGCTCCTGTGGTTAGGTTAGGGTTTGAGGTAGGTTGTCATGCTAATGACACTTTAAGTAGCCTACATTTTGATTTTAATACCAACACTTTTGTACTTTTACTCAAGTAAAGTTTGAGGACTTTTACTTGTGACAGAGTACTGGTTATGATGCCACGCTGCACTGCCCAGACTCATCCATATGGAGAAGATGGAGGCACAGTCTGGCCAGACAGTCTGGGAGACACTAAAACCAGGGACCGAGACGAGGGAGTCCTATTACTTCCTAATGAATGGGTGTATGGCGCTGAACCGTATTCTAATGATGCAGTACACAGGTTTTCTATTAAAAAGCTATGCCGAGCTCTTTTTCTTTCAAGGGCCGCAAGACAGAGGCTATGGCCTCGTTAATTGCAGTGGTCCGCGGACCACCAGTGAGCTTGAGGAGGTTCCACGTGGTCCCCAGATAAATGATGGAGAGTTGGTAACCAAATGGACCCTTGTAGATCTTTAACTCTTGAGAGCGTACAATTAAACCAAACAAACCCTAACGGGTCCATTTGGTTTCATTTTATGCTCTCAAGAGTTAAATTACACAATTCTACACATGGTAGAGTGTAGAAGAATTGTTATTTTTATCAATGTTTGCCTGCTATCTCTCTCCTATGCTACTTGGTACCAACATCAATACAGCATGAAATTGTGGACAAAATCGATAAAATATTCGTTAGTTTTGGGTCTGAGAGGCAAGATTTCATAATGGTGGTCCATGGCTCAAATGATGAATAAATAATGGGCTTTGATACGAAAATAGTTGAAAACCACTGACTTAAACCATACCATGTCATATTATGGTACGTACATATGTAAATCTCTCCCCCTAAGGATACAGTACCATTACGACAGATTGTAACCACTTTCCCCCCAGCATGCCTATTCTGGGGGGAAATTCATCAAATATAGCAGATCTACAGGGTGTAGGTCAAGACATAAAGAGAATCAATACTATACATGAAATCATCAATACTAGGGACAGTAAAAGTATATTTACAGAAAAACATGGGGGGGGGGGGGGATTATTTTGGCAAGCTAGAAGACTTGTAGGTCCAGTTCCAGATTGCAGACAGGTGCTTTACAAGGCTGAGTTGTTGGATTTAAATGGCTTAGTAACCTAGACATTATGCTGTAGGAGTTTATGAAGTGGAAAACTGGGACATTGGGATGTTCTGGTGTCTGGTCTGGAGTAGAAGTGTAAATGGTGCATTTATATAGCGCCTTTATCCAATGCGCTTTACATAGATTGTGCATTACATTCACCCATTCACACACACATTCATACACCGATGGCAGCGGAAACCATGCAAGGCACCAACTAGCACATCGGGAGCAATTAGGGGTTCAGTGTCTTGCTCAAGGACACTTCGACAGTAACTCTGGGGGAGCCCGGGTTCGAACTGGCAACCTTACGGTTCCCATCCAGGCACCTATACTCTACTCTACCATCCAGGCACTCTAGCCCTGAGCCACTGCCGCCCGAAGTGTCTGGTCTACTCTGGAGTAGAATTAGAAAGATAAATCTCTCTGTCTATCTGTCTTCTTTGCTATGGCACTGTAGGGCAGTGTGTGTGTTCGTGCGTGTGTGTGTGTGTGTGTGTGTGTGTGTGTGTGTGTGAGTGTGAGTGTGTGTGTGTTATCACAAACCACTGGACCGTTCAGCGCCAAATTTAGTTTGCACCAGTAAGCCAAGGAAGGAAATCATAATGTTTTATGCTTTTTGAAATAAATAATCAAACCTTCAGTATTATACTGGAAGTCAATGGAGCTTTATTATTATACTGGATTATACTGAATGATTTGTATATATTTTTGTATGAATGAAATGTGATTATGTCCAATCTGTGGTAGTACAATATTACAGTGAAGTGAAATTCAATCATATTATCATTAAACATCCTAGTGTTTTGGCCATTATTTTGGGGCCCACTTGCCATATCCTCTCGGGCGCCAGTGGGCCCACGGCCCACAGGTTGAGAACCACGGCCCCCAGTGGGCCCACAGCCCACAGGTTGAGAACCACGGCCCCCAGTGGGCCCACGGCCCACAGGTTGAGAACCACGGCCCACAGGTTGAGAACCACGGCCCCCAGTGGGCCCACGGCCCACAGGTTGAGAACCACGGCCCACAGGTTGAGAACCACTATACTGCTTTTAGAGGATAAGAGCTTATTTAAGAGATTATACGGGAAACAGACAGGATGGGGGAATGAATGGGGTATAAGTGCAGGTAACCCATTTACTGTACTGTATACACACACACACACACATGTCCATGCATCTACCCTCCGTGTAATGGCCTGTCGATAGATAGACTAATGGCGTGCGTGCGTGCGTGTCATGCGATCCATTTAAACGGAACTGTGTTGCTTCATAAATGGAACAGAGAACATGCCCTTCAAATGTAATCTGTGTGATGTGTCAATCTATGAGACACAGTGTACAGTAATAGCGTTACCATTACACATCTCTCATACTGTACACACATTAAATCGGCGGTTTTCAAACATTTTCACGTCAAGGACCCCCAAATTGATATACTGTTTGGTCCCCATCTGGGCCCCATCAGAAAATCCAGAGTAAATACAAGGGGGAAGGATTTTTTAGTTTTTTCATGCGACAGGAAAGGAGGAGAGAGATGGGGGGGGGAATGCCGAGAATCTGAGACTTTGAAACTATTTCCCCCTGATAAAACCACTCTCGTAAAGTGTGCACACTGTCCTCCATGTCCTCTCTCGCTCTCTCTCTTTCTCTCTCTCTCTCTCCATCTGTCTGTCATCTCTTTCTTTCCCTCTTTGTTCTGTTCTCTCTCCTCCTCTCCTCTCCTCTCCTCTCCTCTCCTCTCCTCTCCTCTCCTCTCTGCTGATTACTGCAGTCCGTCAGGTGGCCAGTGTGTCCACAGGTGTTATATTAGGGGGACAGGTGTCTTGTGCTCCTGTGGGCAACAGCAGAGCAGAATGCTGATGTGATTCAGCTGCACCTCTCCTGACAGCCATCTGTCTGGAATGATGATAACATAGACTTAACCCATTCTGACCTGAGATCAGATTCTAAAAATGTCTTCTACATCCTGACAGTTTTCTGAAAAGAACCACTGAACCACTGACATAGAAACATAGCTATGTTTCTATGTCAGTGGTTCTTCGATTTTTCGCGCTATGAGCTTGTAGATCTGCTATTTTTCAATAGCTATAAAGCATGGCATAATGCTAACACCAAAACTGGTTCCCGCCCAATTTGGGTTAATGAACTGTTACACTTTACACTTGCATGCATGCACGCACACTTGTGCACACGCACACACAGTCACACGCGCAGTCGCTCGCACACACTTGCCCTTGGTAATTTCTCCTGACTGGCTTTTAAGTTGAAACACAGTGATATGAATTTGCCAGCTGTAGGACTGTAGGCAGTTTGCAAGTGATATTACAGCTTTGAACTTAGACCTGAGGCTGATTGATGTAGTATAGCAACAACTAATGAGACACAGAGATACTGTAGCGGATAGGACGCACCAGGTCTAATGCACTGGGGGGAGTTCAGTTAAAAAACATCTATCAACAGCAAAGACCCCTTAGTTGCGAGACAGATGAAGCAGGGACCCCCACTAAATATTGTATAAACTTTTGTTGCAGATTCAACTTTCATAGATTTCATAGATGGCTTCATAGACTTGACATTCTCAGCCCTAGACTAGGCTCATCATGAGTCATAGTACAGGATGATTTATTGTGGGGTTTTTTTCTTTCTTCTTTGGTTCTGGTATAAGAGTAACCTTTACATTTTGAGATTGCATATGAATCGGTCTTGTCCATGGTGGACTATTTGTCATTTAATTACATGGCCTACGTTTACTGTCCATGTTTTTCATGCACTTAGCCTGATGAAGCCCTGGAATTTGGAACACATCTGTCTAAATTAGTGTGGACAGACACAGGCAGCATTTGTGTGTTTTGATGCGAAGCTACTAATGGACACATGCTGGTCGTGATTCTCTTTCTCCACAACATCCTGGTCATCTCTCTAAGAGCTGTTCATCTCCCTGAGAGAGCTGTTCAAAGCTGTTCATCTCCCTGAGAGCTGTTCATCTCCCTGAGAGCTGTTCATCACCCTGAGAGCTGTTCATCTCCCTGAGAGCTGTTCATCTCCATGAGAGCTGTTCATCACCCCGAGAGCTGTTCATCTCCCTGAGAGCTGTTCATCTCCCTGAGAGCTGTTCATCTCCATGAGAGCTGTTCATCACCCTGAGAGAGCTGATCATAGACAGACAGAAATCAGAAAGGGTCATTGATATTATTAATCTGTCTACTTACCCTAAAATATCTCCCTCCACACTGGAGCTGATTAAAAAAGAAAATCCAGCTACGTATATATTCGTACAATGTGTATCCTGTATGCACTTGCGTGTAATTGTCGTCAAATCAGTGTATGTTTGCCTATCAGCAACAACACTAATAAAGGATTTTCATAAATATAATCTGCCATATAGACGATCAACAAGCGTCTGCGTTGGCCAACCCAAACCCATGAGCTTTGCGTAACTGGCCAAGCTTCGTGGGACATCTGTGCCGCTGTACTACATATAAGGTCCACTAGAACCAAATGAGTTTTACGGAGTAAGACTTGATCACTCTTTGTTCTGGGAAATGTTGCGCTGGACAGTGCATCTGGACAGTGTACCAAAGCAGAAGCATGTTGCTGTGGCAGTGCGAGACAAGTTGTACTCCTTCGGAGGCTACGCCGATTCCTACAAATACAACGTCCACGTCATGAACACGCTGTCCCTGCGCTGGATGACGTTGTCCCCGGCGACGTGCGGCATAGCAGGAGAGGTTCCCTCGGTGCGCTACGGCCATACCGTCGTGCTGATAGAAGACGTCATCTACATCTGGGGCGGGATCACGTACCTGATGGAGTACAACAGCCGGCTCTATGCGTTTGACGTCGACACCCACGTCTGGTTCCAGCCCACGGTATCCGGGACACCTCCGGAGGAGAGGCAGGACCACTCGGCGTGCGTCCTGGGGAAGGTCATGTACATATTCGGGGGGTTCAAGTGGCCCTGTGGGTGCACGAGGGACATCTACGAGTTGGACACCGCCACGATGGTGTGGTCTCTGATCAACACGGGAGGCACGCTGACGCCCGTGTCTTCGAGTCACACCGCCACCATCATCGGGACCAAGATGTTCGTGTTCGGGGGCCGCGGCAACCAGCTGGACTACTACAGCAGCATCAGGGTGTTTGACACCGAGACCAACCTCTGGCTGAGCACGCCTACGGATCAGCCTCAGCCAGAAGGACGCAGGTGTCATTCTGCCTTCGCGTACAATGGAGAGCTGTACATAATTGGCGGTAACGACTTGTGCCAGCTCTTCAACGATCTGTGGAAATTCAATCCAGAGACCTTCCTTTGGAAGAAGGTCGAGCCCAAGGGGAAAGAGCAAGAGGTCGAGCCCAAGGGGAAAGGGCAAGAGGTCGAGCCCAAGGGGAAAGGGCAAGAGGTCGAGCCCAAGGGGAAAGGGCAAGAGGTCGAGCCCAAGGGGAAAGGGCAAGAGGTCGAGCCCAAGGGGAAAGGGCAAGAGGTCGAGCCCAAGGGGAAAGGGCTAGGCCCTTTGAATGTGACCAAGATGTGCTGTTGCACGGTTGGCGATCGCACCATCCTCTTCGGAGGGGACAAAGGATGCACCATCACCTACGACCTGTACATCCTGGACATGAGTCCCAGTCTGAAGACGTTATGCAAGCTGGTGGTTATTGGGTTCGGCCTGGAGCCGTCTGGACTCCCACGCGACATCAGGTGGGAACTGGCAGCCATGCAGTGTAATGGCGTAGCTAGTGAGCCGACAAAGCAAAGTGAGCCTACAAAAAAAGGGGGGAAAAGATAACATTGGAGGAGAACAATGGAAAGGGAAGGACGGGGAGATCAGAAGGAAAACAGAGTACAGGAATGAGCTCAGTGATTCCCACCACAAAACTAAGCAGCATCATACAGGAAACAGAGAACTCCACTACCAACTGAACTGCACCAGTGCAGACATCTACAGGAGAACAGAGAACTCCACTACCAACTGAACTGCACCAGTGCAGACATCTACAGGAGAACAGATAACTCCACTACCAACTGAACTGCACCAGTGCAGACATCTACAGGAGAACAGAGAACTCCACTACCAACTGAACTGCACCAGTGCAGACATCTACAGGAGAACAGATAACTCCACTACCAACGGAACTGCACCAGTGCAGACATCTACAGGAGAAGAGACACTTCTGCGCTCAGTTGATCTCCATCGGGAATTCATGTTGAAACAAATGGTGTGGAAAAAGGTGGGATTTGGAGGACAAGTGGGAGAGAAAATGACTGCAAAGGTGGAGACCTTTGTATTTTTTAAATGTATTTTTATTATTAGCCTATTTAGGCGGGTTTTTTTGTTTGTTTTTGCTGCTCCTGTCATGTTTGAGTTGATATTATACAGAGCCATGGATTTGAGACGAGAATCGCCCAGGTGCAGTGGTGCAGTCAATGGTGGCATGGAATGAGTTAGACGATTCGTGTGTGTGTATGGCTGATTCATGGGTACATGTGTTTTGGTCTGGATTTCTCCATCTAATTCCCTTTAGAAACCTTTTGTTTCTGATTGATTGATTGAAGTATTTATTAACAGTTTGCAGAATGGGTACATTTCTAAAGTGAAAAGGAGGTCTAATATAGCTTCATAATGCTATGAGCTTAACAGCTATACTCTTTTCGGTTAAACAAACACTCAGGATTTGACTGTGTTCCGGCCTTCAATAACACTATCATTAACAATCATTATCCGTTACTTGTGACGCGCGTGTGTGTGTGTGTGTGTGTGTGTGTGTGTGTGTGTGTGTGTGTGTGTGTGTGTGTGTGTGTGTGTGTGTGTGTGTGTGTGTGTGTGTGTGTGTGTGTGTGTGTGTGTGTGTGTGTGTGTGTGTGTGTGTGTGTGTGTGTGTGTGTGTGTGTGTGTGTGTGTGTGTGTGTGTGTGTGCGTGTGAGCGCTGATCTTTCATTTCTCCATTTGTTAGTCTCTGGAGGTGAATTTCAATCAAGGACAATACCAGAACCAAGATTATGAGAATAGAGGTGAAACATGCAGACTGTTGACCGGCTTGTCCATTCTGTTTTGTCCTACACTGCCCTCTTCAGGTAATGTAGGGCATTGCAACAGTGCCCTGTTGCAAACTTGCAAGTTGCAACGCCTACCTAAATAGTCAGTACAGTGTAGGTGTATAGTGATTGATTGAATACTTTATTAACATATGTATTACTTAATTTACAAGAAGTATACACAATTAGAGATAGAGTATAATTGTTATTTTGATTAACGTTTGCCAACTTTGCCTGTTATCTCTTCTATATGGTGCCACATCCAATACAGCATGGAATTGTGGACAAAACCTTATCCAACGATAACCACAATATTCTAAGTTTTGGGTCTGAGAGATCTCATCGGATGGTGGTCCTTGGCTCAAATGCAGAATAAATAATGGACCTTGATATGAAACGGGTTGAAAACCACTGACTAAAGGCATATGAAAGACAGGGTGCACGATAAGATTCGTTAAGAATAAAAATATGAATATGGCGGATTTAACAATGGGTTAATATCCATCTAATGCTTGACGGTAGCAAATTATTCCAGTATAGCATGATGTCAGGTATCAGAATCACAGTGTCAAATACAGTACAAACAATACATACATACATATACCATACACATACAGTAAAATCTGGCTGAAGTTTTGGAAACTAAAATAAAATAAAAAGTAAAACACCGCCTGCAAAGTGCCTAGAATTCCCACTGCATTATATAAAGTGCCATGTGCATTCTACTAAAAGTAACTGTTAAATAAATAACACCATTATGTAATATAAAGAGGGGTAATTCAAACGCTTAATGTTTTGGCGTTGCGAGCACTCCAATGCACCTTATTGTGTTTATTTTCAAAAGTAAAAACCTGAAACCTTCACAGTGAGAGCATTTTAATGCCTCGTTTCCCACCATCCCTTTAAACTCCTGCCATCTGGTGGGAGGTTCAAGAGCATCGGGGCAAGGCAAGCACAAGCGGGCCGTCCAACAGTTCCTTCACCTAGTACTATATTTACATTGCACTTTGCATGCATCAGCACTGTGTTGTTGTTTAACCAATGTTGTCTGCTCTCTCCTTACTTTTTAATGTGTTTAATGTTGTTAGCCCCACTACGTGGTCGGTTAAGACTCGCCCTGTGTGTTAGTCCCACTACGTGGCCGGTTAAGACTCACCCTGTGTGTTAGTCCCACTACGTGGCCGGTTAAGACTCACCCTGTGTGTTAGTTCCACTACGAGGCCGGTTAAGACTCACCCTGTGTGTTAGTTCCACTACGAGGCCGGTTAAGACTCACCCTGTGTGTTAGTCCCACTACGTGGCCGGTTAAGACTCACCCTGTGTGTTAGTTCCACTACGTGGCCGGTTAAGACTCACCCTGTGTGTTAGTCCCACTACGTGGCCGGTTAAGACTCACCCTGTGTGTTAGTTCCACTACGAGGCTGGTTAAGACTCACCCTGTGTTCCGCATGCCGTTATGGTTATGGTTTGGGCATGTAGGGACTAATGAGCGGCCGGACCAGTGCCATGCTACCTTTGCTTTGCCCAGGTGTGTACAAAGTGCAGTGTGCGGGCCTTCACTTTGGTCAGTGTCTACTGTCTAACTAACCTAAGGTTTAGGCATAGATTTGTGAGTTCAGGGTTAGGTTTAGGCATACAGTATAACTACGACCATCAGGTAGAATGCTCCGGGAAAGTGGTATATTCCCGCGGGGAGCATGTTCCTAGTTGGACTCATAATGTGCCATATAGTAAATCAGTGCCATACATATTTTGAAGAAAATAACCCTCCCACTTCAGCTCTGTGCTGGATTTACAGTAGGTCTCTTGCATCAGCTTTTTGCCCCAGATCCCACTATTGAAAAATATCCTCAAAACCTATAATGATCTATGTGCAAATTAATCTCTTCTATATATCACTTACCTAATTGGAAGTATATTCTATAGTCTAGACAAATTATCAGTGACATCCCTGACAGTATTAGGTGTGCATTATACTACTGTACACCTAGTTCTCTCTCTCTCTCGCACGCACGCGCGAGCGCACACACACACACACACACACACACACACGCACACACACACACACACACACACACACACACACACACACACACACCACACACTCACAGAGGGAGAGAGAGAGAGACTCTTTGACATTTTAATCAGTTTTGAGACGAATAATTGCCAAAGTAGACATCTAAATCTGGAAGTATTTCAATTATTCGGTGTGCGGCGCCGCCGGCAAAGACATCTTCAAAGAAACTAATCGTCTTAACACAACACTTTATACTGCGTGCGTGTGTGTGTGTGTGTGTGTGTGCCTGCAGGCATAGACTACACTTAATATTGAATGTAGACACTGACCCTGCAAGTCCAGATCCCTGGGCGACCCCAGTCAGGAAGTACAGTATATAGCTTCCAAGTGGTTCATGTGACAGTTGGGAGATGGTACTGTACACACTGACTGCTGTTTATTTCAGTGCACTGTTTGCGCACGGATCATTAATCAGCTAATTATATCTCACTCTTGCATTCCAAGCTAATGGAAATTAGAAATGAGATTTTCAGGTTTTTTTTACACACCATTATGATATTCTTATTTTGATCATAAGAGCCAATTACTGAATGTCAAGTTTCCAGGTTTTCTTCAAAAATATGTATGCCACTATACAGTGTCTTTGTTAAGGTAATACTCATTTTGTATGTCCGTGGCAAACATGGGATTTTGACCAAAATGTCCACCGTGTGTGACTCACTCAGTGCCACAGGACACATTTGGACGCCTCCCCTTTATTTATGCAAGCCAGTTGTCTCCAAGTTGTCTCCAGTTGTCTGCTGTTATTCAAAGTCCCACCTGGAGTGAGGACAGGAGGGTGATGGTTTGTTTACCCTCCTGAGCCTCTTCCTCTGGCAATTTGTGTAACAAAGCAATTTGTGTTGATAGCTGGAGCAAATGGTTGATCCCTCTACTCATGTAAACTGCTTAAATAAGCTAACCAGAATACGATGGTCAGTCAGTTGGGGCTGGTACTACCTGTGGCCACTGGCCATGCAGCCAGGCTCCTATATGTGCCTATGCTTTGCTGTGCTGTACTCTGAAATAAACATCGGAACATCTCATCTGCATCTGACTGCCGTGTCTCAAATTCTCTTCTGCTCTCCAGTTTTGGTTAGTCTCTGTAAGTTCAGATACCACACGCGTGCGTGCGTGTTGAACTATACGTTTAGTATAATACAATGAAGGTTGAGAAGCTTATGTTTTTGCGTACTCACTGACTCACTGACTGACTGACTGACTCACTCACTCACTCCTACTTGCTTGCTTACTTACTAGGATGTACACTGTCTGTTGACTGAGATTGTACTTCCATTCAGTTCACTCACTCAACTGTTGATAGATTGACAGACTGCAAATATATTCACATATCAATCGTTAAATTCGTTATTGATAGACTGTTCATTCATGCGATAGACAATTGTGGTGATACAGTAGAATAGATGCATAATAATTCATATATTGATACACTGTATACATTCAGAGATCCAGTGCAGATATATCGATAGGGCCAAGCAGCTCCGATATTAAATTCTAACTTTATTTTAATTGGTATTCTTACTTTTAGGGGTTTGGTTATTGCCTCTTTACACTTGCCCGTGCCTCGTTATCTCTGCTGCTGTTGTTATGACACCCTGCGTTTAAATGCTTACCGTATACCCAGGGCTGGGAAGTGCAATAGCCTATATACTGTATAGATCTGTGGCTGCAAAATAATTGTCGTCGTCCCCCATGGCTTATTTTAAGCCACGTACTGTGTGAGCCTGCCCAGGTCCTGGCTGGGTGTGGGTTTGATTTGGCCTGTCTGGTTCAGTCTTCTACTCCTCCCCAGGGCTCAGTGGCTTCATGGCGCTGGCTGGGTCTCATTTGAGCGGGAGATGCATTAATCACAGAAGAGACAGACCAAGCCCCTCCGGAAACCAATTTCCCATCTCTATCACACACACACACACACACACACACACGCACACGCACACGTCACGCACACACACTTCACTTATACATAATATTTTTATTCTGTTCTTAGTTCGTTTCTTAACCACTCAAATTCGACTATCGTCTCTGTCGGGTGGACACCTCATTATGTCCTAAACTGATACTTTGGATTCAAATTCAAGACCATCAGAAGTAGCAGATTTACAAGCTCGAGCTTACAGATCTGCTACTTTCTACTAGAGCTTACAGATCTGCTACTTTCTACTAGAGCTTACAGATCTGCTACTTTCTACTAGAGCTTACAGATCTGCTACTTTCTACTAGAGCTTACAGATCTGCTACTTTCTACTAGAGCTTACAGATCTGCTACTTTCTACTAGAGCTTACAGATCTGCTACTTTCTACTAGAGCTTACAGATCTGCTACTTTCTACTAGAGCTTACAGATCTGCTACTTTCTACTAGAGCTTACAGATCTGATACTTTCTACTAGAGCTTACAGATCTGCTACTTTCTACTAGAGCTTACAGATCTGATACTTTCTACTAGAGCTTACAGATCTGCTACTTTCTACTAGAGCTTACAGATCTGCTACTTTCTACTAGAGCTTACAGATCTGATACTTTCTACTAGAGCTTACAGATCTGCTACTTTCTACTAGAGCTTACAGATCTGCTACTTTCTACTAGAGCTTACAGATCTGCTACTTTCTACTAGAGCTTACAGATCTGCTACTTTCTACTAGAGCTTACAGATCTGCTGCTTTCTACTAGAGCTTACAGATCTGCTACTTTCTACTAGAGCTTACAGATCTGCTACTTTCTACTAGAGCTTACAGATCTGCTACTTTCTACTAGAGCTTACAGATCTGCTACTTTCTACTAGAGCTTACAGATCTGCTACTTTCTACTAGAGCTTACAGATCTGCTACTTTCTACTAGAGCTTACAGATCTGCTACTTTCTACTAGAGCTTACAGATCTGCTACTTTCTACTAGAGCTTACAGATCTGCTACTTTCTACTAGAGCTTACAGATCTGCTACTTTCTACTAGAGCTTACAGATCTGCTACTTTCTACTAGAGCTTACAGATCTGCTACTTTCTACTAGAGCTTACAGATCTGCTACTTTCTACTAGAGCTTACAGATCTGCTACTTTCTACTAGAGCTTACAGATCTGCTACTTTCTACTAGAGCTTACAGATCTGCTACTTTCTACTAGAGCTTACAGATCTGCTACTTTCTACTAGAGCTTACAGATCTGCTACTTTCTACTAGAGCTTACAGATCTGCTACTTTCTACTAGAGCTTACAGATCTGCTACTTTCTACTAGAGCTTACAGATCTGCTACTTTCTACTAGAGCTTACAGATCTGCTACTTTCTACTAGAGCTTACAGATCTGCTACTTTCTACTAGAGCTTACAGATCTGCTACTTTCTACTAGAGCTTACAGATCTGCTACTTTCTACTAGAGCTTACAGATCTGCTACTTTCTACTAGAGCTTACAGATCTGCTACTTTCTACTAGAGCTTACAGATCTGCTACTTTCTACTAGAGCTTACAGATCTGCTACTTTCTACTAGAGCTTACAGATCTGCTACTTTCTACTAGAGCTTACAGATCTGCTACTTTCTACTAGAGCTTACAGATCTGCTACTTTCTACTAGAGCTTACAGATCTGCTACTTTCTACTAGAGCTTACAGATCTGCTACTTTCTACTAGAGCTTACAGATCTGCTACTTTCTACTAGAGCTTACAGATCTGCTACTTTCTACTAGAGCTTACAGATCTGCTACTTTCTACTAGAGCTTACAGATCTGCTACTTTCTACTAGAGCTTACAGATCTGCTACTTTCTACTAGAGCTTACAGATCTGCTACTTTCGATGCTTTAGTGTGACGTTGCAGTGTGATCAAGTAGGGCGTTAGTTTGTGAAAAAAAACCCTACAAAAAGTTTGAATATGGAGATAAGAGGTTCATTCTGCCCGACAGCAACCTTGTCGACTGGGGTCCCCCAGTGGTCTATTCGAACCTGGTCCCCTCCTTTAGTATTTTACCCCTTTACACCAAATCTCTTAACCGTAAATAGCCAGCTCACAACTTGGTATAGATCTGTATGTTCATGCCCATTCCGACATTCCCAGAATAGAGGGTTTAGGATTCATTGTGAATCAAGTTGCTTCGTGTCAACCTCCATCTTTTAGAGCAGGGCTTTTCAACCCTTTTCATATTACGGTCCATGATTTATTCGCCGTGTGAGCCACGCCCACGGACCACCATTTGAGATTTAGCCTCTCAGATCCAAGACTTAGAATATTTTGTTGTCTTAATTTTCCACAAGTCCATGCTGTATTGATGTGGTCATTTTACGCTCTCAAGCGTTAAAGATCCAGACCATTTTGTTACTAAAGGCCTATTCATAGTCTGGATTTTCGGTGGTGAGGTGACCACCGCTCCGGTGGTGAGCTGACCACCGGAGCTGAAATAACGTTGAGCGGTGGTGAGTAAAAACAGAGAGAAGGGCTGGAGCGGTGGCGGTGGTTTGCTCTTCACCGCGGCTCGTGACGTCATGTTGTAGTTCGGTGGTCACCCCACCACCGTAAATCCAGACTATGTATGAGCCTTAACTCTCCATCATTTAGCTGCATGGGGACCACCTGGAACCCGCTGAAGGTCCACTGGCGGTCCCTGGACCAGTGGTTGAAAACCCCTAGCTGCTCCAGAGTTAAGTGAACTCATCAAAGCAAGTAAACAGGCTCAAGTATATAAATAAATTGTAAGAGTTGTCCTTTAAGTATAATTTGTTCTACTTGACAAGTACCACAGAAAGCCATTTCAAACCAACTCAGCGTGACACAGATGAAGCAGAATGTCAAGTCTTTGTTTTATTTTGACTGTGAGCTATAGGCTACCGTTTTATTTTTCATGGCTGTGTGTGTGTGTGCGCAGTGTAGATGCAGTAGATGTTTGTCGGACCATCATCATCTTTTTCGTTTGTCCTCACCTTTTCCCTCAAGTTCTGTCCTTCGCCACCACCCTCTCTGTCTCCTTAATTGTTCTTCTCTTTCCCTTTTTGCCATCACTCCTACCTCGCACTCCTCACTGCGTTACGCCTCCCTGCTTGTGTCACCTCCGTCCTCCGCACCTATCAGCAGCGCGACATCCCCTTTCTCTCCCGCCTGGCTGCTCCCCTCCATGTCTGTCTCTCTATTCTCCCTTCACTTGTTCTCACAAGTGACCCAATTATTACACACACAGCAGGAGGCGGCTGACAGACAGACAGGCAGACAGACAGACAGAGATATATAGTAGGCTAACATACTGAGGCTTCAAATATAGTAGTTGCTGGATTACCTGGTAGGAGGCAGTCGGAGAGGGATCCGGAGGGGATTCACTTCTGGCGGACAAAAGCAAAAAAGAACATCCTCCAAGACCGCACGCTGAAGTTTAGCGACCTCTGACATCTCTGGAAAACATAGAGAGGGGCGTTCCGCGAGCCCCAGGGCTGTCTCTCTCTCTCTCTCTCTCTCTCTCTCTCTCTCTCTCCCCCCCTCACCTCGTACCTGGTGTTCCAGAGCCAGAGGCGAGGAGAGTTGACAATCTACCTGTGGGCGGGCGGGCGGGCAGGGAACGGGATGGCCAAGCGCTGGCATATAGAGGGAGACTGAGAGCAGCGGGAGGACCAGAAATAGAAAGGGAGGCGAGAGGAGAGGAGAGGAGAGGGTCAAGATGCTGCATCCCTTCCTTCCGATGTCTGTGTGGGAGATGGAGGGGCTGCAGACCGTGGGCATTCTGCTGGTGGTCGGCAGTTCCATCAAACTGCTGCACTTTCTGGGACTTATTGATCTCTCTGCTGACGGTAAGGGAGGCGACGGGGGGAGAGGAGAGGAGGTTAGCCCACCTGGGGAGAGATCTGTTGATGCTTTCCCTGCACAGGCAGGGAAACATTTAACTTGTAGGTGCGCAGTTACTCTGTGAGCTAATCATTGTGTGTGTATACCTGGCAACCTGCACTATATATTTCTGCATCGAGTGACCTCGGTACATATAGGAATTGATTTGTTGGACATTGTGACTTTCAATTGTACGTACAAGGTAAACGTATAGTTTTCTCATGGCAATACAAGCCCATTGCATTGTGTGTGTGTGTGTGTGTGTGTGTGTGTGTGTGTGTGTGTGTGTGTGTGTGTGTGTGTGTGTGTGTGTGTGTGTGTGTGTGTGTGTGTGTGTGTGTGTGTGTGTGTGTGTGTGTGTGTGTGTGTGTGTGTGTGTGTGTGTGTGTGCGTGCGTGCGTGCGTGTGAATGATGATGTTTGGGACAAACAATGTGCCCCCATTCCTTCACATCATTAGGGGCCATGAAGTAGGTATAGCCTCTTTATGATTGTGTGTGTGTGTGTGTGTGTGTGTGTGTGTGTGTGTGTGCGTGTGTGTTTCTGTACCCCACTGATTCTTTATGTGCGTAATACAGTGGTGGGAAAAAGTGCTCACATTTTGAGTAAAAGTACAAATACTGCAATGTAGAAATACTCTGTTATGAGTAAAAGTTTTACATTACATTTATTCCAACATATCTATAGGCCTATATATTTTATGTTACATTCCGTCTGGCCACTAGGTGGCAGGGTCCCTAAAGAACCCATGCATCCCATATAACTGGGTGGGGGGTCACCAGGTCAATGACTGCAGGATGCAGCAGCCATAGAACTCTCCTTGAAAGAGACCATGTGCTTATTATAACCGTGTGGGGGTCCCTGGGGGATCCGGAACATCCAGGAACATCCAGATTCCAGCCAGGGGGCCGATCCGATTCCGGCAACACGCCCCGCGTCCGAAACGGTTTAGAAATGACAGAGTTACCATGTGGGGGTCCACAGGGGGTCCCTCTACTGTACTGTACTCAGTACTGTCAGTCTGTCACTACTGTACTGTAATGTCGTGAGCTTGTAGACCTGCTATTTTCAAATAGCCGACAGTACAGTATACAGTATACAGTAAATGAGGTTTAAAGTGCCCATGTTGTCTATAATTGTCACTTATTCCTTTGGGCTTGTTTTCCTAGACCTGGTTGGTTATTTCTCAGGCAACACTGACTCTGCTTCTCCTTCCAAGTGTCAGGGGAATGGTTTGCAGGGGCTCATTGCACACTGATGATGATGATGATGATGATGATGATGTTCCACACAGTTTTAGTTTGTCCTGCCTCTTCATCCTGGGCTCTGACAGCCGCAGGCCAGGGGGCGGGGCACATCTCTTGTTGAGCCTTGAGCTCCACGGTGTGAGACGTGCTGAGCTGGTGGAGTTTGTTGGTTCACCAGCTGTTGCACCATGCCGTCCCCCCCTCTCCCCATGTGTCTCACAAACATACATCAAACAAACATTGGATTCAAATAAAGATGTATTGTCCTCACTTTGCCACGCGATTTGCCACTCACTTTATGCATGTGCATATACCCTCTATTATGGGAGAATGTTTTTTTTTGTACCCTTTGCCTTTATCACTAAACCCCACCCGCCTGCATGTAGAAAAAAAACAGGGATGTGAGCAGGGAAACAAATCTACCTTCTATGATGTCACTGAGCATCCTGAAGCTACCCAAGGACCCACCACCACTTTCACCCCTTAGACGGAAAGAGTCTTGAACACAGCCGGAGAAATTCAGTTTTCTGTGTCTTCTGTTTCTGTTCAAGAAAATGTGTTTCAGTGAGTTGATCGAGCCTAGTCATTTATGCTCTGTTGCATCAGCGCCACGCTAAAAGCTTGCAGCTGTGCAATTTTCGAACAGAGTGCAAACTGCAAAGTGTGAATCAGGCTTAATGGGAAATGATTCAGAAATTGAACATACTGTGTTGCATGAATCACACATGGCCGAGAGAGAGAGAGAGAGAGAGAGAGAGAGAGAGGGAGAGAGAGAATTGAAATAGTTGAATTAGCCTGTCCCTACAATAGCTGTTGACATCTTTCTAATTATTGAACACGTTAAAACCGGGAAAGCATCTGTCATTTTCGCAAATGTTGTCCAGCAGGGGGAGTGGTTTCACCAGGCTAATCCACCACTGCAAAGTAACACATACAGTCAAAGAGCTGTTGTTTTGTGCTCAATGCTCATCCTCCCATGCAGGTGAAATCCTGGGTGAGGTGAACGTCATGCCAGCCAACACTCTCCACAGCAGACCTGTTGAGAACCATGGGGGAGAGATGGCTCTCTCCTCTCTTCCTGTGGTCCACAGTTAGCTCCTTGTTCTTCCCATTTTCTCCACATTTAGTTTTCATGCCAATGCGTTCCTCCCACTGCTTGCCACTCTCAGAGTGTTCCGTTTGAACACTCTCTGTGTTACAGACCTGTTATGGTCATTCAGGGCCTGCTCTTTATGTGTTTCTGGTAATTGTATTGTCTACTCATTTTGTATGTCCGTGGCTAAATGGAATTATCTGGAGATTTAATTGGTTTGACTGTCAAGGGTTCAGCCTCCAGGAAGAAACCCTAAATACAAAGTACACCATTGTACATAAAAACGACTCCAGGGTGTCTAATGAAGTACTGTCACCTCATAGACACGTGAAAAACTGGAAAAATACAAAAATTGTGGCACTCCATCCAGAAAAGAAAGTATAATCGTGTCTACGAGCTGTGCAACCTCTTTTCTTTTCTGTCACAGATTAGCTCCTTAAAATGCTGCTCAAAGCATTTGCACCCTATCTCTGAGTGAGGGCAAGAGGACAGCAACAGTCTTTTCAGCATGTTTACCTTGCTTTCCTTTGGGAGACTGCTGGCATTTTGGAGTTGTGCCCGAGACGGCATCAAAAGCCTAATCTCATACGGTGTAAAACAATCTGGGTGAGCCAGACTTTTTCGTCTCGCTGGCTGTGAGTGTCTTGGCTCAGACATCCTCATAACATTGCCATGGAGACGGGATGCTTGTCAGTGAGTCGATTTATTGAGTGTGAAGGCCCAGAGCTATGAGTTATACAATACAGTATTTTAGCTTTTTCTTTCCTATTAATGCCCTACTTCATCATTCTATGTTACACCAAAGTGGCAAAAATAGCCAATCTACTACAAGCTCAAAACTCCTTTAGAGCTTGTAAATCTGCTATTTTAGCTATTTCTGAAGTTGAACCTGAATTATTTTTTGCATTTTATTTATAGGAATCCTGAAAAGTTAAATATTTATTTAATTTCAAATGCATTTAGTTTAATTATGTTAACTGTATACGAACAAAATAAAAAAGCACAATAACATTTTCAACAGTCATTAAGCTACTAATATAGACTGAAGTAATTTAAGCGAGTCATGTTTGGAATTGTAACAACCGAAGTCGATAATTTAATAAATCGGTAAAGAGAAGAAGGTGGGGCCGCATGTGGCCCCTGGCCACCAGTTGCCCACCCTCTATTCTCACTAAAACCGACCTGAGTTACAACTGTAGTTTGACTAAAAAATTTGCTATTTTTGGCTAATGTTCCCCAATATACGGATGCTGGGGTTCAAGTGGTAAACCACTTTTCGACCTCGTATCACTATTTTGGGCAAGTCATGTCATATTATATTATGTAAAAACACTTTTCTCCAAAGAATCACTATTATTTAGCACAAATCATCGCAATGAGTTGTGAGCTTGTAGATCGCTATTTTTTTGCTGTTTTAGAAAATACGCCTCAGGCTCTTAATCATCCATAAATACTTCATTAGAAGATATTTTATTTCATAAAGCTGCCTGATGAAATTAACAGCACATTTCATAACGGACAAATGAAAGGCACTCTGCCCGAGAGGGGAAAAAGGGAAAGTGAGAGGAGGAGAGGTAGACATGTCGAACAGAGTGTCCTGATATTTATCTCAATCAAAGTTTCCTAAAGCGTCATACATAATCTCACTTAAGAGTATACAGTATACACTCTTGTTTAACTTTAAAGTGTGCCCACGTACTGTCGGCGATTAGACAGCAGCTGAGAGGGTGCTGAGGCTCAGCCAGTGCACACACAGACCATATGCTCTGTGTCCTTTTATGCATGTTCTTGGTTGTCCTGTCTCTCTAACACACTCTCCTGTCATGTATGAAGAACAAAGCATCAAAATAGTGAGCAGGGCATTGAAAACAAGTATTCAAATAACAGCAGTTGTGAATATTGCCAATAATAATAATAATAATAATAATAATAATAATGATGCATGGCATTGTATAACGTTTTTCTAAGCACAGAGTTGCATCAAGGATTATTGTTTTTTCCACAAATAAATGATTGGAGGCAGCATTGAGTCACAGTGTTGCAAACTATAGGCTATGATTTAATAGCAGACCTACAACGCCTCACGCTGCGAGGCACTGTGAGTCTGTGAGCTTGTAGATCGTCTATTTTTTGGCAAAGAGTTTTGGTGTAGTAGAGGGGAAGAGGAGCAAATGAAGTACTGAACTTGTATTGCACTAGTGTTGAAGGTTCACTAGTGGTGAAATGTTCATTTCATCTATGAAAATGTTTCATCTGCAAAACAATTGTATACAATGTAGTCTGGGGGTGCTGGGTGGGGGGCGGGGATCCCTGCTACATGTCTCTCTCAGCTAAGGGGGTCTTTGGCCTGAAAAAGACCCCCTGCTCTAGGTAACATAGCTACTGCACATATTACCTTGAATTCCACCTTAACTGTAGATGTGTTATCCCTGTGCTGTTGTCTTAACGCCAGGTCCATATGGGAAAGAAATATGCATACACCCACACATACACCCACACACACACACACACACACACACACACACACACACGACAAACAAGCCCGGTGGGGGGGTGGGGGGCCTTGGCGCTGAGCCTTGGCTCGGTAGCTGGATCAGGGATCATCACCATGCTGTTTTGTGGTGGACATACAGTACATACAAAACGAGCAGACAATAATATAAAGAGTTCTAGCTCTGAACAGGTCTGTAGGGCGTAACTCTGAGTGTACAAATGGAACCAATGGACCCATAAGGGTCGTTTGAGAAGCAGAACCACTAGTACTAGTGGACTCATAATGTGCCATAGTGTCGTCGTAGTAAATCAGTGTAATACATATTCTGACGAAAACCTGGAGACTTGACATTCAGTAATTGGGTCATATGATCAAAATAAGATTATAATAGTGTGACCAAGTCTGTGCCACGGACGGACGGACATATTTGTCTGTGTATGGACATATTGAGATGAGATGAGATATACTTTATTAATCCCAGAGGTGTTGACACATAAAAAGCTAAAACTACTGGACGGACAGAAGAACACAAAACAGACACAAATGGACATACCCACACAAGACCAGGACCACCAAGGACCATATGCCATATGCCATTTGGGGGGGAGGCAGTTCTTATGCATTCGCATTGTATAGTCTGATAGCATTTGGCATGAAAGAGTTGGCATTGATAAGCCGGATGGATGACAGTTTGATTCCTAGTGGTGGTCATGTGGTGTGGCCTGGTCAGGATCCAGATGACGCCAGGCCAGGGCCACAGCCACTTAGAGAGAGAGAGAGAGAGAGAGAGAGAGAGAGAGGCTCCGAGGACAGAGAGAAGGTCAGAGACGGGACTGAGCGAGAGGCAGAGAGGGCATGCATACCGCAGTGTTCATTTTGTTGACTAAGACTAAGACTAAAAGACTACGATTTTACTAGATTAAACAATTTCAGGTGACTAAATTCGACTACAGCTGTGTTATTCACAAGAGTAGGACTGTCAGAATTTGCTGTCAATTAACACTGGCATGACTAAGACTAAAAGACTTGATATTTTGCAGACTAAGAAGAGAGTAAGTAAGTACAATTTCAGATAGACTAAGACCATTTATTATTGGTCTTTATTATTGGACAATTATTATTGTTATTCAAAAGACTAAGACTTAATCAGGATTTTCAGAAATGAACACTGCGTTTGTAGCGTTTGTAGTGAAGCGGGGGTTTGGGTCCTATCGATCGAGCGTCAATTGAATACTGTGAGAGATGTAAACGGCGCGAGGTACAGTCAGAGGTTTAGGCTGAAAGGATAACACAACAGAAAGTCCTGGGGACGTGTTTTTTCCATCACGGCCCTATTATCATGGCGTTTATTTCTCATTCCGCCGGAGTCCTCCTGAAAGGGGTGAAGGGGCTGCTGCCGTGGAGACGCAGAACTGACCGTAAGAGAGAGACTGTGTGTGTGTGTGTGCGTGTGCGTGTGCGTGTGCGTGTGCGTGTGCGTGTGCGTGTGCGTGTGTGTGTGTGTGCGTGCGCGAGCGCGTCCCTCCATCTACTGTACTTTTCATATCCAGCCACAGACCCAAGTACGGATCTGTAACTCTGAGAGTATTCAAATGGAATCATAAGGGCCCATTTGGTTCGCATCTCTTTTCACGTGCACATGTAGGCTGTGTGAAAGGAGAGCCCTTTATGGGTCAATCTGGTTCCATTTCTACTCTCTCAAGAGTTAAACGAACGCTCAGGATTTTGCAGTGTGTGGCGGTTATCGGTGGTCATGTAATCGGCACTGTGCGAGTGTACATGGTTGAGGGTCTGTAACTCTGAGAGTGTTCAAATGGAACCAAATTGACTCGCATTGGGTCCATTTGGTTAGCGTCTCTTCTCTTTTCACTGTGCATGTCTTGATTGTGAGTGTATACATCTGGTCGAGGTGGTCTTCCGGCGTTCTGTACACAATCGCCCCTTACAAATTGGATCAGTCGGTCATGGAGAATTGAGTTGAACTTAATGTGATTGTGACTGAGAGTGGTTTGACATCGTGGACTCTTCCACAGCCCCTTCTGATTGGCTGGACGTGATGATGTAAGAGGTTCCAGTGAGCGGTGGACATACGGTGCATCTGTTGTTTGAGCGATACGATCGCTTGGTCTCCCATGCCTTAAAGCCAGGTCAGCACGCCATTGTCATTGCCAACAGACCACATGAATCGGTCTGATGCACGTGTGTGTGTGTGTGTGTGTGTGTGTGTGTGTGTGTGTGTGTGTGTGTTTGCACGTGCGCTTGTATTACTATACTTGTGACGTTCTGAGGACCAGGACAATGGCTTTTTTTTACAACTTATTTTTACAAAAAAAATCATGAAATTCCCATTCTAAAATGTTGATATAATATCACAATATAGTAAAACAAACGTATGTGCGTGTGTGTGTGTGCGCGCGTGTGTGTGTGTGCATGTGCGTGTGTGTGTGTGTGTGTGTGTGCATGTGTGCGTGCATGCGTGCGAAAAGCAGCGTTGTGCGGGGGCATGTCTAACCTCTGTGCTGTGGTTCATGGTGACTTGCAGGTAACCCTTCCACCAGCCAAAGCAAAAAAAGCATAAAGCAGCGATTCCTCAAGCTGCTGCCGTGCTGCAAACCTACCACGCCGCCCCCCTCAATCGTTCAAAGCAAGTGCTTCTTCACTCTCTAATACATCTTTGTCAGGTCCTCGTCCCCTTCACTTCCCACCCGCCATGTGTTCTTCTGTCTGTCTTCCATTGTCAATAGGTTGTATGCTTTTGCTTTGGCAATGTAAACGTATGTTTTCTCATGCCAATAAAGCCCTTTGAATTGAATTGTATGCACTCCTACTTTCGGGGCTCCTTAGCAGCTTCCCTACTTCCTTCACAGGTCTTACCAATAATGCTAATTAAGGCTTGAGGTCCATTAGTATACAGTTGTTCTCATACTTTATCATTTCAAGGAGCCCCATGACTCTCCGAGTTACCCGTACGGGGCCTTTTGGAACCCACTCAAGGACACTTTGAGACCCACTGGTGTATCAGAGTGTTTCCAGTGATCCAACATGCACAATAGCAGCACCCTGACTCTGTTTGACCAGAATGGAACAGAGCCTTCATTAGTATCATCGGTAACACCCGTGAAGGAAGTCAGTCAAGTCAAGCAGGAAGAATTATTTCCAAAATGGTTGCTGTGCGTATACCCTATTTGCACGCACAGTGGACGCCACCAAAAGGAAGGTTTGTCACCCAACTGTACAGTGCTGGATTTATGATGTTGGTGGCTCTACTTGCCCCTTATGATGACTCATTTGGGGCCTACAATTTGCGTGCATGCGTGTGGGAAAGACAGCTGTGATACTGTACTGAAACAGCACGCAGATGGGGAAGTACCTGAATGTAAAACAATATAGTACTGTATGTATTCTACAGGATGTATTGGAAGTACAGTACAATACAAGGTCTGCTAAAAGGATGAATCCAAGAAATCCTATTGGCTTGTTTCCATTGAAGCATGCGCTGTTTGTTAGTTACCACATTACCGCACCGTCTAGGATTAGAACTCCTCTACTTGACGTGTACACCTTCCCATCACTTTTATACTGTAATCTTGTGGTTTAGTCTTGCATGGCCAGACGGCCGGAGAGCGCCTCCTATAGATCTCAGAATGCCTGGCTGCGCGAGACTGGTTTCATTTATTTTTGTTTTGTTTTGATGTGTCTAATTCCTGTGTTGATGTGTAGACCTACAGTAGGCTATGAAGTAGTGTCTCTTCCCTGTGTTGATGTAGGCTATACAGTATGCTATGTATGAAGTAGTGTCTCTTCCCTGTGTTGATGTAAGCCTACAGTAGGCTATGTATGAAGTAGTGTCTCTTCCCTGTGTTGATGTAAGCCTACAGTAGGCTATGTATGAAGTAGTGTCTCTTCCCTGTGTTGATGTAGACCTACAGTAGGCTATGTATGAAGTAGTGTCTCTTCCCTGTGCTGATGTAGACCTACAGTAGGTTATGAAGTAGTGTCTCTTCCCTGTGTTGATGTAGACCTACAGTAGGCTATGTAGTAGTGTCTCTTCCCTGTGCTGATGTAGACCTACAGTAGGTTATGTATGAAGTAGTGTCTCTTCCCTGTGTTGATGTGTAGACCTACAGTAGGCTATGTATGAAGTAGTGTCTCTTCCCTGTGTTGATGTAAGCCTACAGTAGGCTATGTATGAAGTAGTGTCTCTTCCCTGTGTTGATGTAAGCCTACAGTAGGCTATGTATGAAGTAGTGTCTCTTCCCTGTGCTGATGTAGACCTACAGTAGGCTATGTATTAAGTAGTGTCTCTTCCCTGTGCTGATGTAGACCTACAGTAGGCTATGTATGAAGTAGTGTCTCTTCCCTGTGTTGATGTAGACCTACAGTAGGCTATGTAGTAGTGTCTCTTCCCTGTGCTGATGTAGACCTACAGTAGGCTATGTATTAAGTAGTGTCTCTTCCCTGTGTTGATGTAGACCTACAGTAGGCTATGTAGTAGTGTCTCTTCCCTGTGCTGATGTAGACCTACAGTAGGTTATGTATGAAGTAGTGTCTCTTCCCTGTGTTGATGTGTAGACCTACAGTAGGCTATGTATGAAGTAGTGTCTCTTCCCTGTGTTGATGTAAGCCTACAGTAGGCTATGTATGAAGTAGTGTCTCTTCCCTGTGTTGATGTAAGCCTACAGTAGGCTATGTATGAAGTAGTGTCTCTTCCCTGTGTTGATGTAGACCTACAGTAGGTTATGAAGTAGTGTCTCTTCCCTGTGTTGATGTAGACCTACAGTAGGTTATGAAGTAGTGTCTCTTCCCTGTGTTGATGTAGACCTACAGTAGGCTATGTAGTAGTGTCTCTTCCCTGTGTTGATGTAGACCTACAGTAGGTTATGAAGTAGTGTCTCTTCCCTGTGCTGATGTAGACCTACAGTAGGCTATGTATGAAGTAGTGTCTCTTCCCTGTGTTGATGTAGACCTACAGTAGGCTATGAAGTAGTGTCTCCTGCCCGTGTTGATGTATTATACTGTAGTAGACATTGAAGTGAACATTAATCAACCGAACCAACTGTGGAAATGAACCTTGCCACTGACATGAGACCTCAGTCTACCGTATTCCATTAACTGCCATCACTCAACAATCAATGGAGCAGTCCTTTAATGATCAACAGTGATACTGATCGGTGATTGATCAGTGAATGCTTTGTCTGCGAAATATTATTGCTGAATTTGGCTTATAGAACATCAAGTCAACTATTGATTGATTGAATACTGTATTAGTCCTGAATGTAATCAGCACGTGGTACAGTCAGACATTCAGGCTAAAAGGATTAACACAACAGGGTGCATACGCTTATCCGACATACCAAGAGTCCGACAGTCATTGGTCCGACAACACCGCCGCCGGGTTGCAAATCACCCATGGCGTCCGCGTGCTGTAAGGGTTAGGTTAGTGTTTGGGTAGGGTGTCAGACTATGACTGTCGGACTCTTGGTATGTCGGAAACAAATGCCTGCACCCAACACAACAACGTTCTGGGGCCTTGTTTCCATTGTAGTTCTATGTAATTATACATGGCATCAACAAATACAAAATACTTTATGTACAGAGGACCTGTACTTTCGATGGGAATGTACATTTACCTCCCCTTATGTGGTCTCCTGATGGATGTTTTTTCAGCGAAACACAAACTGAACATCAATGTGTCCAGTACTCCAGTTTGTTGCACTGATGCTGGTGGCTGACGGTGCTCTCTCTCTCTCTCTCTCTCTCTCTCTCTCTCACAGACAGCGTGGAGGATGACTTCGAGCTGTCCACCGTGTGCCATCGCCCGGAGAGCATGGACAAGCTGCAGGAGCAGACCAAGTTCACCAAGAAAGAGCTGCAAGTCCTGTACAGAGGCTTTAAGAACGTACGTCTGTCTTTGTCTGATTCATTGAATACTGTATTAACAGTTTTCAGAAAAGGCACAGGAAAGTACAGTTCAATACAAGGTCTACTAAGAGGACTTAAAATCCAAGAAAGCCCATATATCATGGCTTGTTTTCATTGGGGTCCTTCATATTCAATTCAATTCAATGCATGTGTCTGTGTTAGTGATGGGACGATAATCGCTATTGTCATTTGAAACACTCACGATAATTGTATTGCAGAGATAAAAAATGTATCGTGAAATTGTCAAGATCTACAAGCTTGTAGATCCGCAATTCTTGGCTAAATGTTCCCCCCCAGAGTAGCTGAGTGTTCAAGGGGTTAACAAATAGGACATTTTAGGCATATTTTGATTATCTCAATAATATCGTCAAGCTGATGAGTTTCCTGCTTATTGTCTGTACCCTAGGAATGCCCGAGTGGAGTGGTGAACGAGGAGAATTTTAAGACCATCTACTCTCAGTTCTTCCCCCAGGGAGGTGAGTGGTTGACCGCTGACGGGACTTGAAGGCGGAGAAGAATGTGAAATACATTGTAAAGCGATTTGGAGAAAAGCGCTATATAAATGCAGTCCATTTAACATAATTATTCTTACAATAATTAGCCATTTGGCCCACGCGGTATCCCTGTATTCAGTATCACTGTCAACACATGCGCCCCAGACAGCGGAGACTTAATATTCCACTGGGGCTTTCTAGTTTGAAACGATTGTTTGTGTGTGTGTGTGTGTGTGTGTGTGTGTGTGTGTGTGTGTGTGTGTGTGTGTGTGTGTGTGTGTGTGTGTGTGTGTGTGTGTGTGTGTGTGTGTGTGTGTGTGTGTGTGTGTGTGTGTGTGTGTGTGTGTGTGTGTGTGTGTGTGTGTGTGTGTGTGTGTGTGTGTGTGTGTGTGTGTGTGTGTGAGAGAGAGAGATCTTGGATATTTTTAACTACTGTAGCTGCTAATTTTAGCCCCCTTAATACAGTACCTTTGAAAGATGTTCCATCCTGTCCCAACAACGTGCATTCTACTGTACTCACTGTTGCCAGATGTGTGAGAGAAACAAGCAACCATGCCCAAAAGAAGTGACTATATAGGGGACCCATGAGCACTTTAAAGTTTAAACCTATCGGTTATATGAAAATATAAGGTGGCTTGCGAGGTGTTGACATGTTGACATGTTGTGAGCTTGTAGATCCGCTATTTTAAAACAAAATCTTTGGGGGGTCTCTGGAAGAAAATATGAATACTAGCCTATATACCAGATAGAAACACTGGTTGAAACATTAGGAAGCAATCCCAAATAAGCAACTGCACTTTAGGAGCCTAAAGTCGCTTACAATAAGCGGACATGGCAAACTTGACTGTACATCTCTCTCTCTCTCTCTCTCTCTCTCTTTCTCTCTCCAGATTCAAGTATGTACGCACATTTCCTGTTTGAAGCCTTTGACACAGACAAGAACGGATCTGTTAGTTTCGAGGTGAGCTGTTTTTTTTACAAGCTGTCACTTTTCCCTGAAATGTGAACAAGGACGTCTATAAGTGAATATAGACATCATGGGCCACTGTGAGACAGTGATAACATGTACAGTATATATATATATATATAGCCTCTTATCTATGATATTATGACTGTTCTATAGTTAGTCTTTCTAACAAGTCTAAATAGTTTTACATACATTGATTTTAACCGTTTGTGTACATACATTATATGTATACAGTATAGGCCTACTGTGTATACTTAACTTTATCTCTGAAGCTGGGAATGCAGCCACGTGTCCTTGTAGTTTTGTAGTCTTTTACTTCTGCTACAATGTAGTATCATGTAGGGGCGTTCAAAACGGCCGACAGCGTCGATATGACATCTCTAATTGCTTCTTCTCTCCCCTCTCTCTCTCTCTCCTCTCTCAGGACTTTGTGTTTGGTCTCTCTATCATTCTGAGAGGGACCATAAACGACCGGCTAAACTGGGCCTTCAACCTCTACGACTTGAACAAAGACGGATGCATCACCAAAGAGGTAATACCACACACGCACGCATGCACGCCACGCACGCACGCACGCACGCGTATACGTTCAGTCTGACTACATCGGCTGCTCTAAGCATGATATTCGAGGGAAAGATGGCTGAAGATCTAACCCCCCCCCCGACTCCTCATGTTTGCAGGAGATGTTGGACATCATGAAGTCCATCTACGACATGATGGGGAAGTACACGTACCCCAATATGCAGGACGACGCCCCCAGGGAACACGTGGAGAGCTTCTTCCAGGTCACTCTGTCTTCTACACGATACACAATACACTCTCTAGACTCCTGTCTTCTACACGATACACAATACACTCTCTAGACTCCTGTCTTCTACACGATACACAATACACTCTCTAGACTCCAGAAATAAACGCAAAACCTCCAAATGTTTTGTTTTGTTGTTGTTCAGTGAGTAAATGTCTTGTACTTTTCCTTGCAGAAAATGGACCGCAATAAAGACGGTGTGGTCACTATAGAGGAGTTCATCGAGTCTTGCCAAAAGGTAGACCAGAAAAATAAACATCTGCATATTCAATTTCACTATGCTCTGTCTGAGGGCTACTTATTCACTATGCTCTGTCTGAGGGCTACTATGCTCTGTCTGAGGGCTACTATGCTCTGTCTGAGGGCTACTATGCTCTGTCTGAGGGCTACTATGCTCTGTCTGAGGGCTACTATGCTCTGTCTGAGGGCTACTATGCTCTGTCTGAGGGCTACTATGCTCTGTCTGAGGGCTACTATGCTCTGTCTGAGGGCTACTTATTCACTATGCTCTGTCTGAGGGCTACTATGCTCTGTCTGAGGGCTACTTATTCACTATGCTCTGTCTGAGGGCTACTATGCTCTGTCTGAGGGCTACTATGCTCTGTCTGAGGGCTACTTATTCAGTTTCACTATGCTCTGTCTGAGGGCTACTTATTTTGTATGATACTGGCCATGATACTGACATGATACTGACCATTTAAGTAAAACAAAATGTGTGTGAGTACTTTGTCCATCACTGACTTTAACACTGTCTGTATGTCGTTTCTCTCTAAAACAGGACGAGAACATCATGCAGTCCATGTCACTGTTTGACAACGTCATCTAAGAGCCTCCAGAGGGAAAGCACACATGGTGGCACTGTGGAAGTGTGTGTGTGTGTGTGTGTGTGCGCGTGTGCGCGTGCATGCTTGTATGTGTGTGTGTGTGTGTGTGTGTGCGCGAGCGTGCTTGTGTGTGTGTGTGTGTGTGTGTGTGTGTGCGCGTGTGTGTGTGTGTGTGTGTGTGTGTGTGTGCGTGCACATGTGTGTGTGCGTGTGCATGTGTGCGTGGACAGGCATGCATGCTTGTGGGTATATGTGTACACGTTTTATATTTTTGTTGACCTCTTGTGTGTCGCTGCTGAGTGGACCATCCTCCTGGACCGATGGCCACCTCCCCCCAACGACACCCCCACACTGCTGAGTGCGCCATCCTCCTGGACCGATGGCCACCTCCCCCCAACGACACCCCCACACTGCCGCCAGAGACGGAGAGAAGACCAGAGGCAGGCTCATAGACACTGACGCACCACCCGTTGTTGAACGAAAGAACTCCTCAAAGAGCGACGGTGTTGTTGAATCCCCCTAAACCCTGACCTAAGACCAACAACGCTGGTCCTGAAGCAGCTACACTAACTCCTCTCACTCCATAATAAATGTAGAGGTGAATCCAGCGCCATCTGGTGGAAGCAAAAGGAGCAGAGACACTCGCAAATGGAGGGGTGGGGGGGGGACTAGTAGGGACCCAAAAGAAAGAGACAACAATGACTGGGTTGAACCGAGTGGCCCCAGACGTCACAGGTGGAGACGGCAGCGGTGTTGATTTCAATAAGGAACTGATTTTAATATCGCATGATGATGTCACTAATATTCAATTATGTATTTACAGAGATACTCCAAAGTCTGCCTGTCTGTCTGCTGTTCCTAGTCATCCACATGTGCCTCACCTTTTGTGTGTGTGTGTGTGTGTGTGTGTGTGTGTGTGTGTGTGTGTGTGTGTGTGTGTGTGTGTGTGTGTGTGTGTGTGTGTGTGCGCGTGCGTACATGAGCGTGTGTGTGTGTGTGTCAATGTTGATTTTGACAGCAAAATGTTATGTAGTTTTAGTCAGTCTTTTGAATACAATTTCAAATGTCTTGTATTTCTTAGTTGTACTTGATCTCTCCTCCACTAGTCTAGTTTTTATTTGTTTTCGTCAGTGAAAAAAAGGTAGTTGACGATTCTTTTTTCGTCATTTAGTCGACAAAATCAACACTGTGTGCGTGTGTGTGTGTGTGTGTGTGTGTGTGTGTGTGTGCGCGTGCGTGTGTGCGTGTGTGTGTGTGTGTGAGGCTGTGAGCGTGTGTGTGTGTGTGTGAGAGTGTGTGTGTTGTGTGAATCTGTGTGTGTGTGTGTTAGAGAAAGACAAACATAATCTAAGGTATTTAATCTAACCCATATAAGACTTGTGGAGTAAATTCAGTAAAACACCCAACTTCATGTGTCCCTGCGCCTTCCAATTACAATCCTAGGTGTGTGTGTGTGACTGTGTGACTGTGTGTGTGTGTGTGTGTGTGCGTGCGTGTGTGTGTGTGTGTGTGTGTGTGTGTGCGCGTGTGTGCGCGTGCGCTGACTGTTGTTCCTCTTCCAGTATTCCAACAGTACTAAGTTGACTTGCACAAGCAGCTTTGTCTTGGTGGAAAAAGTACTCAAATGCATTACTTAAGTAGTAAAGTATCAATACTGCAATATTTGAATACTCTACAAGTAAAAGTACATAATTCAAAAGTATTGGCATCAAAATGTACTTAACGTACCAACAGTAAAAGTACTGTAGTACTATACAGAAGGTCACATTTCAAGTTTTCAAATATATATATATATAAAAAATACAATGCGTCGCATTGCGACACATTTTGAGCTTCTAGATCGGCTATTTTCAAATGGCCGAAATGTAAATAGGGCTGAATAACGTTTTATAATAATAATCATGATCTGCAAAGTAACTAGTACGTTTTCAAATACTTGTAGTGGAGTAAAAGTACAATATTTGCCTCTGAGATGTAGAGTGGAGTAGAAGTAAAAGTATTGGGAATTGAAATACTTAAGTACAGTACTTGAATACATGTACTATACATGTTACTTTCCACCACTGCCATACTGTGTATGTGTCCTCATTCATGCTCACTATGGCCTCGCTCACACCTTCGCAAAACAGACTGATGTATGCTTGTTGTATACAAAGGGTGTGATACATCTTGCCCCAATGCATTTCCAATAATGGGAGTCACATGGTTTGACACAACATTTGTGTTGTATGAGGGGGAGGGGGGCAGTCGAAACACAGCCGAAAGCCATACAACAGCTTGTAGTCCAGAATGTTGTATCAAACCATGTGACTTCCATTGGAAATGCATTGGGGCGGCCATGACACTTACATCTTGCTTACATCTAAGTTGTATGCTAGATCGAAAGGTGTGAGTGAGGCCTATGAGACGGACGGTGCCATTTTCTGCCTACACGACCATGTGGAAGGTTCTAACGTGATGACATTATAAACTGTTTCTTTATTTGTTTTTATTGATGAAAGAAGCACAATGGCTTCTAATTAAACGTGCACATTTTCCAGGGAGGGAGTAAAGAGGCTGCCGTTTCTATTGGATATATGGAACGCTCAGCCATGGTGTTGTTGCTAGGCAGGTTTGTGAACTGTCCACAGTCCACTTGAGTCACAATGGCACCTTTTACACCAGGGTTGAACTCGTTCCATTCTTTTACACCAGGGTTGAACTGGTTCCATTCTTCTTTCTTTCTTTTTTTTCACTGTATATTTTTTAAAAGTTGTTTTGGTAATGGAACCAAAACATAATCAAACCTTGAGTCTAACCATTCAGCAGTGGTGGAAAAAGTAGTCAAATGTTTTAGTTAAGTAAAAGTACCAATGCTGCCATGCAGAAATACTGTGCAGAAAAGTAACCAAAATGTACTTTAAGAAGTACTATTGTGCAGAAAGTCCCATTTCAAGTTTTCAAATATACAAATATTTTGAAAATAGCAGATCTACAAGATCACAATGCGTTGCATAGTCTATTTTCAAATGGCTGAATACAGTATAGGGTAGAAGTGCTTAATGTATGGTTTGTAATGTTTTCAAATAATTGCAGTGGGAGTAAAAGTACAATATTTGAATCTGAGATGTAGTGGAGCAGAAGTAAAAGTATTGGGACTTGGAAATACTCAAGTAACGTACACATTATCTCAAAATTGTACATAAGTAGGCTACATGTACTTAGTTACTTTGCCCCACTGCCATTCAGCTATGCCACTCACAGCTGGTGGAAATGCACGCCGGATCGCGACCAGTTCCGTGAAAGCAACAAGGTTCCAAGAATCTAAAACAGAACGAGTTCTAGAACCAACGTTCTTTTGGTGGAAAAGGGGCCATAGTGTGTGTAGGATGGACACGGTGCCATCTGATAATGAGCATTAGTGAGGACCAATTATGTGAAGGTTAGTTTGAAAATGGCTGTGACGTGTTCCCTATTTTATATTTCGTCATATGATGATGTGGTGCAAAAATAGCTACAATGAAAAAAATAGTAGAGACACCAGGGTCCATATGGTTAATCACCCTCTAGGCTCCTATAGACCAGGGGTTCTCAACGTTTTGGGCTGGGGACCCCCGGAAATGCTTTGGCCATACATCTCTTTTTCCAGAGTCACGGCCTGAACCATTTGGGATGGAAATTGGAAATTGCGGAAATTGCGGAAATTGTGGAAAATGCGGAAATTGGAAATTGCGGATTGTATTCAGTGGGAATTATTAGTTTACCAACGTGTATTTACTTAAGTAGTAGTTCCTGAGACAATAATTTGACTTGCGGAGACATTACTAGCATCTTTCCGCCGGTCATCAAATGATTGGCTTAGGAATACGACACACACTGAATTCAAGGCTTCTTATGTTCATCATCACAGATATACAGAAAGGTCTTTATATTACAGAGCGAATGAATATAAGCAATAATGTGTAGAACACATTAATCACCTTCTCATTCATAGCCAAGATTCTATTGAATAATACGCATGAATGCTGTCACACAAATACCTTCTTATCCTGTTGTGGTTCTTGAACAGTTTGCACTGCACTTCCAACCTTTGTCATTTCTTATTTCCCTGTGTTGGTCTTTTCACTTATAACCACTTGAACCCTTGCGTTTTCCATTTTGAACATTCGGTTTAAAAAGATCAGATCTTACAGTAGAAAAGCTCACCATGCACGTGTTGAGAGCTTGTAGATCGGCTATTTTCGACGAAGATATTTGGTATAGAGGTAAATACACGCATATATCTAGAGTAGAGCCCTGGGGTTCTCCAGTCAACTATAACTATATCGTCTCGGTCGGGTGGAAACCTCATGTGTCCAAAACTGTCACTTTAAAGTAGTATGAGAATGTGTATGAGAATGTGAGAAAGAACACAAAGTCAGAATATGGAGATAAGAGGTTTCTGCCAACTATATAATAGGGTTTAACTGGTTATGTTTTTTTTAGTTTTTCCCCCCTTTCATTTTACTTTGGGGGGGAATAGTGGGTCTGTCTTCGTTGGTCCTCCTTGCCAGTGCAGATGTTGACTTCCACTAGTCCTGACCAGGAGTAAAAAGCTGTCTATACCCGCATGTACTGTGTCTAGAGCAATGAGAAGCTACCTACTAACCCGTTGTACTGACAGTGTCTAGTGAGCTAGCCTCAACTGGTTGCATTGCATTATTCAAGATGTGTATATTTTGTACAGACAATAAAGGAAATCACAGTTGCTATGCAAAAAACTGACTGGAGAACTAATTGAACATAAGTGCTTTTATTCCGTTTAGACAGTGCTGTACAAAAACCTTCATACCTTAAATTATCAGCACGAGGTCAAAACAAAAAAAATTAAGAAATAATTTACCTGTACACATAATACAGTGTTCACTTCAGTCAAATGCTGCCAAGTTGTCCCCAGTTTTAAATCAAGTTACTCTGCAAATCCTGAGCTTATCTTAATGAATACAATATTTAGTATGTTAACCCATTAAAACTGGGAAAGCTGTGTCATTTTAGATTTCATTATAGCACATTGATTCGCTAATCAAAAATAGCAGATATACAAGTATGAGCTTGTAGATCTGCTATTTATTTTTTAATCGTGAACATTTGTGCAAATCTTTTAATATATATTTCAAGGCAAACATTTTAACTCAAATCTTTGCTTCTGGGGGTCCCTGGAACAATATTTAGAGATGGGGGGGATCCTTGACGTGAAAAATCACCACTGATGAATGAGTGGGTGAATACAATATACGTACCTATGTACGTCTGCAGTGGTTGGCGGTCCCGTGCAGTTCCATGGAGACATTTAACCTCTGGTTATTATAATATTTTGCTTAACTTTATGCTAATTAGCCAGGCCGGCCTTGATTTTCAGGCCCGTTGACAACTCTACAGCTGCTGGTTGACACCTTCAATAAGGTTTGAAGCAGAAAGTGCAACAGATTGAACACTAGATGCATGCCATCTTTACTGCAGTTTAGATCATTACAATAACCTCTCTGTCAGGAGATATACATGTATGTATATAACTTACAGTAGCTTTCATAGACTCTACTCAGACATAAGGCAATAGGACCAGCACAAAACAAATAATAAAAAATGAAATCACGCGCTTCTTATTTCAACTACCGGTATGTACACAAAGGCTAACTAATTACAGTTAGAGTAGTATTCTGGCTTCAAGCCAAATATGTGTCCTTCACTCTACAAAGAGTCCTGATACAGGGTAATTTCAATCTGCCTGTCTTTGCATAACGTCTAGTGTAACAGATGGTCAACTCCCCCACACCCCCTCCAAAAATAAAACAACATATCTCTTTCAACAAAAGGCATGGTCGAACTAGAAAAGTGCGCTTCTCGGAGTCGGAGCGCAGATCTACACAAGGCAGCGTTGCCTACCCAGGGCTGTGCCAGTCATGGGGTACCAATTTGAATGGTTGGAGGTTCGTCCTTGCACACTAGGAGTGTACAAAGGTTCACTCCGATGGAGCAGACCGTGTGAGGGGATTTAATCCACAGACCTGCAGCAGGCATTTACTTGGCCACCTTGCGGAGCTCTGCCAGGACCCAGATGGCCAGCGACAGAAGGACCACAGAGCCAGACTGGTGGGTTGCTGCCAGTGGAGTGGGTACATACAGGAGCAAGGTGCTGATGCCAAGGACCACCTGAATGAACACAAACATATAGCCAAATAATGTTAACCACTTATGCCATACTGTATATACTGAATAACATCAGCAAAAATAGAGTATGCACATGCATCACTTTTCCAAAGGGACACGCTCCCCTCATATATAAGATAATAAGATGTGGGGAGCGTATCCCCAAATCGAGTGGCAAAACATTGCGTAGCATGGAGCATTGGAGTTTGTTTGTTGGAAATCACGGTTCCAAGCGCTTCCAAACTCTGAAAATAATCACCTGCATGAAGGTTCTTGACAGAAAGTAGCTCATAACATGTCTACTCTATGATGGATTTGTATGAAGAACTTTGCAGATAAGAGGATAATTCAAGCTTTCCATACAGTTGCAATGTTGGTGAGTATAACATCATTTTATACACTCGGATAAGACTTTTCTGTTTGGATGCATGGGCTGTCAAGGCCAGAAGGTAGTATTTTTTGCTACTCAGTATAGGCTTTCCCGCATATCTTAGCTGATCTACATGCGTTGTAGATTCCCCATTTTTTTGTCGTTTAGTCTTAGTCATAACAAGTCATTGGTTTTCTCCTGTGGAGTCAAACTTCAGGTACCACTCCCAGGACTAACCTGTCCATAAGCCATCGTGGCGAGGAGGCCGATGGCGATCTTTGCCCTCCTGGGCAGCATCATCCTCCTGGAGAACAGATAGAGGCCTGTGATGGCCGTCAACGACGACATCGCCTGGAGAGCAGAAGAAGAAAAAGCTAAAACCTTGAAGAGATGGAGATGCATTATTTGACAGATATGTCTGTCTGTGTTTATAGCCTTAAGCCCTAACCACACCAAAGGGTCACCATGCAACTCCTTGGGTCCAAACGGTTGCAAGGAGTTAACGCTAAAACTGTCTTGACCCTTTGGTGTGGTTTGGGCCATTGAATTCCATGCGTTGACACTAGGGTCGAAGTGCAACAAGACATATCACACCACAGGGACAACGCTAAAACCGTCTTGAGCCTTTGGTGTGGTTAGGGCTTTAGACATACACGTTTGACACAAAGTCATGACTCGTGATTAGGCCCGTCACAATTATTACATCATTTTAATTGCCTAATCGCAATTATTTTGCATAACCGTCACGGCATCACACGTTTATATATTTTCCAGAAATAGCTGATGTACAAGCTTACACTGCGGCACGAAGTGACACATTTTAAGTTTGTAGATTATAGCTATTTTTGTAACACTGTACTGCATAGATAAGATTGACCAACTGATAAATGGAGTAATGTTTGACATACCAAGATCCTGTGGTCAAACTGCACAGTGGTGGGGTTCTCGAAAAAGTTCTTGAGGGTAGGGGAGAAGGCCAGCAGGTCATCAGGCACCCATCGCTCTCCCATCTTTGGGAAGGAGTTGTACACCAACCCGGCATCCAACCCGGCAACAAATGCACCTGCAACACAGTATGGAGTTACGTGTACATGTGTTGAGATTATTTTATTAGGAATAATCTCTTGAGATACAGCATCTCATTTTTGAGAGGGTCCTAACTAAGACCCTGTACATCAGCCCAGCATCCAAGCCCAGGCGCAACAAATGCACAGCATTCCAAAGAGCCTCATGTAACAACTTTGAACAATACAGTTTACCTCTATGTCACACAGCTTACAGATGTTAACATTCCATTATGCAATAACAATGGGTACTGAGCGATAAGTACTGAGCGCGCAATACGCCTAAGGTTCATACCTGATAGAGCAGTGAGGAAAACCAGTCCTCCAGTGCCTTTGGCAAACCTTCTGAGTTGTGCCAGCCTCTTGGTATCAGCCAGCTGATGGAAGAGATAGACAGAACATTCATACATACTATAGTATCACCAACTCTGCATATAGGTGTAGTATCTACCCCTCAACTATGGTTATCACTGACCTAAATAGATTAATGTAAAAGCTACACTCCCTGCTATACATTGTCTCACTCTCCAGATGGCTACCATTATACTTCTGCCACAAAATCAAGTGGCACCTTACCTTGTGGGGCGGCATCAGCATGGTAAGGCCCGTCCACAGGGAGGCGCAGTAGAGCAGCAGGGCAGAGCCCAGGTGGGCAGACAGACGGTACTGACTGACCCGTGGGACGTCATGCGACTCTGGCTTCTCCTCCAGACCACTCTTCACCATGTACCAGCCCAGCAGGCCCTGAATGAGACAACACAACATACATAGCACATATCGCTGTTAACTCTTCACCATGTATCAGTGACATCACAAATGTGTATTGACATCACAAAGACTACATCTTTGTGAAGTCACTGAACACATGAGCCCAAGTTCTAGACCTCCAGTTCTAGACTAAAGAGAAGGGGGGACTTTTGTATTATTTCCACCTTCTAACTCTAAGGTATATGACATAGTTCAATGTTGGGGAACTTTGACAGAAAAAGACTCGCTCACCGTATAAACAAAGAAGTAAAACTCCTTAGACTTGAGACTTAGAAAAATTAATTTTATTTTATTTTAAGATGCTGTGCTCATGGTGCTCTGTGCTCATGGTGAGATTAAAAAGCAAAACGTTTTCGGTCCTCAGACCTTCGTCAGTGCTATGGTTTTTTACAGACAAAGAACTTGCTTTTAAACAGCTTCCAAACAATACAGCTCAGGTGCTGTGCATTACTAATTGGTGACATCACCTGATTGTGTGTCACCAAAAGTGTTAGTTTTCTTGGAGTAAACTCCAAGAAAACTAACACTTTTACTAGTGCAGTTACTAACAAACAATACACTATCAGACAATTTGTAAATTGTAGTTCCTCTAATGTAGTCTACATGATTACATGTAAATGTAATCTACAGTACGTAGGCAAAACATCCAGGGCAGTCCGCACACGCATCATAGAACACATGAGTGCCATCAGACGCAAGGACATCAAATCTCCTGTCGCCAGACACATCAATGAAGCCGGTCACTCCATAGCAGATCTGTCTTACACAGTTATTGATCAAGTTAAGAAATCTAGAAGAGGGGGTGATTTAGACACTAAACTCCTCCAAACTGAATCTAGATGGATTTTTTATTTAAAGTCTGTCAATCCAGGTGGCTTGAATGAAGATCTCTCCCTCCAGTGCTACCTATAGAGTAAAAAGTTATATTCAAAAAGTGATTATATAAGTCTGTCAACATGTGATGTATGCAATATTTTTGTTTCTTATATAACTTTGATTTTGTATATTTATCTCTTCTGTAATGTCCACGCCCACAATCAGGTGATGTCACCAATTAGTAATGCACAGCACCTGAGCTGTATTGTTTGGAAGCTGTTTAAAAGCAAGTTCTTTGTCTGTAAAAAACCATAGCACTGACGAAGGTCTGAGGACCGAAAACGTTTTGCTTTTTAATCTCACCATGAGCACAGAGCACCATGAGCACAGCATCTTAAAATAAAAGAAATTTTATTTTTCTAAGTCTCAAGTCTAAGGAGTTTTACTTCTTTGTTTATACGGTGAGCGAGTCTTTTTCTGTCAAAGTTCCCTTATGTTTTTGAGACCACCGCTACCGTAGTCAAGTTTAAAGAGAAAAAAAGGACGAAGAAAGGCGCAACAGTTTTCTCAGTGCTTCATAGTTCAATGTTGAAAATCAGTGGTATTCCTTTTTGACTCCATATTCTACCTTTTTGTGTTTTTTTCTGTAAATTAACGCCCTACTAAGTAGACCACATAAATCTAATATTTAAAATAAAAAAGGGCCCATCAGCTGACTTCACTGCTTCTATAGTAGTTGACGATGCCTCAATGTAATAACTTGTTTTCAAAAGTGTTGGGTGCAAACGTCAGTAGCATAACAAAGTTACATTCAAAATAATAATAAAATAATAATTTCCCAAGTCTTATCTGTATCGCCAGCACCGCTATTCCAAAGCCCCTTTGAGCACCCCTGCCCTACTTGATCATAGCATCAAAAGTAGCAATTATGATGTGCTTTCTCATTTGCTATTAATCTTCTGATCTATGCTTTATAAGAAGCCATTAAGTTATTATTTCATGCTCATGATACAGCTGTGGTGAATATCATTGCTGTGAGTCTGGCAGTGATTGAGAAACCCTGGACTCACCTATCAAGCTAGAGTCACTGATTGAGTGATTGACAATGTTTGTGGCACCTGGAGAGTGTGGCTCAGTCAGTCCAGGGTGAATGTGAGCAGAGAGACAACTGGAGGAGCAGGAGGATTATTGCCCAAGTCTTGCTAAATTAGTTTCTATTTGACCTTATTGGATCATAGTATCGTACCACTGGCTGAAGTGAACTTTTATAATGTGGATTATTGGATTTCTTCATCTTGACAGCCCTAACTTCAGGTGATATATATATATATATATATAGCCTACTGTACTTCCTTGTAAGAAGTAGTCTCGTGTAGCCAGACAACTATTCCACAATCTCTAGTCTGGAACTACAGCTCCCGAAATCCGAGTAAGGAAGCTGCCATTTCCATTCACGAAAATATATTTTAAAATATCTTTAGAGCTTATTTTTTATTTCTTTTTCTGTTAAGCAACAAGCTATATAATATGCTATATATGCTTAGATTATTTATATATTTATGCGCAACTGTAAATACGAAACGGAAGTGGCGAGTTCCACTTCCGCTTTATAGTTTACTCATGACAGCTCTTCCGTTGCTCCAGACTGTATGAAGAAAGCATTTGGGAATTGCGAGAGGCAACAGTCTGGTAACGCGAGACTATGTAAGAAGCAACATCAAGCATCAGCGTTGAGATGAATCACTGCTGTTGTCTTTGTCGTTCATCTCTCACGACTCCATCTGTTGTTGTGGCTCACCTGGAAGAAGACGAACCCACACAGCCCCACTGCTTTCCACTTCATGGAGCGGTTGAAGTAGCCCTTCTTCCAGAAGTACACGGTGGGCAAGACGTACGCCAGGCCCACCAGCCTGCCCCACATACGGTGGCCCCACTCCATGTAGAAGATGAACTTGAACTCTGGCAGAGTCATGTCGTGGTTCATTCTGTTATGCACACACATGACGACATGACCAAAAGTACAGTTCAGTTCAATACTACGATTTAAATGATATAATATGATATAACTAATATTCTAAACATAATGTAATCTCATAGTGATCATAACAATACATAAGAACTTAAGTATATGTTGGCTTCATTGATCCAAGCTAGAATTCTAATCAATGGATTAATCATTAAATTAAACATGCTCTGAAAATGCATTTCAAGTGGGCCCCTGGCCCCTGAATGATTAAGAAAAGGTTGAGAACCACTGGTTTCTTACATTTTGAACTCTGGAAACTGCTGGTACTTGGAGAATTCAGCCTCCCACTCTGTTCGGGTCTGAGGAGGCTTCATCTCTCTCACCAGGTGCCAATCCACCATGGAGAGGCCCGACTCAGTCAGCCTGATCACATCAAATGAATAACATAAAGGACAAGGTACTGTATATCAACAGTTAGTACAGGAGTAGGACTGCGTCATTATGGACACAACCACATCAGTAAGGCCGTCACGATTACGTAATTTTACATGACGATTTATTTAATATATTTAACAGATAATTGTGATTAACGATTTGATTGTGTTTTTGTCAATGAGCACTGGAACATATGAATATAAATTTACTTTGGCGATTGTGTAATAATTGTGACAGGCCTACACATAACTATGTATTTACCTGGTGACTCCGCCCAGGACAATGGCCCCGACCACTGTCACGCTGCATCCCACTAACCAGCGGCCAACGATGCGGTTTGTGGAAGCGTTGGGTATGGTGACGGCGGTCGGAGTAGAACCGGCCCCTGCTTCCGCTGTGATGGTGCTCTGGGTTCTTTTCACCATCCACTGTCGTAGCTGTGGACTCCTCTGTAAACAACAAAGAGTGTTTTTGGGGGTTATAGCGTTGCATCCAGGAGTTGAGCAGAAGGCATTGCAGAAACAGATTCCTGCTGACATTTTGACTCACTCAGCTATGAATCATATCTGGGCAGCCCCCCACCCTGACAAGCACTTTGAATTGAAGGCATAACATTTAGTTTGACTCCGTTCTCTAATTATTATTAAAATGGCTGATCAGCTATTTTCAGTTTTTTTGTTTGCCTCTTTCTTACTAAGATTTTGCCAATTTAGTATTAAAATAAATCACACCTGTGTTAAGCGAGGGGCGCTAATATATTAAAGTCTATCTCATGTTGATTAGGTGATGTAATAGTGATGTAAAACAAACGGTGCGCAAACATTAAACGCCATTAATAAGAAAGGGACAATATGACGTAAATGACACATTATGATGTATATTTTCAATTCTGTCAATGCGTTTACAACACAAACATTGAACTAAAGACAAACATTAAACCTGTGTATAGGAGGGGCTGGCGCCCCTCAAAAGATCTAAATCTCAAGTAAGTCAATACTCTGTATACACTTATACTGTGTCAGTTTGTTTACAGTTTGCCAATAGTCTGGGGACACCCCAAAATAATTTGGGGGTCCCGAACCACTGCTCTATCAGCATGTAATATAGCCTATGTTCTTTGTTAGAACGCAACTCATTATTCCAATATCAACATCATTATGTCACTGATCCAGCTAGGGGATGAACCAGGCTATCTCGCTAACGCACTGGACAAGGGCTATAGAACCAGGCTACCTAAGTCCTCTTGTGTGCACGGTGCAGTGGGGTGCAGTGTGCACCCATAGCATTGGTTCCCAACCTTTTAAAACTTTAGTAGCACCTCAGAAAATATTTGGCTCTCCAAGTACCACATACCAACTCATGTGTAGTACCAGAGGGGGGCTGAAGTACGGAGTACCACCAGTGGTTGGGAACCTCTGCCCCGCTAAACTCCTCCACCCCGGCGGCCCTGAGTGACCATCCAGCCAGGGGTGGCCCTGGAGTCGAACAACCCCGAAGATAACCTACCCTAACCATCTTACATTCCAGTAAGAATCAAGATCAAGGCGTCGCTTGTCTACAAAACATGCCGCGATGTTAGCAGCATCATCATCTGATCTGACCTGACCTTTTTTCCCCATGCCGGCTGAGGTTAACGTTAGCAAAGCATTATAAAGCATACTTAGCATCACACCATAATATACTTACACTGCTGCTGTGTGTGAACGCTTTCCCCCCAGCAGCAGCACCGCGACCCCCGCAGAGAACCAGCGACCGTAACGACGGCAGCAGCATCCTGGCTCCGATCTGTGATTCAGGTACGAGTAGAGTAACTAATCAGATACCGGTACCTCCATCGTGTTATGGTGTTTCCTCACAGTCACACTGACACAACTGACCTGCAGTGTTGCCAGATTTTGTGATAAAAATAAGCAACCACGAGCAGATTTGATTGATTGAAAATGTTATTAACAGTTTATAGAACAGACTGTCACTAGACTATAGTTCAACGACGAAAGTAAGCTACAAGTAAATACAAAATCTGCTACGAGGATAAAACCAGAAAATGCAATAAGACTTGCTCATTTACATCAGAGTCTGTGTTAGTTTATAGACAGTCATATGCCTACAGAATATTATGAGCATTTAAATACAAAAAAACGTATGGAAATCCTCATATACACGGTTAGAGAATAAGTATGTGTACTGTACTGTATGTTTCAGTCCTTGGCTCTTTTATGCCCATATATGGAGATCCCTGATGTCCTATGCAGAGATCTCCAAATGGGGTTAAGTTTAGGAACATGGTTAGGTTTAGGCATAGTTTTACTGAGGTTAAGGTTAGGAATAACTTATAAGGTTAGGTTTAACTGTTTAAGCATAATTTACTTACCAAGTTACCAGTAGGTTACTTTAGGAATACAAGGCTGAGCAATTCTGCCGGCTGTACGCCTGGGCCGTGTTGGTACATGGGCGACTCATTTAGTCATTTGGTATTTGTCACAGACATGTGCAAAGCAAGTTCAGTCAGGAAATTCAGGGCAGTTGCCAGCGGCCTCAGCATCACGTTCTCATTCACATGATTCACTCATCCAATCACACATTCATTCCAGCTTCATACCGGCTATTTAAACTGGACGTTTGCACTGCTCATCCTGCTTGCTTTCTGCTGCGTTGCTGTCTGCTAAACTTTTGCTGCTCACCCTCCTCCACCCCAGCTATCACCTGTCGTTTTGGATCTGCTGTTTAGGTAGGGATTCAGAGTCCCTAGGCTATATGGTTGGGACTGATGCGCTTGATGATCAGAGTACCTATAAAGCAGATCCAATTCATCGCCAAACCATAATATATTGCTCATTTTATATTCAATAAATTCACACATATAGGCCTACAGACTGCACCGTTATCCCTTCTGGCACAATTAGTCAGTGGACTAATACGGTTTGATTGATTGAAGTATTCATTAACAGTTTGCAGAATGGGTACATTTCACATGAAAACCTTTTTTTCTTTTTTTACAGTAGGCCTATATGATGAAAACACTGTTACTGTGGACGACACACTGATAAAGCATTACACTTGTTTACAACAGGGTCCACCATTTTCAATTAATCAGAGTTGTATATTAATTTGGGATTCCTTGAAAATGTTTAAACAACTTTAGGAAGCAAGCCTAAATAAGCATAAACATTGCAACTGTATAGCCATGGTGTGGCGGTGTGAGTAATTATGATGAATTTCTGTTCTGTTCTTTAACTATATAGAAGTGTCTATTTGTATGTCTCTAAATGTTTTGATGAATTGAACAAGGTGGACCATGTTGTAAACAAGTGTAATGCTTAATTGGGTCGTCCACTCACAGTTAACAGTATTTGTATTGAGTTTGTGCTTGAAATGTACTGTAATTCTGCAAACTGTTAATAAATATTTCAATCAATCAATCAAAGTATACCAGTGTGCTTACCAGATGTGCTCGGCTGCCAAATGTGCTTGGGGTCCTTCCGTCCTTCCTTAGAGTCCTTCGCGCAGGAGACCGACGTCATCACGTATCGCCTCATGCACGCACGGAATGCACGTACGTGATGACGTGGCATCTTGTGATTGGCTTTTGACTGTTTGGTGGGAAGATTCTGCGGAAACACTTTATTCGACTTGTGTACTATATATTGCAGTCAGTAAGAGAGAGTTTTGCAGTCTAAAGTTTAACTATGTCTTTTTTTGAGGAAATAAAGTTCTATCTGTTAAATGGACCTGGTCCTGGTTCATACCACCCATGCACGAGCAGCCACGATAATGTAGAGAGCAGAAAGTCTTACATTAGGCAGGCATGCAAGAGGTACACAGTGAAAGGTAATTAAGTCACACAACGTGATTTTAACATTCCGACTCGATCGATACTGAAGTTAGTCTCCAAGTAAGACCAAGTAACTAAGTGAGTAAAGTGTATTTCTAAAGCACCTTTCAAAAACTCCATTCCTGCTTTTTGTGTGTACTAGTACTACTGTGTACGGTAGTTTAAATGTATTTATTTAACAGAGACCTGGTCCATGTGTGTCTGTTGTTTTGGCTTTGGCTCTATTGTGGAAAGGTTTACTTTTAAGAGATGTCTCTACTCACATACTTAGCTGTGAGCTGTAGGGCAAAGGACAGTATTAAACATAGTCTGTTCAGTGTGTGTGTGTGTGTGTGTGTGTGTGTGTATACATACATACATATGGCTGTGGATTTATATAGCGCCTTTATCCAGGGTGCTTTACATAGATGTAATCACATTTGCATTACATTCACCATTCAGTCATTCACACACCTTTACATAGATTGTGCATTACATTCACCCATTCCATTCGCATAAATTCATACACAGATGGTGCCAGAAACCATGCAAGGCACCAACCTGCACATCAGGAGCAATTAGGGGTTCAGTGTCTTGCTCAAGGACACTTTGACACTAACTCTGGGGGAGCCCGAGTTCGAACTGGCAACCTTTCCAGCCACTCTACCCCTGAACCACTGCTGCCGCAGGAAAAGAAAATGGGATTTTTACTCAAGTGTAACCCATAAAAATTGGTCTGTGACTGTGACCCACAAATGGGTCCCCTATCCATTGGTGTTTGTCTTGCTGCTATTTCTGCATATCAGACGAAGACTGGGTCTGGGTGTTAGGCATTAGGCTTAGGCTTCACCACTATTCTGTTGTCACGGGCAACCTGTGCCCTATATAGTCACTAAACTGACATGACAAACACACTGCACAGCTGTTTGTTTCCATTAATTGACTGTCATCAAGCTGGCCTGGAGGTGTGGCTGTAGCAGTCAGGGACGTTTGTTGCCTATAATGGTATCTGTGTTGCCTAATTCTGTTATTGTTTTGGGATTTATTTGATGCCTTGAAATACATTCAGAGTCTGTTATTAAGGAAGTGGGTAATTGTCTAGTTAGTCTAACACTGACATGGTTTACCTTGTTTGAGTTGATTATGCCAATTACTAATCATTGTGGGTGGGTCTCACTTGGTATATAAGGAGGCTGGAAATGTTGGGAAACATTAAATACGAAACATTACATTCTTGGACTTACCGGTAACTGTTCTTTGGAGCCTTGACCACTCTGCCAACTGTTACACTAGTTATTATACACAACACAACACAAAATGAAAATGGTTATTAGTTCTCTATGAGGTTTTGTCTATATTCCTTCCAAGTACTATAAGTAATGTATGTTGTATTTCACCAATTTGCAACATTTAAAGGCCATTTGATTTTCTGGAGTTGCTTTTAGTCATAATGTAACCCACGTCGTTATTGTACATACACTAAATGTTGTGTTTTTCTACTTCATCAGATGACAACTTGTGGTACCATTATCAGGGGAAACCCCGCCTGGTGTTGTTCACCAAAGAGGAGGTATGCGCAGCGTTGAAGGAGTGCCATGACAACCTCGGCACCGGAGGTCATCCAGGACTGAGGAGAACCACTGAGAAGGTCACGATGTCCTACCACTGGGAAAACTTGCGGGGGGATGTAAAAAAATGGGTGAGAGATTTATGTTATGCTTCTGGAAAAAATGAAGTTTTGTATTTTGTAGTAAATTGTAGTTTTAATGCCCCTTAGATCAGATGCCTTGGCTTGAAGTTTTACAATGCATTTCACTGAGTTTGTTAATCGTCATATAATTGCTCCACATATAACAAGTACTTTCATTTTACTCTAATAACCTGTTTTAAAGGTTGATGAGTGTCCACGCTGTCAGTACCATGGTCCACTTCCACGCCGTCAGCACCATGGTCCGCTTCCCACAACTTCAAAGAGAAAGAGGTATTATAATATTCTGTGAATTCTTGTAACCCTCCTTTGAAGGAACAGTTCACCCAAACAGTAGGCTATGTCCAGTGCCGGTTCTAGGCCTTTTGAGGCCCTAGGCAACATATTATACAGAGCCCCCCCCCTCCTGCTTTGCCACGCCGGATAAAAATTGTAAATTTGCCATGAAAATGCTTCAATCTGGTGCACTTTGAGATCAAAATTAAGAAGCTAGGTGGGGGCCACATATGTTATAAACAAATCACAAATGTTTATAAACAAATCCCAAATGTTTATAAACAAATCCCAAATGTTTATAAACAAATACCAAAATGTTTATAAACAAATCCCAAATCCCATGAGACTTGGTCCTACCCCCCCGACCATGAGACTTACTACAGGTCAACTGGTAGTGGTCCTACCCCCCCCCCCATGAGACTTACAAATCCCAAATGTTTATAAACAAATCCCAAATGTTTGTAAACAAATCCCAAATGTTTATAAACAAATTCCAAAATGTGTATAAACAAATCACAAATGTTTATAAACAAATCACAAATGTTTATAAACAAATCACAGATGTTTATAAACAAATACCAAAATGTTTATAAACAAATCCCAAATCCCTTGGTCCTACCCCCCCGACCATGAGACTTACTACTGGTCAACTGGTAGTGGTCCTACCCCCCCCATGAGACTTACAAATCCCAAATGTTTATAAACAAATCCCAAATGTTTGTAAACTAATCCCAAATGTTTATAAACAAATCCCAAAATGTTTATAAACAAATCACAAATGTTTATAAACAAATCACAAATGTTTATAAACAAATACCAAAATGTTTATAAACAAATCCCAAATCCCATGAGACTTGGTCCTACCCCCCCGACCATGAGACTTACTACAGGTCAACTGGTAGTGGTCCTACCCCCCCCCCCCATGAGACTTACAAATCCCAAATGTTTATAAACAAATCCCAAATGTTTGTAAACAAATCCCAAATGTTTATAAACAAATCCCAAATGTTTATAAACAAATACCAAAATGTTTATAAACAAATCCCAAATCCCTTGGTCCTACCCCCCCGACCATGAGACTTACTACTGGTCAACTGGTAGTGGTCCTACCCCCCCCATGAGACTTACAAATCCCAAATGTTTATAAACAAATCCCAAATGTTTGTAAACAAATCCCAAATGTTTATAAACAAATCCCAAAATGTTTATAAACAAATCACAAATGTTTATAAACAAATCACAAATGTTTATAAACAAATACCAAAATGTTTATAAACAAATCCCAAATCCCTTGGTCCTACCCCCCCGACCAATATGTCGTCTTGTCGTTGAGTAGATGACAGTATTTTCAACTTTGCGTGAACTGTTCCTTTTTAAAGACAGTAAATGTTTTTTTATTTAGTTTTTAAAACAAGGAAAAAGTGACAGTCAGGAATGTAGCATATATTTGCTTGCCCCCCTGTGGCTGATGGTTTCCAGGCTAGAAATGTATAGAAAAACAAGCCCAAACTCGCTTATAATAAGCAGACATGGCAACACTGGTGAAGACGCGGGGGTTCCATTCAAGTGTGCACATTTTATGACACAGCGCAGCCCGCCGGGCCTTGCTTGGCTCTCTACAAACGCCTTCGTCAAATGCGGTGGTAAAAACGAGCGTTGCGGAAGGAAAACATTTGCACACGCACACACACGACAGTGACGACACGAGTGCAAAGAGATTCTATATAAAGAGGCGACACTCTCAAATATTTGGAATCACCACTAGATGGCGCATCGGTAGCGCTTTGACGTCATCACACCAAGATGGCGGCGGGAGAGGATAATCTTAGAAGTGGAATAGAATGACTTCAAAGGCTCTTTTTGGAAGCGTTCGGAAAGAGCGCACTGTGCAATGCAAACTAATACGAGAGTGAGCTCCCGGTGAGCATTTGCGAACGCACCCATGTTTTTTAGAGCAACCGGAAGTTGCGTCTTCACACCAATATGGCGGAGGCACTGGGCGCTGGTTGTTACTATGGGGTTTAATGAGAGTGTCGCCTCTTTATATAGAATCTCTTTGACGAGTGTCCAGTCAGCTAGAATAAGATTTCCGGGTTACTTCCGCGTTGGGAGCTAGGATAAGGCCTTCAGAATAAGAGGTTGAGAATTATTGTTTTCTTTTAAAAGGCATACATTTATTTGAAAAATGTATTTATGATATGTCTTTTTAAATGGCGTATACTAGAGTACTTATATGTGCCCTAAAATGTTTTTACCGATTTAAAATATATATAGTATCCCATTAAATTGGACACTTGGCTGCTTGGCACATTTAGTGGGTACTTTTATTCTGAAGAACTCGGCCACCGGAGGTCTTCTCCTAGCTACCTTATCCCAGATTATCCTAACTGACTGGACACTGTCTGCATGGTGACACAAGTAACGTCAGGTCACCAAAACAAACTGCAAGGCACATGCAATGGAATAGACATAAATAGAACCGACCCAAGGAAGGTAAATGTGTATACCTGCCTAATGTCAAAACTCTCTCTCTAGTCTCTATTAAATTCAAATGAGCTTTATTGGCACGAGAAAACTATTTATTTACATTGCCAAAGAAAAAGTGGAAGAGAATAGGCTGCTGAATAGGCAAAACAATGTATGTACAATTCAATATTAACTCTCTCTCTCTCTCTCTCTCTCTCTCTCTCTCTCTCTCTCTCTCTCTCTCAGGATGGCAGAGGGATACTTGATGGAGGTGTGCGTTGACTCTGTGGAGTCTGCAGTTAATGCTGAGCGGGGAGGTTGGTAAAAGACAGACATACACAATCCATATTTATTTTACCTAATACATCAACAACTATCATTATCCAGCATCTGACAGAACAAACAAACAATTCAGTAATGGCCCACTAAATACAAACATAGCCCAGTAACATGGTAATAAACAGAACACATTAGTGTTCAAAGGTCAGTGCTGTTGACATACTGTATGGTTATATTTTCTAACACAGGTGCTGGACGGCTGGAGCTGTGTTCTAGCCTCCTAGAAGGAGGGCTTACGCCAACTGTTGGTGAGTGGATCCATGTTCTTCTGACACACCCCAGACAGTTTTTAGGTTTCAATATAAGTATTTGATATTCATTTTAGCTGCCCATATACAAACCCATTGTAACGTCAAACTCCATTTTAACCATGATACGTACGTTCATCGAAAACATCCGTCCTTTTTTCTGGTGACTGATATTAATTTCCTTTATTAAACATAACATAACTTATATACCGGTAGTCTTTGTTTCACGGGAATGAAAGGTGAGGATGGAATTGAGAATTGCTAGAATTGGAATAGTTTATAAAGGAATATTACCCCCAAAATGCCTTTTTTTTAAAAAATCAGTTAAACAATTTCAATTCATAGACTTTTGTTTGTCACATTCCTTTATGGTGAATGAAAATTTAAAAGTCAATATTGATGAATTGAAGAAATGATGGGTCACAACGACAACAGTATAATGGAGTTTATACACAGACTTGGATCAAAACTGCCATAGATTTATTTTATTGAGTAACATTTGTGTATCTAACTACTGTCTTGGTGACTTTTCCCAAATAGTGTTTGGAGTTACATCTCTATAAATGTACAATTTACCCTCTGGGTTTCTGGGGGGGGGGGGGGGGGCTACAGGTCCAGCTGTTTCCATTTGTATACTCTCAGAGTTATGGCTGTTCTTAAAATTCTAAAGTTTCTAGGAAGTTAGTAAAATAATAATGTAGTACAGTAGGAGTGTAATATAAATGAGTAGTGCAACACCAACTGAAGCATTCAAAAGACATATCATCATATGATAAATGACGTGGTATTGGAATTGCATAGACTGGCATACTTGCCGATACTGACACCAGCTTTTTAGGCAGTATGGGCAGCTTTTTACAATACTGATTTGGCCATTGAAACAACTCTTATGTCGGATCCTAACCTTAGACATTGTTTTCTCTCTCTCTCTCTCTCTCTCTCTCTCTCTCTGCTGCAGGGCTGCTGGAGGTAGTGAAGCAGTATGTGAAGATACCGGTCTACGTGATGATCCGTCCTCGCGGCGGGGACTTCCTGTACTCGGACCGGGAGGTGGAGGTGATGAGGAAGGACATGGAGCTGATGAAGAGCCACGGGGCAGATGGACTGGTGCTCGGAGTCCTGACGGAGGACGGGCGCGTCGACGCCGAGCTCTGCATGGAGCTACTGGGTAGGAGTCGTGTGTGAAATGTGATTTGCCCAATTCAATACCTTGATGATGCGCTCAACAAAATAGCTGATCTATTAAAGCTCACAATGCGACGAGTGTTACATTGTGCTGTTCTCAGAAATCTGAGTTGTATGCCCAACCATGCCTAAGAAGAGCAGCATTAGGTACTCTTCCTGTTTCTGGAGACATTGGAGAGAGTATTTTTTTTTAGATGTGCCTTTTGTATATGTTTTTTTTTGTCACCTGTATTGTTCTTTATATTAACCTATAAAGGAGTCCGGAATAGCCCGGAAACTAGACGATTGTCAAACGATTATTCAACGTAGTATTAGACTGGGCACAGTGGGCAGCATTCCTTTTTGGGTTTATGATCCGGTCGGGAGGGATGATATCATTACATTACATTAGGTTGTAGTCATAGTTTTGTATCAGGCCGGAACTATCAATCTGGAACTTCCTTTCCCTCAAACCAATTTTTCCCAATAAAAGCTGCAGAGAACAAGGCACGCTTTTATTGTTATTTTTCCGGTTTGAGGGAAAGAAAGTTCCAGATTGATGGTTCCGGCTTGATATAACTACAAAACAATGACTAGTCTACAACATGACGTTACGACGTCATCTGCTCCCGACCAGATCACACAGTAATTCTTGTAACACATGTTACTAATATGCATCACGGCATTATAAAATAATCACATCATAGGTGTGGGATACTTCCCATAAATTATAAAGTATTTTCCGCAAGAGAAACCTTTTGTAACAAACTGGGCCGTTATGATTGAAGTGACGTCTCTCAATTCAAAATCCTGTATATTGTCTCTCTAATCTTCAACCTGTCCAACAGCTGCTTCTCGCCCACTGCCTGTCACCTTCCACAGAGGTACAGTAACTTGTTTTGTTTTTAGATGAAATGCACAGATTTAAGTTCACATATTTACTTTTAATTATTTTGAAAGATGAAAACAAATGAAGAAGGGTAGAATATGATAGGCTGGTAAGTAACACAAATGCAGCTAATGTAATGGATAGATTTCGGTGAGCCCAGGCAGAGCCATGGATGTGCAGTAGTAAACAATAATGTCAATCAATGCACATTGACACTAACCTGACTCCGCCAGATGGGGGCGGTATTGATTCACAAGTTCACAAAGTACACTGTGAAACAAATGTGATTGTGAATCAAGCATGTGTTCCATCTGGCCAGTCAGGTTACAGTGACACACCTAAACGTAACACACCCATTATTAATTTAATTAGCTGCAGCTCGCTTATATCACAAGCCTTATGGAGCCTTATTTTCACCCTGCTGTAGTTTGTAAACTGAACCAGAAAACAAACTACATACCCCTATTAATGTGGTCAAAAGTGAAATTAGCACATCTGGTTAGGTGCTGGGTTGAGCACTATGAGTAGCACTTTAACCTGGTCGATTCAAATGACAAATGTCTAAATCCAGAGAGTTTTCAGAAAAACTTGTTGTTATATCAGTGGTGCTCAAACGTTTTCATGTCAAAGACCACCAGAATTATATGTAAATATCTTTGTTCCAGGGACCCCCAGAAGCAAAGATTTTAGTTAAAATTTACGATTTAAAGGAATATATATTCAAACATTTGCAAAGATAGCGGATCTACAAGCTCTCCTATGAGCTTGTGTATATATAGCTGCTATTTTTTAATAGCCAAAGTATAAAATAATGCCTTTTTAGCTCATATCTAAAATGACACTGATGCTTTCCCGGTCTTAAATCTTTTCATGTTAAACATTTCCATTAATCTTTAACCGTATTCTGCTACAGCTTTTGACATGGCTCACGACCCCACCATTGCATTGGAGACCCTGATATCGCTGGGGTTCGAGCGCCTGCTGACAAGTGGCTGTGACAGCTCAGCGTTGGAAGGACTCCCCGCTATTAGACGGCTTGTGGAACAGGTAGATGTACAATGTCCCAATGTTTTCGTTGTTTACTGTGTGCATGGACAGTGCACAGAAACTCTGAGAGTGTACTGCACACCAGGGCTTCTCAAAGTGGGTGCCTTATAATAATAATTATTATTAATTATATATAATATATTTATTATTATTATTATTATTATTATTAATAGAGGGTATGCGTGTGACATCATCATCAAACCCGGAAGTTATTCAGGAATGCCTACTGAGTGGCAAAACACTACTTTCTGGCCTTGACAACCCATGCATCCAAACAGAAAAGTCATATCTGATTGCATTAAACAATGTTAAACTCACTTTGCATGTTGCTTTGCCACTCGATTTGCCACTCGATGTGCCATTCGCTTTAAGCATGCGCATACCCTCTAGAACAGTGGTCCTCAACAGGTGGACCGCGGTCCACGACCAGACCGCGGCACACGACCGGACCGCGGCACACCTCTTTGCGGACCCTGGAGAAATGATAGAATAAAGAGAAGAGGCCTGGGCCGTGGATCAGCGGTCCAGGCACCTTGGCTGGTAATCCAGTCTGGCAGTGTGCCGCGGGTTCGACTCCCGATCCTGATGGCCTTTACGGCATGTCACTCCCCCATCTCTCTCCCCATTTCCTGTCAGCCTACTGTCTGTCCCTCCATAAAAAAAGATAAAATAAAGACGAAAGCCACAAAAACACATTAAAACAAAAGAATAAAGAGAAGAAAAAAATTCACAGCAACCGCGAGTTGAATTCTCCGTTGTATTCGCTCAATGCCGAGTAATGTCACGATGACAATGTTGCGCTGACTGGCTCACTAGCAGTGACACATTCACACATTCAGTTGAAAGAAAACTAAATTAGATTTTCTTTGGGAATAATTAATATTTGTCAACTCTGCCACCCCAGTATTGGTTGGTTGGGATGGGACCCGGTTTGTATAAGCTTGGTTTGACTGTACTAAACAGGCATAGTTGTTTCTAGGCGGTGAGGTGCGCATGAGACTGGACCATGGTCTTCAAAAAATATTTGTGGACCTTCAGCATTTCTAGTTGAGGACCCCTGCTCTAGAATGCTTGGGTTTAAGTGCTTAAATGCTATTTATAAAAGTTATTTTCAGTCTGTCCTAATAATGGAAACATGTTTTTTTTTCTAAAGACATTCTGTGTCTTTGGGGGAAAGATTTTCATGTTTGCGTACCGTTATGACAAAAGGTGCTGTAAAGTAACAATGTAATTTTTGCGTGCCGTGGAGGAAAATGTATTTGCAGGGTGGCTTGAGCCAAGAATGTTTGAGAACCAGTGGTGTACACTCTCAGACTTGAATGAGCACTCCATGTAGCTGAATTGTAAATTTGCTAATAATCTCTTTTACAGGCCAAAAGCAGAATTATCATCATGCCAGGTGAGCCATTAACCACTTATAAACCCTATAATATAATTGACCTTGGTTTATTATTTTTGAAGAAAAAAAAGAAGCTGCTGATCTCCATGCTAACATTTCAAAACAGTGCGATTAATGCTGGGTTTTCTTTTCAATGTAGGAGGAGGCATCACTGAGAGAAACCTTCAGAGGATCCTGGAGGGATCCGGGGCACAGGAGTTCCACTGCTCCGCCCGCTCCAGCAAGGACTCCTCCATGAAGTTCAGGTCAGTTTGCATTGCAAACAGGTGTTAATTTTGTTGACTTAAAACTGACAAAAAAAGGTCTGCCAACTACCTTTTTTCACTGAAAAACACTTCAACACTTTCAACACTAAATAAAAACTAAGCTATTATGACCAAAACTAAGACTTAAATGTGACTCTTTTTTATACAGAGACAGTCATGGCGGCAAAACTTAACTGTTCAGGAGAGGAGAGAAGCAGATTATTATTATTATTTTTTAATCCAAAATGAGTTAATAGCACACGCACACTAAACAAATGTAGCTACAGTAGGTGTAAAGTTAGAGTCCACAAGAAGTGAACCTTTCAAGCCTGCTTTCAATGCACTGTTTTCTCCAAAACTGATGGGTCAAACTGAACAACCAATATGTCAATTTGAAGCTATGATTCCCTGCTTTCATATGACATGGTCAAACGGATCAATCAGAAGCAGTCACAAATTTTGTCAACAAATAATAACCAGACTAAAATGGTAGTGCAGAAGAGATCCAGTAGAACTGAAAGAAAGGTCATCTTATGTTTGGATGCGCTCTGAAAATGGTGCACAACGCATTTCGCTTCGACGCGTTGTGAGCTTGTAGATCGGCTATTTTCAGTATGCAACCAAGTGTAGAATGAGCCATTACTACGACACCAAGGGCCAACAAAATACATTTTAGTCGACTAAATCAACTAGAGTTAGCAGACAAAAATCTTGTGGTATTTTAATCGACTAAAACTAGACTAAAACTAAAACATTTCAGATGACTAACACAAACTATATCCAAATTTGCTTTAGACAAAATGAAAAGCAGTGAAGAGGCAGTCAGACAGACCACTTTATATTCTGTACATTCTTAACGCTGTATGGTAGAAGCATTTTGTTTGCGGTCGGGCAGAAACCTTGTATATCCTATTTCTTCTCGTCAAGCAAGAGTGTCGAACAAAAGTAGAGAAATTATCCGATCTACAAGCTCACAGCTTGGAGATCTGCTCATTTTCACTATTTCTGAAAGTTTGTGTTCCCAAATGGAACAGTTCTGTATACGAGGCAGTCGATTCGTAAGACAACAGGACCATACAGTTAAAAAATAATAGAGAGGGCACCAGAAATCTCCACCCAGCGCAGTTGCTCACCCAGCGCATACTCTTTTCACCCCTTTTCCGAGTTGGGAAATGTGATGGGCGCAGCCTATTTGGGGCTTATGCAACGTGTTGTTGCGTTGACTGCTCTTCTCGCATGCGCAGTAGTATCAACTCCCGTGGTGATTATCCCTTGAATATGTTTCTCTCTGATGGAGCCTGTTATGTAATGATGCTTCACTCTGCGACGCAGGAACTCCTGTGTGACGATGGGAGCCTCTTTCTCAGCACCCGAGTATGGCCTGAAGGTTGCAGATGTGAGCAAGGTCCGCAATCTCAACGCCATCGCCAAAAACACCTTGTAAGGAGAAATCACTGGACTTTATGATGACAGAAGTAAGCGGGATTACCTCGGGCCATGTACAGCTCAGTGGGTTCAGTTCACTTTAGACCCAGATAAAGCATAATTCACACAGGCATCTGGAATCCACACGAAAGCCCATTAATTTTAGAGAGATTTCCAAACGTATATTAATTATTTTAAGACAAGCCATCCAGGCTATATATTCTTCTTTTTTCTTTTTCTTAAAAAAAAAATCACAATAGGAAAAAAATGATTGGAACCACAAAAGCACATTGATATGCTCTACATACAAACATTGTCTGAACCCCATAGCCTTCTGCGATATGCAGTTCTCTGGATTGTCTCAAGATGACGGAGCGAGAGATGTAACCAGGAGTGACACTGTTTGCAGTATACAGTACGTAGACAAGCACACACCGACTAGATTACTGTATGGAAATGTATGTGCCGTTTCTGGAAGAACGTCTTAAAGTAGTTCATCCAAAACTATTCTTATTTTATATCAATTACACACCCCTTGAATTCACGAGAGAGAAGTACTGCCGTAGCAGACAACCTGCAGCACTCCAGGTTCAAATTAAAGTCTTATAGGTGCAAGGCTCGAAGATATAAGTTGAGATGAAGAAAATGCCAGCACTCATTATATGTCCTTTTACATGATTTGATTTACCTCTGAGACTGAAAACGTACACGTTTTGGCCTGTTTGGCCTTCCTCAGCGTTTGTAATATTGCCTTGAATTCATGTACATAACTTTAGTTTTTGTCCCATTCCTGAGCCAATACTTTGATGACCAGGTGGGTCAATGGAGAATGAAATTATTGGTTTAGAAATGCGACAAAAACAAAAGGTCTCCATTTAACTATTCAAGGCTTCATTTTTTGGATGAACTACTCATTTAAGCTAGTGTTACTAGACAGACTAACTAGACAGTGTTTTGTTTAGTATAAATTAAACCACTTAAGCCCTGTGTGAACATAGCCGATCTATGAGCTCACAATGCATTGGGTCAGGATGTGTTGTAAGCTTGTAGATCTGCTATTTGTTTGCTAACATGCACTTATGTACTGTAATGGAGACACACTAACGACTCATTTATTTGGGCTCAGATTCTGGACATGTGTGAACTGTGAGTTTTTTAGCATTGCACTTTTGTCAAATCTTTGTGTTAATTCTGTTAAATCTTGTGAATTTAATACAAAATAAATCACACTTGTGTGAAGTGAGTGGCACCTTTGATTTGATCTGCTGCACCCACTATCAACTACATGACATCATAGTAATTTAGTTTGCCATTGACTTGAATGGAAATTGGGGGGAGGGGGATCATATAGATCATAATAAACATGCACACAAAGCCATGTTGGAGCAGTTAGCACTGCTCAAAAATGATTGAATTCTTAAAACTGTCCTTTATTTTGTGTGTGTAATGACCGTGGTAATGAGGCTGGGCCATGTCACTCTTTAGCCTCAGTGTACACCTCTGTGATGTCTGGTGTGACAGAAGAGGTAGCCTAAGGACTATCCTTATAATATAACAATATGCCTTATAATAAAGCATTCAGAAATTGGATAGAAGCAGTGATTTTGAACGTGACAATACAATCATTTAAGCACATTAAAGATTAGTTTATCGGGAGTACAACCTTTTAGAACTATTTTCTAATGCTTAGTAATGTATGAATAATGCTATAGACAACCACAGATTATTGCATGATGTGATGCGTTGTAGTATCTTCGCTAAGAATACTTTATTTTAACAATAAGCCTTTTCTGCACAGGACTAATGCGGTTGCATTGTGATGGCTTCTTTCTACCCGTTCCCACAGGGCGTAGCCCCACCTCTCATTCACAATGGTTGTCTCCGCAATGGACTCGTCTCATTCGTCTTATTTTTCAAAACTATTGGAGAAAAAAAAATATATATATACTTTTCTGGCAGTCGTCTATGACATCAGGCATCTATAACGTCTATGACAAATGTCTCCATATTTGGGCTGATACCTCTGACATCATGCTGACAATGACATCAGTCTTGCTCAATAGTTCAAAAGGATGTCTTGGAAATTCACTTTCTGCACGTAAACTGAAAGCGACCATGATTGCCATTGACTCACAAAGCAAGGCACTGTTATGACAGAGTTGGCAGACCCTGCACGGATCATGCCCGAGATGACGTCTACAACCAGCGAGGAGCGGCTTGAGCAAGCGACCACTGACGAGCCCGACGTGGCAGCCAGCGTCGGCGATGAATCTGAAGAGGCTTCCTCTGTGGCTCAGTCCAAACGGGACAGGACTACTGCTTCAGTGGCTGCACAAGACCAGGAGGAGGGGACCTCGGGCCTGCCTGCGGCCAAAAGACCCAAAGTCGAGCCGGAAAAGAAGAAGGAACGGCGCCAGAAGGTGGACGAGGATGAAATACAGAAGATGCAGGTGTTGGTGTCGTCCTTCTCCGAAGAGCAACTGAACCGCTATGAAATGTACAGACGCTCCGCCTTCCCCAAGGCAGCCATCAAGAGGCTGATCCAGTCCATAACGGGATCGTCGGTGTCCCAGAACGTTGGAATTGCCATGTCGGGTATTTCCAAAGTCTTTGCCGGGGAGATTGTGGAGGAAGCGCTGGATGTTTGTGAGAAGTGGGGCGAGACGCCTCCTCTTCAGCCCAAGCACATGCGAGAGGCAGTGAGGAGAATGAAGAGCCGAGAAAGGATTCCCAACACCAAGTACAAGAACATTCTCTTCCACTGATTGCTTTGATCATACTGTATGTGGAGATGATCATGCAGTACAGGCAGTGCTTCTCAAACATTTCTCAGGGCACCCCTGTAAATAACCTTTTCATCCACTGCATACATTTCCCTTCACCATGCGCAGATCCTTCCGTGTGGGTCTTGGGGTGCATGCTGTTGCAGCCAGAAGGCGAGGACCAGAGGCTGTAAGTCTTTCCAATGGGAAATGAGGTACGATACTATTGAGACAGAAGTCTCAGCAATATAATTATAAATCATGGGCCCTGCATGGCAGGTGTGCTGATGGCAAGAGGGACTAGGCCAGTTTCTTAGGTACCTGGACTACCCCCATACCTCCCTCCGTTTCCCATCTGTACACCAGGTGTCTTCAACGTTTTTCAGGCCAAGGACCCCTTAGCTGACAGAGATGAAACGGGGACCCCCACTACTTGGATTCATGTTACATTTGTGATTTCAGACATTAAAACACTTAATCCCTCTACACACCAGATGTATTTGCCGAATATAGCAGATCTACAAGCTCACATATTGTGGATTGGCTATTTTCTGCAAATGTCCCCCCCAGAATAGGGAAGCTAGGGTTCGCATAGTTAAAAATATAAATTAAGGTCCCATCACACCAACATTTGGTGGACCCCCTGCAGTATCTCTGAGGACCCCCTGTTGAAAACCCCTGCTCTACACTCTACTATCTTTTTTTTTCTATTATTATTATCCCACCATTTTGCACCCATATTTTTCACCCAGTGTCCCTTTCTCGGCCCCACCTCTCTCCCTATGTGTTTTAGGATCCAAGATGGCCGCGGCACCAGCAGGGGGTGGGGCAGAGGTGAGCGGGCGGGGTCGACATATGACCTTACTGGGCTGCATTCAAGACACTTGCCTTGTGTCTGACACCTGACTTGTGTCTGACCAGTTCCTTTCCTCTCCATCAGGCTGGCCAGAGGGGGTAGATTAGAGACCAGGATTACTATACTGCATTACTACCCGCCTAGGGGACACGGGGAGAACATGCAAACTCCACACAGAAAGGCCCTTTCGCCAACTAGACCCAGGGTATGGGCACTGAGAACACGCTCTACACACTCTACTATCTTCTAATGGACAACAAACAGTGCTCCAGCTATTTTTTTTTAAACTTTACTTTGCTTTAACTTTTATTAACTTTTTTTTATTGGTTTTACAGTATCAACAGTCCGGGTCTAGAGAGAGCATGCATCCCGGGATGATGCACTCACATATTGGTATGTTAACTAACCAGGTGGTCAAGCTATTGTATTGATTCATATCATGATGCCATTGTTGCAAAACTGCAATCAGTTTACCTATCGTTTTCATCCACTACAACGGCGACAATTTAATGACCATTTATAAGTCTGTGACAATCAGTAGGCCTACTACTGTTTATGTTGAATTAAGAGCATCTGTTTCACATGCAGGATCGGTACACTACATGCCACAATATTAACAACGAGCAAATCGGCTAACCAATCAGATGTCGGTGGGAACGCTTGGCCAATAAGGGACCACCATTCTGCGCGAAGCTGTATTGTATGCAGCTAAAAGATATACACATAGAGGAAAACAGAACATGTATAATGGTATAAAAGTATAATGAATTTCATTGTGCAATAATAATATACGCTCCAAGTAGTATTTAACCCATTGATGCCATGAGGCTGAATCTGGGAACGCCTTCTAAGGTTTCTGAAAACCTTCAAATTTTGATTATTTTTTAAAATAGTTATGTTGCTACATGTATAGCAATAGCTGATGAGACACAGAGAGCGCGCCGGCATCAAGGGTAGAACAACGTATAGGTTGCACCAGGCATCAATGGGTTAAAAGTGGAGTAGTACCCTTGAACAGCAACACAGTAGCAGCAACACCACATTTCAGAATAACTGAATTATTATAAACAATGCATATTTCTTTCATCTTGATGGTGCTGCACAGACCAATGTCACGGCTACTTAATACTAGTCGAGTCCACTGGGGTGACTCACATTTACACATAAAACAATTAGTCTAAATCACACATAAAATATAATTATCCAGAATAAAATGTATGGAATGAATGCATGTATTCACATAAAATCCAAAAGCGACTAATATCTTCTCTATGAAAGATTGCCAGTTAAATTATACACAAAACAAATTATATCATGTAGCTATTAACTACTGCAGAGACATAGAAGTAACCAGCTAATTTCTAAAAGACAAGTGGGGATCTAGTTGGCTACATGAGTGCCACTGACCGCTCTATCAAGACATGCTGGCAGTCCGGTGTCTGAAGGCTATTCGATCGCAGACGTAAAACAATGAAATAATTGGCTAAGGAATCTTACCTATAACATACAGCTGTGTTTTGAAGCACTTGTCACTTGTCTCATGCTATAGAACCTTTTCTAATCACTGTTAGGTGTGCTGTGAGACCTAATACGTTGTTGCATTGTCTAACTCTAACATCACTGGCAAATCTGGCAAAAATCCATTCATCCATCCTATTTAGGAGCAGTGACTGCCATTAATGCAACGCCCAGGGAGGAGTCTGGGTTTAAATGTCTTGCTTACTTTGAAACAGATTGGATGGCTTACTTCGACACAGATTGGATGAACAGAGGGGGAAGAACCTTCTGTTTCCTAAATAAGCTCACTACCTATACCTATTCAGCTATGGCCGTCCCTTTCTAATGGTGTTAGACTTGATATGTTGCAGCAGTGTCTAACTCTAATATCAATTAATTTAGTATAAATATGCCTCCAGTTCGGCTGAACTGGAATTCCAGCGGAACTGAAACGCCTGATTGATGGAGTGCTGTAGGTTCTCATGAAGGTTTATGTTCTCAGTCTGTAAAAAAGGTTCCCACAGTCCTTCCTTGAGATCCAGTTTGATCATGGTTATCCTCATGGTTATCCTCATTGTTCTCAGTCGACACCTTCATTTCATCAACTAGTCCCACTTTCTCCTTGTTTCTTTTCTGTTCGTTGATGAGGCTCGGTTATGGTAGTGGTGGTTGTAGTTGTAGCTGCAGGTGCTCATCGTTCTCAGCCAAGTTTGCAGAATATTTTTGTGGGTGGAGACCCTTTTCTGGATGTCAGTGATCTCTTCCTGGATGGAATTGATCTCTTCATCGAAGCCAGTGCTCCCCTCCTGGAAGGCTGGGTACTCCTTGAGGACGCTGTTCTCTATCTGTATGGCGTTCTTCCCCCTGATGGCAGTGAAGTCTTCGCGGGGGGCGGTGTTCTCTTCCCAGATGGCAGAGTTTTCTTCCTTGAGAGCAGTGTTCCCTTCTCTGAGAGCAGTGTTCCTTTGTTTGAGAGTGGCGTTCTCTTCGCTGAGAGTGGTATTTTCTTCCTCGAGGGCGTTGTTCGCTTCCTTGAGAGCCTTGTTGACTTCCTCGAAGGTGGCACTCTCATCGTCGAGGCCGGAGCTCTCTTCCTCAAGGCTCGCGCTCTCTTTCTTGAGGCCCATGTTCTCTTCCTTGAGGACCGCGTTCTCTTCTGTGAGGGCAATGTTGTCTTTCTTGAGGGCCACATTTTCTTCTTTGAGGGCGATGCTCTCTTCCTTGAAGGCGGTATTGTCTTCCTTGAGGGAATTGTTCTCTTCCTTGAGGGCCGTATTGTCTTCTTTGAGGGCGATTCTCTCTTTGTTAAGGGCCTTGGTTTCTTCTGTTAGGCTGATGTTCTCTTCTTTGATGGATTTGTTCTCTTCTTTGAGGGCCATGTTCTCTCCGTTGATGGATGTGTTCTCATTTTTGAGGGAAGTATTGTCTTCTTTGAGGGCGATGCTCTCTTTCTGAAGGGCATTGGTCTCTTCTGTTAGGCTGATGTTCTCTTCTTTGATGGATTTGTTCTCTGTTTTCAGGGCTGTGTTCTCTTCTTTTATAGATTTATTCTCTTCTTTGAGGGCTGTGTTCTCTCCGTTGATGGATGTGTTCTCTTTTTTGAGGGCTGTGTTCATTTTTTTTAGGGCCGTGTTCTCTCCGTCAATCGATTTGTTGTCTTCCTTGAAGGCGGTGTTCTCTTCTCTTATAGCCTTGTTCTCTTTGTTTAGAGCTGCGTTATCATCCTTTAGGGCTATGTTCTCTTCCTTGAGAGCAGTGTTCTCTTCCTCGAGAGCAGTGCTCTCTTCCTTCAGCGTGTCGTTCTCTTCCGTGAGAGCTGTGTTATCTCCCTTCAGAGTCGTGTTCTCTTCCTTTAGAGCCGTGCTCCCTTCCTTCAGCGCCATGTTCTCTCCCTCAAGAGTGGCGTTCCCTTCCTTTAGATCTGCGTTCTCTTCCTTGAGAACTGTGTTCTCCTCTCTGAAGGAGGTGTTGTGTTCCGCAAGTGCTGTGTTCTCTTCCACAATGGCGGCGCTGTCTTCCGCGAGGGCGGCGTTGTCAACCCTGAGCGTGTTGTTGTCTTCCTTGAGGGGGGTGTTCTCCTCCACGACCCCAGTGTTCTGCTGCTTGAGGGCTTCGTTCTCTTCATTGAGGGTGTTGTGCTTCTCCCTGAGGGCTTTGTTCTCTACCTTGAGGCCGGTGTTGTCTACGTTGAGGGTGGTGGTCTCTAGCTTGAGGGTGGTGTTTTCGTTCTTGATGGCAGCTACCACACGTGACCACTTGCTATTGATGGAGGTGTTCTCTTCCGCGAGAGCGGCATTGTCATCCCGGAGGGTGTTGTTATCTTTCTTGAGGGCGGTGTTCTCCTTCACGACGCCAGTGTTCTGCTGCTTGAGGCTTTTGTTCTCTTCATTGAGGGTGGTGTGCTCTTCCCTGAGGGTTTTGTTCTCTACCTTGGGAGCGGTGTTGTCTTGGTCGAGGGTGGTGGTCTCTTGCTTGAGGGTGGTGTTTTCATTCTTGAGGGCAGCGACCACCTGTGACGACTTGCTTTCGAGGGACTTGTTCTCTTTCTTCAGGTCTTCGTTCTCCTCCTTGAGAGCGGTGTTGTCTACGTTGAGGGTGGTGGTCTCTTGCTTGAGGGCGGTGTTTTTGTTCTTGAGGGCAGTAGCTACCTGTAACCACTTGCTTTCGAGGGAGTTCTCTTTCTTCAGGTCTTCGTTCTCTTCCTTGACAGCGGGGTTTTCTACGTTGAGGGTGGTGGTCTCTTGCTTGAGGGCGGTGTTTTCGTTCTTGAGGGCAGCGACTACCTGTGACCACTTGCTTTCGAGGGAGTTGTTCTCTTTCTTCAGGTCTTCGTTCTCTTCCTTGACAGCGGTGTTGTCTACGTTGAGGTTGGTGGTCTCTTGCTTGAGGGCGGTGTTTTCGTTCTTGAGGGCAGCGACCACCTGTGACCACTTGCTTTCGAGGGAGGCGTTCTCTTTCTTCAGGGCTTCGTTCTCTTGCTTGAGTGCAGTGATCACTTGAGAGTTATCCGTTGTGCTCCCTTCCTTCCTCGCTTCCTCCATCTCTTTCACCGTTTTCTCTCTTAAATTTCAATTTCAGACAGAATTCAAGCTCTCAAAAGGGGTTTGAATAGGATATGATTCACGTGTCATAAATATGTCCGATGACTTACGTCACAGGCTGACCACATCAGGCCTCATCGCCACACCATTCCCATGGGGATCCTGAGATCCACATGATTTTATACCTCTGCTGTTTATAACTTTATTATACTACACCATAACCGTTGATTTTCGCTAGAAGATATTGGCCCCCAAGGGATTTATTTTTGCGGCCATTTCTGTAGCCTGTCTGTTTTGTCTTGTGCTTTGTCAAATTAAAGTACCCATCTCTACCTTTGTGTCCATACTATAGTATATAGAGCGTCCCCATTCATTTTTTTCATAGACATTTCAAAGAGTACACCTTTAAAGCCGCAAACAAAGCCAACTCAGATCGTGACAAATCAGCAAAAAAGCAAACACAATATTTTGGGCCCAACAAATAATTACAAAGAAGAAAAACAACAACAACACAAGTGTTTGTGTTGTGTTTTTTTCTTCTTTCAAGTTATTTGTTCGGCCTAAAATATTTATAATAGTTTGTTGTCATGATTTTTCACGATCTGAGTTGGTTTTGTTCAAGGCTTACAGATCTTTAAATAAATACTTTTTGAAATGTCTGTCGTCATCATGAAAGGGGGCGGGACTACGACGCTCTAGAGATATCTGATCCAAATGTTGTACTTTTACTCCATTATACATTTGATTTATTTCAAAACATTTACATATGAGTTACTTTATAGATTTTGATTATTATTACAAAACGTACAAAGTCTTATAGAGGGCTTACATGCAGTCAGCCATTTGACAGTAGCCAAACTACAAGCTCATGGCCATATAATGGCATGCCCATATGGTCATATCGGTTTGATCAGTGCAGCTCAGTCTGGACAACCGGATCTCCATATAATGCCTATGTACTATATGGGCTTGTATGTTTATGTCTGAGTCATAATGACGTGGTAGGCCGGTCGGCCCGCCAGCCCTCCCAGTAGCCATCTACGAAATTATATATTGTGAATTTACACGTTATTTTCAATACTCCCTCTTAATCTCTAATGTATACTTGGGAAAACAAATGTGTATTAGAAACATTTGTACCTTGGCTGTGGGTCAACGTCGCTGTCGGGAGGAAACCAATTCACAGACTGGACTGCTACCATATTATAATATACCATTACACTATATCTTAACATTCTTATACTATACAACTATTATCTAACATTGTTATAACTTATATTATGTTCTCTTACACTGTTACATTTGTCATTCTTGTATTATAATGGGTGGACCAAAGGAGAAGTTCCCATTATTGTTTTTTAGGAATAGGCTATTTTAAAACAGGCCATAGGAACAACTGAACTGTATCTTAAACTGCCTACAGAACAGGTTCCAAGCCATGCAATAACTCCAACAACCAGTGGAAGAGCACTGGAACAGCCTGAACAACAGATGGAAGGAGACCTGTCTAGAAGTGGTGGGGAAAATGAAAACAAACCACAAACCCTGGTTGTCAACAGAAACACTGAAAAGAGTAGAAGAGAGGAGGGCAAAAAAGGACATACGAGGGTGGAAACGATTCATCAATGGCCTATGTTTTCCGAAAGGAATATGCCCCTCTATGATAGATAGGGCTTCCATATGATATCTATTTTGTATAGGCCTACTGCACAACAAACATGAGACTTTACTTTACTTAGACTAAAACTGAAGAAAGTCTAAAGCACCAATCAGGCAGATAGATGAAGAGGCGCAGGCAGGCAGGCAATGTTGTTTCGGAGTATCATGTTTATTTTCGGAAATAAATGCAACAACCATGGCCCCGCCATTCGATGGCCTTCGGAGACTAACACACAATAGTACATTTCAATAGGCTCTTTATACAGTACAGGACAGAGACAACTATGTAGCTAAGGGTGAGCTCAGATTCCCAACCCCCCTAAAGTTTATACCAATAAGTGGTCAAACATCTCCATATAAGTATAGGGTCACAAAGGAAGCTATAGGTCCCCTGGCCATGCTGCTAAATCTATATATTTATTATTTACCATGTAATGCCAGCTGTGTTGGTCAAGTAGCTAGTATTATTCTCTCCTTTAGGGAGACAACAGCTACATTTTATATTTATGCCATATTAATGAATTGTGGTACCATCCAAAAGGTCATGATGAAATATTAAAGAAGACTACCTCAAGTTGCCATGTTTTGCTGTACTTCAATATATTTTGATATATCATATGAATGGAATATTTTATAGGTCTGTGTTTAGTGATTGTATCATGACAAAAGGGATGTTTAGAGTTCTAGGTCTAGGGTTAAACAAATATGGACAAATGAAAATGCAGGAGGGGAAATGGGTTTCCTCTGGCAGTGGTGGAAAAACCTACTCCAGAAACAACACTGATGATGTGTCCAAGTTTGTTCATCTGTAGATAGATGTATTGTTAACTGTCAAATCCATGATGGGCATTGTGTTGCACAATTAGTCTGGGAGCCTCGTTGCGTCTGCAGCTATTCTGTAAAGGTTATTGGGGTCACCTCAAGAGGGAATTCAAGAGGGTGTCCGCCCACAGTGATCCCTCAACATGCATTTGAAAATAGCAGATCTACAAGCTCACAACACGATGTGATCTTGTAAATCTGTATTTTCAACAATGGCTAATGTTGGCAAAAAACAACAAAATCGCATAATATGTTTTGTAATCCTAATCTAAATCTGAAAAGTAACTCGTTTTAAAATAATTATTGGACTGAAAAGTGCAATACTTGACTCTGAAATGTAGTGAAGTGGAGTAGCTGCAGCACGTAGTAGGCCTATAAAGAATATTTTTTTAATAAGCCTAATCATGAAATGTAGGCAAAACTGTACTTAAAACCAGTGCTTAGAGGGAATTGGATCTGTCTTTTATCTGATCCACACTCCGGAGCAGAAGGTGGCGGTAATCAACACCTCACACAATCAGCACGAACAAGCTGAATGCCAACTGTCAAGACAAGACGGAGGCTGCTCTTATTTTGAAGAGAGAGTCCACCGGAAGGCTGGCTCCAAAAGAACAGCACAGCAGCAGTTGTGCAGCTGTGCTAGCTCTCTGCAATGTGAAGTCCCTCGCTGCTATTTCTCTGCTAAAGTAAGTACAAGTACACTAGGCATACCATATTCTGAATTACCAAAAAGAGGACACGTGCATGTGCACTTGTCAAAAAAGTTTGGCTCCTAAATTTGATCAAATATGCTCTATATTAGTTATGTATTTATTTAAAGCAGTGGCTCTCAAAGGTGTGATCCAGGGACCCTCATGGTTCCTTGAGGGGGCTGATCTACATCCACACGTGAGCTTGTAAATCGGCTAGTTGAACTATTCAAAAATGTTTTTGTTTCAAAATAGGGCCTTCAATATCTAAAGATGGGGTATCGTGGACGTCAGCAAGGGCATGCTGTCACAACGGGTTCCTAACGCCAAATAAAATGGCTTCAGATTGTAAACAAGCTGTCAAGATGAGTTAGTTAGTTATGTATTTTTAAGTGGTGCAACCACTTCTACATCCAGCTTTGTCCGTGTACATACCTGTGTGTGTACCTGTGTCCGTGAGCCTGAGTAGTTACTTCTACATCCAGCTTTGTCCGTGTACATACCTGTGTGTGTACCTGTGTCCGTGAGCCTGAGTAGTTACTTATTTATACCAGAAGGGGGCGCCAGAAACAGAGAGAGGGGTAGTGCTGTGTCTCTAATGAGAGAGAGAGAGAGAGAGAGGGGGGGGGGGGGGGGGAATTGCACCACTTGGTTCACACAGGTGTGATTTTTTTTTATAGCATTGGCTCTCAAAGGTGTGATCCAGGGACCCTCATGGTTCCTTGAGGGGGTTCCAAATGGACCCATTATAGGTCTGTAACTCTGAGAGTGTATGACCTGAACTGACCATTGCAGGTCATATTTGTTACACCACAAATAAGTAAGTCCACTATGCCAAGTGACTCTTCTCAATATTTTACAATGAACAATCGAATCCAAATCGCTGGTGCTTGGATAGTTTTCACTTTTCAGTGGCCAGTGTACACACACACACTGCACACACAGTCACACACACACCTCAAAGTTGCATTTTGTCTGTTTAATAATAGCCTAGGGCTGGAGAGAGATTGAGTCATAAAACGCCAAACGGGGTTATCAGGGGTTATCAGGGTTTGTGTGTGGGGGAATTGAGGTGAATGGTGCACCTACTGCACCATTCATGTGATCTAGTCACATGACCAACAGGAAGTACAAATGCATTGTTCCTCCTAGTAGAGACTAGAGCCATTTTGACTCTGCTGCAGGACCTGGTGTTTCCTTCTCACAGAGTGAAGCATGGTAGGCCAAAGCTGTTTGTTGCTAATGGCATTTGTTTGGTAGAGCACATGTCACGTTTGGCCATTGTTTTAGCACTTTAGTCTGTATCACTATTGTTTTATTTTACCTTATTTAAATGTATTTATTTGTTCCATGATTGTCGAGATATATATGGATGTGCGAGAAATATTATCAGAAGTGGTGTGAAATGTATAAGGGGTCAAATGATTGATCAACTGGGTTTCACAACTGAGAACTGAAAAGGGTCTCTCACCACGCATTCCATGGATGCAGCCACCAGATGATGGGGGTTGTGAGCTTCTTATCAGTACCAATCAGTGCTGTGAGAGAGCATTTATGACCTATTCAGAGGAAAGGTCTCAACTGATTACAGGACACATCTAAAATAGGAGCCATGACTTGGTTCTTTAATTCTTTTCATGGATGATGTGTTCTAGTAACCCATTATATACTGGGTTGGTAAAAGCCTAGATAATAAATATATGTAATGGTTTAAACAGTTAATCTAGCCAGTTGATCTAGAGATAAGCAGCAGCTCACATGACAGGAAGTGATGAGAGCTGTTGCACAAGCTGTCTCCGGCAGGCAGGATGGCCAGTGGCTTTTCATTGGCTGAAACAAGGCAGTGAAATGCTGTCCTTGCTTATGATTGGTTCGCGAAGGCAACTCTCTGCTTTAAGTACTGTTTGGCCAAGTGTTGAAATTAGATTCACCAGAGGTAACAGGAGCGAGCAGAAGGCCAGCGGTAACTATAAAATGATACGATCTGTGCATTATTCATAACTATGTATTAATGTGAAATATGATTTAGATTGTAACCAAATGTATTGTGTTTCTTTTCTCCAATTAATAATCTTGATTTGGTAGATTTAAAACCACACACATACACTGCCACATACCTGGCACACTTATTATTTCTCAACTGATTCTGACAGGACATTAGGTCTACTTGCCAGGATAAAACAAAATCTACCTTGATCCAAGATGGCCCTATTGATAACCTATTATACGGCAATTTTATTATGCTTTAAGTAGCATGTGACGTGTCAAACTAGGGGGTTTTCATGATTCTGAATCCATTCCAAGCATTAGTTTTGCGTGAAACAGTCTTTTGCAATGGATTTGCATTGAAACCATAGGCATTTTAAGCTCCCCGCAGCTCCATCGTGGACGCAATCTTGAAAACGATGCCTTTCAAGTTGTTCATTTTACGTATGTTATTTAGCACACCCACTAGTAACATAATAAATGCAATCTCTTCTATCAATTATTTTGGTTTTCAACCATACCATGTCTGATATTTGGGTTTGTGTAAACAGACCACCAGGGGGTGCTCCCAATACATTTGCACAGCTTTTTGAAATCATTATAACCATACCTAACCATGCCAAAATTAAAAAACTATTCACCAAAAGCAGAATCTTTCCAAGTGCGCCCCCAGCTAACAGATTTATATAACAATGTCAACAGCATGTCAAAATCACACCTCAGAATACATTATACACAATGAACATGTAACGGAGTACAGAATGTGAGATGTTTTATACAATAGCAGTTCTGATAGTGATATGCACTGGCTTTTCAGATGTCATATCAAAGAGCTATTACATGTATGTCCTGACTCCTGAACTGATCATTGCAGCTACCTCATCATTCATCCAACCAACACTGTGTGTGTTATTGGTGGGACGGGTACAAAACAGTTACACAGGCTTTACATCCAATGTGCATTGGTTTATTTTTACATTGTGTGAACCACAGCCGATCAAAGTCACAATGCGTCACAGAGTGTAAGCTTGTAAATCTGCTATTTTTCAGTGCACAGCTATGTTTAAATAATGTATGGTTGCTGAATGATTACTAAACATTATTTTCTATTGGTGATTTCCACACAGGACCACAGGAGTAGATCTACTCCATCAAGAAAGATGGCCTCCAAAAGATATTTAGCATGGTCAGAGGAACAGCCAGAGGTGGACCAGAGGCATGGACCATTTGATGCAACGCTGCAACCTCTAGTAAAGTTGTACAGGATGGGTATGTACTGTTTTATTTACAGGTAGTTAAACATTTGCTCCTTTTTTAAGTATGTATATCAGCATAACTTAAAGCTTCTCTCCGTAACTTTCAAACACGGTTCTCCTGCACAAGTGCTTTGCCACTGAGCTAATACAGTCCATCTGCTTTGCGCAGAAATTGCATTTTGACCTTCAGGCAGTATCACTTGTCGGCCAGTCATGTTAAAACATTTGATGCTTTAGACGAGTATACTTTTGATGAATTGAACAATGTGGACCCTGTTGTAAACAAGTGTAATGCTTAATTGGGTCGTCCACTCACAGTTAACAGTCTCTGTATTGAGTTTGTGCTTAAAATGTACTGTAATTCTACAAACTGTTTACTTTGGGTACGGTACCAAAAATAATATGAAACAGGAAGTGAGTTATTTACTAAATTGAAAATGGCCACCTAAAGCATGTGATACAAAAGAAAACTGATGGTTAATCCTTTAACTAAAGTGCTTAGGCAGGAATCAGCTGTTTACATGTTTTCATGGAGGAAGAGGATCACATTCACCGTGGGTGAGTTCAACCTAGGCTAACTGCACGAGTTAAGGTGTGTTGTTTTGGACAGACTTTTATTGCAAAGTCTTTTTAAGGCATTTACCAATGCACTAGATTTTACTTTGTGTGCTCTGTGCACACATACTGTAGCAGCCTACATTATACGATGGCCATTGTACTTTATTTGTAGGCCTTTAATGGCACTGTTCCACTGAGCCTGCTGCCTACCACACACAGTCCGGTCCCGTGAGCTCCGATGATGTGGGGCTGGCTCCTGCTCTGCAGCCGCGTCTGTGCTGCTGCTGCCGATGTCTCGCCTCACTCCCGTGTAGCTCCGGGTTATGGTCGGTCACCCAAACGACAAATTGCAGACCGTCTGCCATATGATCCACTCCACGCCAAACACACAAGCCCTGTACGTGCGTGTCCCCTGTCTCCCCGACCCCCGTGGGTTCGACTTGCTTCCCAACAGTCGTAGCCTTTAAACAGAGCCGATGCCCGCGAGTGAATACACATTCTGTTGATAGTTTCGAACCCCTGGTTGGTTACCCCTGGGTTACATTGTAATCTTTGTTCTCTGAGCGAAGAGGTCCCCCACAGGGTTTTGAGTGGTTAAGTATGTCCAGTAGTACATTTTTCAAATTTGCTATTGCAATAGAAACATTATTAATCCTCCAAAAGCAAATGAACATTTGAGACGCAAGACATTTCCGGGTAATGTTGGAGGACAGAGTGCAGAGGAGGCCACGTGGCAGAAATGAAGGTATTGGATTGGGCTATTGAGTTGCTCTCTCCTGATGTTCTCCCTCCTCTCTCTTCCTTCTAGACCTCTCACTCCTTCCTGTGTGTACAGAGGTTTCATCTGAACAGCAGGAGAGGAACCCCAGTCTGGTACAGGAGGAACCAGAACCTCCACAGGTTAAAGAGGAACCGGAGGAGCCAGTTCAAAGACCAGAAGATGGTGATGGGTCAACATTGGCATTACTAGATGGGACACACTCGGGTAAAAAAAAAAAATCACTTCATTAGTACTAATGTAAAAACATTGGTGATGTGTTATGTGGACCTTCATAAGATAAACAACACATGTAATAGGCTAAACTTCGTTAGGATGTCATTGTGCCTTGCGGAGGCATTTTTACTTGTATTGTAAGTTTTGCGTTAGTAAAGTTAGTAAAATATTTCCATTTTGCCATGAGCTTCAACAAGATTAAAACGGATAGGCATTAATAAGCTTTGAGCTTCAGCCTATGCCTTTTCGATCAACCAAAAAATGTTCGATGTAATGTCAATTGCAGACCTGCCAACCTGCACGCATTTTGTGTATGAACCATGCAATTCTAGGTGTCGTACGCAGGTATGAACTGTGCAATAACTACGCAATTTCAGGGGATGCAGGGTGAAATTAGCCCCCAACTGCTTCTGCCAGAAATATGACATTCGGCTCGTAGTGAACTCTTGCAGCCTGATTGAATGCATAGCTCTGCATGAGCTCATAAGCTCAGCTCAACACTGTGTCTCATAGTGCCTGTTTTTGCTTTGGTGTAAAACTGTCGTGAAGGGAACGTGCACAGATGAACTACAAGCCCACAGCGCATTGCATGAGCGAAGCATTGTAGGCTTGCAGATCGGCGGGGTTATCTCAGCTCGCTCTGTGCTTGCCTGTGTCTGTGTGCGAGTCTGTGTGTCAGTGTGACAAGAAGCAGTCAGAGGAGCTAGGCTAGGCAGCTAGCTCCTCTCTGCTTCAGTGCTTCTACGGACGGACAATGTAAATATTACATAAAAACCTTCGCTGTTGTCATAATCAAGTGAATTTTATGGGGGGAATTTTTTAAGGGAGATAGTGTCTGACTGAGAGGAGTCAGTCAGTACTCCAGTCTTCCTCCGCGCTAAATCAATGGTGAGAGAGAGAGCGGTGTCGGGTGTCTGTGACATGCGCGCGGCCGAGTGTGCACAACACACAGACACAACATAGATTTCTGTGTATGTGCAGTGTAGTGAGAGTGCATGCCGTAATGTAATATGTGAAATGAATACATCATAAATGTACTGTATGGTCTATCTTATCAACAATGAGCAGCCTATGTGAATAGTTATACAGACTAGGCTATATAATACACACTCAATGAAGTAAATTAATTAATTCACATGCATGGTCTATCAATAGCCTATGTGAATGAATATACAGACTAGGCTTTTTTCAGCACGCGCAAGTATTCATGGCAATATCCCAAGGTTGGCAGGTCTGCAATTGTAATGATTTGTTGATGATTCTGTATGTTACGAGGCCGCATTCACAGCTAAACACATGTAAACGTCCTGGTATGGGACACACCTTGAAAATTGCAGGATAATGAATCAACTCCATGTCCCATAAATAGGAGCTCATTGAAGGAAGTTTATGTTAGAAGATAGATAGATGGATGAATTATTTCACTAGACATTATTGCACAACCAATATATTAGAAAACACAATGAGTTTTTCTCTACTGATGTTACCTCTCTTCTCCTAGATTTCCATCTCCTCCCTGTATGGAAGGAGGAGGTTTCCCCTGAACAGCAGGAGAGTAGCCCCAGTCTGGTCCAGGTAAAACTAGAACCTCTGCAAATTAAAGATGAACAGCAGGAGAGTAGCCCCGGTCTGGTTCAGGTGAAACTAGAACCTCTGCATATTAAAGATGAACAGCAGGAGAGTAGCCCCGGTCTGGTTCAGGTGAAACTAGAACCTCTGCATATTAAAGAAGAACCGCAGGAGAAGATGCTCAGTCTAGTTCAAGAGTATCCAGAGCTTCCACAGATTAAACAGGAACAACAGGAGAATAGACTCTGTCTGATCCAGGAGGAACCAGAACCACCACAAATTAAAGCAACACAGGAGAAGCTACTTCAAGGACCAGAGGAGGGTGATGGGTCAATGTTGACATCAGTGGCAATGAAAATTGAAGATGAAAACAGAAAGACACCTCTAGCCAGCACCTCAACTCGACACATGAAGACACAATCTAGTGTAGAGCACAGTGGAACATCACAACCAACTAGTGGTGACCAGCTCCTGTCTTCACACAGTTCTGAATCTGACACTGATGACAGTGATTACTGGGAGGAGACAAGAAAAGATCAGTCCGGTTTAAACACACTGAAATCAAACAAGACACAACATGTGGAAGGACAGATTGGAAGATTGACTTTGAGCAACAAGTTGCCCCAGGACCTGAAACTTTCATCCATGAAGAGTCACAAAAGGAAGAACAACTATAGTTGTACAGAGTGCGGTGCAGTCTGTGCTTGCATGAGTAATCTGAAAAAACACATGAGGATTCATACAGGTGAAAAACCCTTTATGTGTACAGTTTGTGAAAAAGGATTTACTGTTAAAGGTGGTTTGAAGTGTCACATGAGGGTTCATACAGGTGAAAAACCCTTTGTGTGTACAGTTTGTGAACAAAGATTTACTGATAAAGGATCTATGAAGAGGCACATGATGACTCATACAGGTGAAAAACCCTTCACTTGCACTGTTTGTGAACAAAGATTCAGAACAGCTCCACAAATTCAGGCACACATGTTTACTCATACAGGTGAAAAACCATTTAGTTGTACAGATTGTGAAAAAAGATTCAGAAAAACTCATCATCTGAAGATACACATGAGGACTCATACAGGTGAAAAACCATTTGCTTGTACAGTTTGTGAAAAAGCATTCAGTCGAACCGATCGTCTGGAGTCACACATGAGGTACCATACAGGAAGTAAAAAACCATTTCCTTGTACAGTTTGCGAGAAAAGATTCACTCGAAAATTAACTCTGGAGGCACACATGAGGACTCATCATACAGGCGGTAAAAAACGATTTCCTTGTTTAGTTTGTGAACAAAGATTCGATCAAATTTCAGATCTGAAGGAACACATGAGAATTCATACAGTTGAGAAACCATTTGCTTGTATAGTTTGTGACAAAAGATTAACTTCTTCTTCATATCTGAAGGTACACATGAGAACTCATAAAGGTGAGAAAACTAGGGCTGGGGCTCGATTAAAAAAGATCTAATTAGATTTGAATTCGCAATTTGTAACTAATTAATCTAAATTAATCATATTTTAATCGGATGTCATTATTTGACCTTTTAACTATGAGTCACTCACAATCCACATACATAGGGAAAGCCCCATGCATATTGTGCCCAGTTCTCATGACATCAGGGATGATAGTAAATCAGGGATCATATCGTAAATGCGACCTGCTATCGCAATTAAGCCCATATATGGAGATCCCTGATGTTATAAATGATAGTGGATATATGTCAGAACCCGTTCTGACTTTCGAAATGTTGATCCTTCCCCATCCATCCATCCTTCCTTCCTCTTTGATCTCTCCCTTTTGACTGTCCATTTAAACTCTAGATGGGCCTGCCTGAAAGTTATTTGTGCAGCCGTGCCCGGCAGCCGGCAAAAACTAGAGCTCTCAACAGGCCTGAAAATAAGGCCCAGCCCTACCTGGGCCCTCATCAAACCCTGTACACTCAAGACACGCTCCAAACATGGCCAGTGCACACGACCTCGCCTTCAGGCTTCTTACTGGTATGAATACTTAAATGTGCTTTACATGGGGGGGCATGAGAAAACGAATAAAACCGTTATTAGGGGGGGACGGGGGGGGGACGAAGGAATAAAAACAGTGGAATGAGCTATCTGGGAAGTGTTTTGGGAGTGCATTTCAAAGGGTTGGGGCAGCAATGGAAACCCTGACCATTAGAAAACCTCTCTCAGTTGCTTCAGAGGACATAACAGATTTACCAAAACCAACATTTTAGTTAATAGGCCATAACCGTTTAGTTAGAAACCAGTCATCTGGTGTGGGTTGGACGTGGGTCCTTGTTGAACCCATATGGCCCCTATAGGTACGGAATTAGAGGCATTGCCCTCACCTGGCTCAAAAGCTACCTCGAAGGTAGGAAACAATTTGTTAATTTAAATGGACTAGATTCAGCTACCCTACCAGTAACATGTGGAGTCCCCCAAGGCTCTGTCCTTGACCCAAAACTATTCAATCTGTACATTAACGACATCGCGGAAGCCCTACAAGACCTACACTGCGTGTTATTCGCGGATGACACCAGCCTGTACTGTTCCGGGGTCCTTAAAATTCCAAAGAAGTTGTTTGATATAAATAAATTATCATTAAATATAAGCAAAACTAAATTTATTATATTCGGCAACAAAAATATAAACCAATCAATCAAACTAACCATAAATAACAAACAAATCGATCAAGTAACCCACATAAAATTCCTAGGAATCATGATTGACAACAAACTCACCTGGAAACCTCACAACAATAGCAATCCTATACAAAATGAAAGACATCATTAATACAAAATCACTCCAGACATACAATTCCCTAATTCTACCATATCTAACTTACTGTGTCGAAATCTGGGGAAACACAAAACTATACTACACCCCATTTTTATTCTACAAAAGAAAGCAATAAGAATTGTCAACCGGGCCGAATATTATGCGCCAACAAATCCACTATTTATCAAAAACCGCACATTGAAATGTGCAGATCTAGCCAACCTCAACGCAGCAATAATTATGTACAAAGCATATAACGGGTCGCTTCCAGTCAGCATGCAGGAGCTATTTAATATGGACACTGAATTAAAATTAAGCAATTCAATCATAAAATTCAAGAGAACATATAAAACAAAGGTAATCGAGGGCTATATGGAATCACTAAGTATTAATTATATATCTCAATTATATATATATTATATATCTCAAAACCAAACTAAAACGGTATTCATGTATATGAGGCAACCACTTCATATACATGTAAATGTAAACACATATAGGACCATGTATGTGTGTGTTTGTATTATAGGCAAATGTATGTACTGTATGCATGTATGTATGAATGTACGTATATGTATGTAGGCTATGTAAGTTTAAAAAAGAAAGTGAATAATAATTATTTGTAACATCATTGTAACAATTACCATTATGACTAAGTTGTAGAAGTAGTGCTTTTTGACCAGCTTTTTGATCTGATTCATTGATTTTTTTCGATTTTTTTCTTTTAACATGAATTTGTTTAATCCTTTCATTAGAAATGCAGCAATGTTGAAAACGGATTTCTTTCTTTATTTGTTTCTTTATACGAGTTTACTGAAATCTCAAAAAGGTGGGCATAATAAGCTTCGGCTTCAGCCCTTTCTTTTTCGGTCAACTGTATCATGACAACCCCTTTTCCTTGTATGTAATATAATGTTGGATAAACCATGACCGAGACAAATAAACTATCTATCTATGCTATGTTTTTCAAATCAGCCTCATGGTGGCAGTATAAGAGGCCCAGTCACGTCTTTACCTATAACTGCATGATATGCATACAAGTTTGTGTGCACACTCTAGAAGCCAAGGAAAAACATCTACCCTGCATTTTTTAAATATGCCTCTTATAGCGCCACCAGGAGGAGGCTGACTTATGTGAAACACATTTGTGAAACATATTTTTAAATAATTAGTCCTTCAGATTGTATCCAAATATCAAGCTTAATTTTGAATGCATTCACAGGATATTAATAGGCCTACATCTGAAATAATCAGTCATACAAAATGTAAACATATACTGTATTCAGGTGCACTGCTGGTTTCATCGCAATGCATTAATATAACAACCGCTAGAATAGATTGCTTGTTTTGTTTAAGATACTGTTTTCCCTAGTTTGTTTCTTAGTATGTTTATTTGATTGTATTGATTTGCATTATTTTTTTATATGGTCACTTAAGTGTTTACACAGTATGGTTTTATCAGTTGTTTGTATAGCATTGTGGACTGTAGATGTCAGATTCTTTGTAAAACTGCCAACAGATCCTGCTTATTAAAAAAGCCATTAAAGATAATTTCAGACACAGACAAAGAAGAGTGTGTCAGATCTTGTATTCAATTCAAATTATACAGTATTTCATACTAGAGAAAGAAAAGGCGGCGATCCGAGCACTCAAATGTTTTAAAATGACGATCCGGTTCGGTCTATATCCTTTATAGCTCTATGGCACAGTGTCTATGACATCATGGACACTTTGAAATACTAAATTATCTAAAAACACATCTAGGCCTATTACCCACATAAAAGCCCCAGGAAAGTGTTTCTTGTCTCCCAAATATCATTAAAATAAGACCTGGTTGCAAAAGGGGTGAAGTGTCCCTTAAAGGTCCGCTGACATGCCCCGAAATTAATATGGGTGGTACAGCACATCACGTGGTCTGACTGAAAACAGTTTGAAACAGTTTGAAACGGGGCTACGGCGCTAGCAACAAGTGGCTATAGGTCAGGCTAGCGTTTTTGACGGTACATTTAGCGTCATATTGGCTATAAATGTAATTGAAAAAAATTATTTTTTCGCCAGAAATGCTTAGTTTGAATGCAATTGAGGTTGGCGTGGGTTTTTTTAGGGGAACTGCAGCACAAGCGCAAATTTTGGACTGGAGTCCCATGTTCCCCCGGTCGCCAACACCCCTGTCTGCCCGCTCTGAGACCTCTCAGCCCCGCAGCGCGACAGTCGCGACTACGGACGGTCTGCTGTTGTCTGGCCGCTGTGAGAGCAGCGCGACTACTGTTCTTTTCCCCTCTCAGCCGCAGGCTGACATGTACACCCTCGCTCTCACTCTGTAATACCGTAGTTAGTTACCACAACATTGTTCAAGTGAACTATAGTGTGTTTATGCTTGTTCATTGTAATAATCAATATCGCTATGATTATTTTATTTATCGCCGCGTCGCTCCGCATGACAACATACAGTCTAGCCCGTCTCAGATGCAGGCTGCACACACACGGACGGACGGACGTATAGTCTCTGGTCAGGTCCCCGCATTGAACTGGGCATGTGTGTACGCACACACACACACGGCTATAGTGCATGACAGCGGGGAAGAGAGCTACAGACGCCCGAGGCAGATTCCGTGCCATTGCGTGTGTGTGTGTGTGTGTGTGTGTGTGTGTCCGTCCGTCCGTCCGTCCGTGTGTGTGCAGCCTGCATCTGAGACGGGCTAGACTGTATGTTGTCATGCGGAGCGACGCGGCGATAAATAAAATAATCATAGCGATATTGATTATTACAATGAACAAGCATAAACACACAGTTCACCTGAACAATGTTGCGAAAAATTAATTTTTTGAATGAGACTTTCACCCAGTATTCAAGCTAAATGTGACACCAAAATAGTAGCATAAGTTGCTATGCTACCACGGCCACCAAGCCCGGCGAGCCCGCATAGAAGTCGTTGGGGAAAGCTTTCGCCACCCTGACGTCAGAATCATGATAGCATTGTTTGATAGCAGTTATTAGCTCCCGAGGGGCGTGTCAGTTCTCCTTTAAGGTCAGATGGGTGTGCTCGGACAGTGAACACTTTTAAGATCTTCAAGTGGGCCCTGATCCAGAAAAAGTTGAGAATCACTTTCAGAAGCTGTACAAGTGTCTAGAGAAATGAATGATCAATGAAGAACAAATGGAAAAAGAAGAACAAATGACAGGGAGTGTGTATAGAAAAGATTTTTGGTCACTTTGCAGGCGTAACAGCACAGCTGAGGTCAAGTCCAAAACTGGTCAAAACTCCTACATTTATCAAACACTATTCCTATGTTGCTGCTGGATAAAGGAGATGAGAAGGAATATAATAATAGTGATGAGAGAGGGGAGGATTATAATTACAAAACTGTAGATTTGGAAAGTTTAATAAGAATACAATGTCAAAACAGACAAAAAGTAATCTGGTGTGCAAATTTTAATGCACAACAGTCAACAATGCATATGTCGTGTGTGTGACTCTGTGGGGCGGGGAGGAGTCAGAGTGAACAATTCAAAGGAGCTTTATTGGCATGAGAAAACATACATTTACTTTGCCAAAGCATTGTGTATAAAAAATACATTTATGATGTAGGCCTGTCTTTTTAAATGGCTTACAGATTTAAATTGCCTATTGATCCCCATTAAATGGGCACTATATTTCCGTTTAAATATCTTATGTATTGTTTTAATGTGCAATTAATCGTGTTTGTTTACTCTAGAGGGTACTTTTATTCTGAAGAGATCGGCCACCGGAAGTTTTATCCGTGCTCCCATGTCCGTGTTCGAGGAACAACCGGGAACAACTATAAACACAACACGTGTGCACGGAACTTGGGCTCAGTTCCAACCGTGAAGGCGAGCTATTATTAAAGTTATCTGGCAGCCTGTGTCATGGCAGGATCATTCACAAACACAGCATTGGCTACAGGGATGGCAGATTTTTTTCTCCCCCCACCTAACCCCTTCCTGGAATTGCAGGGCGAGCCTCCAATACCATGGACTCGCTGGAAACGGTGCTTTGAAACATGGCTAGTAGCTATGGGGCTAACCACCGTTGGCGCAGCCCGCAAAAAGGCGCTGTTGCAGCACTGTCTGGGAGCGGAGGGTCAACGGGTGCTCGGGACGTTGGAAACCGGTCCCGATACCGCCGACTATGACGCAGCCGTGGAGCTTCTGAAAGTCCACTTCGCGGCCCCACAATGCGCCCTTCTCCGCCGTTTCTTGTTCAGACGACGACGCCAGCTGCCCGGTGAGTCTGTCCACCAGTATGTGGCTAACCTACGGGACATGGCGAGCTCGTGCAAGTTCGGCGCGCTGCAGGATGAAATGATCCGCGACCAGTTGATTGAACACACAAACAACGCAATGGCGCGTGAGACACTGTTAATGGAAGAAGATGATCTGTCGCTGTCCGAGGCAGTTACTATTGCCTTCAAAGTTGAGAGTGCAACAGCTGGGTGTGCATCTACGCTGGCCACATCCAGCCGGGCAGCCTCGTCGAATGCTTCAAGAGCCCAGCACTGCCCTGCCTGTGGCGAGTCGTGCCGTAACTGCGGTAAGCAAAAAACATTTCGCTGTTGCTCGGCCCAGGGAGCCAGTTGCAACTTGCACCACCTCACACTAACTTCATACTTAGTCTAGTTATAGCTTAAATGACCACTTAAACACTTTTAAACCTATTTCCATATAATTGGTCCTCACTAATGTTTATGGTAAAATAGCACAATTTTTTGCTACTCTGTCTGACTCTGACTGTCACATAGGAGGGCTTTGGGCATTTTACTCTTTTACTCTCGCTTTATGTGTATTAGGCCTATGTCTGGATAAACTAGTCCAGTAGCCCTAGCGCATACAGTGTACAGTACACATACACGTATCTAAATTGTAATATAATGCAATTATAAAGAGTTACTTTTAAGTAATTGTGGTTATTATTATTATTAAAGATGGCTTTTATTGTGTCAGTCGTCAAATCAATTTCTATAGGCCACTCACCTAATGTACTTTTTAGCTTTTTAATTGATCCTATGTTAGTAAATCTCCCCAAATACACCAGAATACTGGAAATTACATCTACTTTGTTACACATTTTCTGGTGGGGGAGTCAGGGACCCCTGCTTGGGGGGCGTGTTCGGTGTCACCCCCTTTGAGTTGTCTTTGTTGACTGTGTGTGTGTGTCGCTGTTCTGGGAGGGGGTTGCGGTTAAGAATGTCACTGTACTGACACGGAGGTGCTCAATCAATATATTCAAAGGAGCTTTATTTGCATGAGAAAACAAACGTTTACATTGCCAAAGCAAGTGTCGCAATACAATAAAAACAGTTGAAAATGGGGAAAGTATATACAGTTGGAGGGGGTACAGCATTTTGTAAACGGAGCTATGTCACATTGCATTGTTCTATACATAATAGGGTATAAAGCTTTTTTAGCAGCATTTTCTTTGCAGTCACTTTGGAACAAATGGCAGCATTCTTACTCAGGATTTAAATGGTATACAGAAAAATGTAAGATCTGTTTAAGGTAGCAGCTCTGTTTACATGTGCAAGGTCCAGCGGTCTACTTGGTACAGATAGTAGTCCTTAGGGTGGTTGTATTCCATTGGCAAACCTTTAGCACAACGGTTCACAAATCTTGCTGCTGTGTTTGCACAATGCACATTGTTGTATTTCTATAAGAGTTTTTTGTCATTGGTCATAGTTTTAAACTCACGTTAGGTGTGTAATCTGTGGGAAGTATGTGTCTCTGATGTATTGGTAATTTGGTATAGTGGGCAGTTGGTTAAAAAGTGTAGCTCCGTTTCCACCACTTTTTGTGTACAGGGTCTGTCTGTGGCGGCCTTTCTCTATAGTCTGATTCAGAAACGGGTCTCATGGTCGCAGGCAACATATTTCCTGTAGGCGGAGACGACATATCCAGTGATGTAAATAGGTTTTCAATGTAATGGGACCCGGGATGCACAGGTGGTCATTCAAATGAGCCCAGGGGGGGTGGTTCCGGCGTGCCGCGCCGCGTCCGAAACGGTTGAGAAATGACAGAGTTACCGTGTGGCAGCCCCTCTACTTACTGTAATGTACTGGCACCCCCGAAAGCATACAGTTAATACGTGTTTGTGTGTGCATTAGGCTGCGCACATATGGTGAAAAACCACCATGCTGTTTTCGTGCTCATACCCAGCCACCCACACACACAGCTCTGTAAGGGAGTGGTTGCACCACTCAAAAAAATATATAATACAACATTAAATAATTAAACATTAAATTTAACATTAAATATTTATTTAAATAAATATATAAAAATATCAAATGGGCCTATACAGTATATTTTTTAATGTAGGCTAGTAGTATTAGCAAGCACAACTCGGTAAGAAATATTAATAGTGGGCAACAGTGGGATTTTACATAGCTTAATATACCAACCAAAGTTGTTTGCAGTTGCAATTATTGTACAAAATATCAGCGTGTGTTATTACAGTGTGTGTTTCCCATTGAATCGGGTCTGCTTGTCATGCTAAAACATGTTCCCCTAAATATTTCTGTCGGAGGCAGCGTCGTTTAGTTGAAAGAGTTGCGACATCTCCGTTCACCACTTATTCGTGGGGCTGCACTGATCACTCCATTGTCGTCACACTTCGCTCCCCGGTCAGAGCTGAGCAACATGGCGACGCGCTGTGTTGACAGTGTTGTTACAGACTAGGGATTCTACAACGATTCCTACATGGATTTTATTTTTTATAACATAGGATGAGGTCGGATGCGGGCATGCAAAATTATCTTGTCCGTAGATTACTGTTTTACCGCATTTTTTCCCTGCGATTTTTTTTTTTTATGTGGATTATTATTACTGTGTATGCAGTACAGTAGTGCATCCCGTGGATGCAGAGGTTGTTCATGTATTGCGGCCCAAAACTATAAAGTGTGTTTTGGGAAGCAAAACTCACCCTATTTACATCACTGCATATCTGCGGTTTAAACCTGCACTCTTCTAACCTGTAATCACTACAGTGAATGGAAAAGTGACTACTGATAGGTTGCCTCAAACGTTACTCTTTTACCTGCTTTTTACTAACACTAACATTACAAAGATGCCCAGAACATCGGGATGAACCTGTGTAGTTTATGGCTGCTCCAACAGTAGTGGCAACATTCTAAAAAAGATATTATAGGCAACATTAAAAAAAAACTGAATGTCAAAATATCTATAATATCTTTTTTGGAATGTTGCCACTACTGTTGGGACCTCCCTGCTTGAAACTCGGCATCAAGGGTTGGATTGGGGGTAAGTCCCTGCGACATACTAGCGTCATGTCCGGGTAGGACGATTATTTTCATAATCGATTCATCTGTTGATTATTTAATCGATTAATCGGATTATGACACTTATTTAGCTATCACCTTAAAAATATATTTTAGGTTATTTTAGACATGTTCTAACTAACTGCTGATTAGGCAGCTATTCAAATAAAAGAGAGACATTTTTAAATAATTCACTCATGGTGTCTTTAGACTTATTATACACTTAACACTGGAAAACTATGGTTAAGTGGGAAATCACCTATGATAAATTGCAAAAAACTAGTTGCCGATTCGATTAATCGATTACTAAATTTGTTGACAACTAATTGAATAATCGGTTCGATTACGATTAATCGATGAATCGTTGCAGCCCTAGTCCAGGGGGTGTACTTGTACATCATGTCCAGGGGGTGTACAATGTACATCATGTCCAGGGGGTGTACTTGTACATCATGCTGCCTCACGCTACAGAAACAGGAGATAGGCTCCTGCCCTATGGGCCTCATGGCTCGGCAAGGCTACTTACTTACTGTTGGAGCAGCCATAAACTACACGGGTTCATCCCGATGTTCTGGGCATCTTTATAATGTTAGTGTTAGTAAAAAGCAGGTAAAAGAGTAACGTTTGAGGTAGGGCTCGAGATTAACTGCGTCCCGGGTACTGTAACATATCTATTTGGGACTTAAATGTATCTCATTCGGGACGGTTTCGGGACGAGAGGAGTTTTTACACTGAAAATGTGCATTTCGTGTGCAGCGATGAGCAGCATGAGACTAGCAGCGCTGCAAAGACTTTTTGCAGTGCCGTCAGTCAGACGGTTGACGACAACGCACACACTACCATTCACCCAACGGAATCATAGGAATTATATGGCTTTTGCCATATATTATAACAGTATTTTACCGATTTAGCTGTTTGTCTTAAATTACACCAAAGTCTGCCATTAACATTTTCATGTCATGCACCCTGGCTAGAGTGTTTGCGCACCACAGTTTAGGAAAGACTGGGCTAGGGTGATGGGCAGTGGTGTCATGTTCGTAGAACGCAGTACCACGCCATGACACCAAAAAGAGGCAGATGAAAATATACACATAGGCAAAGCTACACAGCGTATTTGTAGCTTTGTGTCTTTGTAGCTGAAGTGAAACCAGCTAAACATTTTTGTAGCTTTTGCAGCAGCTACACATGTGACGTCGGATGCACTTTGTATCTTCATGTCCCTGGCTTCCGTTGAAAACAAATGGTAGACTGCATCTTTGCATTAGCCTATACATTACAAAAAATGAAGCTGTTGCACCACAAACAATAGGACTTATAATCTCATGAATGTCCCTGCTACCACCCTTAGATTTCCATATACTGTATATTGGAGCTGGCCTGTTCTGAAATTCCATATGTTGATCTGACCTCATCAAACCCTGTACACTCAAGACATGCTCCTTATATGGCAAGTACAGAATTCCTTCCATGTTGATCTGACCCCCCATGCCAAAGTGCCAGCGCTGGCCCGGCAGTCTGCCGTCAACGAGGCGGATGTGTGCCCTCGGGCGTCCCTCAAGCGTCTTGCGTGCCCTCAGGCGTCTTACTGGTGAATATGTCTTAACATATTTGTCTTTTGTTCTTCCCCAGAAATGAGACAAACAGCGAAACGTGTTTTGGATGATGTCCCATCGAATGGAGTTGGAGAGACTGTCAAACGGCGAAGATCCACGCCAACATCAACCCAAAGCTCTGTACCTAGCAGCACCATTAAACAGGAGGAGATCCAGGAAGACGACGCCTACATCACACTCTCTGGACATACTGGTAAATTCGGACACTGGAACACAATGTTTTGCTCCTGCTGTACCAACTTTGCTAGTATAGTTACTATATTATTATATTATAGTTAAATTTGAGGTTTGATTATCGATTTGAATTTCGCAGTTAGTTTATACTCCTATATTACTTTTGAAAAAGATGAATAGAAAATTGTCGTTCACATGTGTTTCATGAGTTTGTATCTATATTCATGTGCATGCGTCACATGCACATGTGGGAGAGACGGCCAGACGGGGAATGCAAACTGACCAAGTGCAGTTGTTTGTCATCAAGGTCCTTTTTGCAATACCCTCCTTAGGAGGAATTCTCAAGTGTCTAGAGACTCACCCACACATAAGAAGGCCTACTTAAAATAATCTTATTTAACTTATTTATTATGCAAACCATCCATCGCTTTGATCGCTTTTGTTCTAGGTGTTGGTGCAGCTTAGGAACTAGTGGAACTCAGCTGCAATAGGCTCCGCCTTCAGCTTACCCCTGGTCCCCAGCTAAATGTTACCAAAAGCCATATCTAGGTTTTCAATGGTACCCCAACGTTCAACCCCTGAATTTACCATGATCCAAAATCAATCCAAATCAATTTTTAATATTTGGATGACCCTAAGCATAAATAACCTTGAATGATTACTATTGCAATTTATTTTGGGTAAAATCTTAGATTGACTGGCCTACTACTCGTGCTCGGCTCCTCCAAAAGCAAATTAACATTTGGGATGAAAACCATTTCCGGGGCAGGCTGGAGGACGGAGTCCAGAGGAGGCCATGTGGCAAACATTAAGTTATTGGATTGGGCTATGGAGTTGCTCTCTCATGACATTCTCCCTTCCTCTCTTCCTTCTAGACCTCGCACTCCTTCCTGTGTGTAAAGAGGTTTCATCTGAAATGGATGAGCCAGTTCAAAGACCAGAGGAGGCTAATGGGTCAACATCGACATTACTAGATGGAGACACTCTCTCAGGTAAAAACAATCACTTTATTAGTACTAATGTAACAATCATTGATGGTGTTTTTGTATTAGGACCGTTGTCAGATAAACGACACATAATAGGTTCAGTGTTTCCTGCAGGAAATGGCTTTGCCTAGGTGCTGGCCAGGGGGGAGGGAGCTCTCTGAACTCGGGTAATTCGGGTTCGGCAGAAAATGTGTGTAGTTTTAGCCTTGTAATCCAAAACAAGCACCCACAAGCCATCCACATGAAAGGAATTAGCAATCAAAATTTAAAAAGTTTATATAAAGGAAGTCTGCCTTACTACTAGTCCCTACAGTCCCTGCCGAGCCTATCCGTGGATGCGGGCGAGTCCAGAGCAGACCTCCACCGATCCTTCCGGGCCCTGGCCAGTCAACCCTGCATGATTCTGTTGCTGCTGTTCCCGAGCCTGACACTGGATCGGAGATATCCGACGACGAGGCGGACACTCCACTAGCTACTCCGAAGACTGCAAACCTGCTTTCCAGACCCGATCGGACTCGTCGCAGTGGCAGAGTGGTGACCAAACGGGATGATTCGGAGAGTCCAAATAACTCTCAGATGTCTATGTCCGACCTATCGGACTCGGATGGTAATGTCTCTGACAAGAGTTGGAGAGATCCGAGGGAAAAAAAGACCCCCGGGAGACGGCGCAGGCGTGGTGATGCTACATGTATTACCGGTAAGTAGTTTTCTTTTTTTATCGTGTGAGATGACTGAATGTATGTATTTTTATTCTAAGTAAAATCGATTTGTGTTGTTTTCTTTTTGTACGTCATAGTATTTTTAAGCTCTGGAGACTCTGCGTCTTCAGAGAATGGTGGTGATGAAGATGATGCTTCAGGTGATGTCACTGGAGGTAAGATTAGTATTTGTGTATATTTGTATATTTGTTGCTTTTCACACCCACATGGGCATTGACTGTTTCATTCAAGTTCAGATGTAAATAATTGTTTTTTTTGTGCACATCATAACTATTTGATATGTTTTTCCAGATGCTGAGATGAGGGAGCCTGCCTTACCGCCCAGATCTGTTCCTATTCCTGCAACAAAGACAGGCAAAGGTAAAAAAGAAAAAATCTACTGCTTACTTTTTCACTTACACACAAATGACAAAATGGCGGCTTCACACTTTCCATCATAACGACTTGTGACCACTTCTGTTCTGGTATGTGATGTTTCTATCTACAATGAAGAAACTGGGTTCTTGCAATGTCACTTTATTCAAACTGGTGGAGTTGGCAGCATACACATTCTATCTAGGGTCTGGAAATGTTTTTATGTGTGGTAGGGGTGTCGCAAATTTCGGTAGTGCCGTGGCAGAAACAGCCACGGTGTTGATACCGTCAGATTTCCGAGCTTACGGTATGTTAATGCAGCGATGGCAGGCGATGCATGCTGTGCATATGCAGCGCAACTCCACTCAGACTAAGGTAAAACATTTACCACACAGCTGCGGTAGATTGAAAAGGTTCTTCCTACCTGTGAGTGAGCTGAACGAAACCCATATCCAATTGAATCCATATTTCCATTGGCTGACTCGTGTTGGTTCAGTCCAACCAAGAACACAACCCCCCCCCCCCCCCCCCCCCCCATCCCAAACAGTTGGTATTGAGTTGTGCTTTCATGGGAAATGTACCCATTCTAATAAATGCATCAATCAATCAATAAATCAGTTCCGACGGGTCCATTGTAAACAACGGAGAGCTCAGCCAACATGTACAAAGTGTCAACAGACGAACATACAGTACATGGTGAGCGGCGTGGAGCGGGAGCGGCACGAGGAGTGGAGTGGGTGCATTTTTAATTGAGCTTTGAGTTGGTTTTAAAATGGGTCAGAACGGCTTCCGGAGCGAGAACTGTCCTCCATTCCGAACCGCTCAGTGCACACGGCACACATTTAAAAAGTGTTACAAATGTTTACAAAAGGGTTTAGAACCTAAACTTGGATTTAGTGTGTGCAGAATTTACCAAAAGTATGAAAGTGTGCTGAAAAATAGGAACATTCATCAACGCGTGATTCGTGTGGTGACCGGCAGTGCCAGCAACATGATCAAGGCATTTAATCCCTAACGTTGAAGGAGAAGAGGAGAAAGATGATGATGATAAAGTGGTCGTGGAGGAAGAGGAGGATATTGCGGAGGAGGAGGAACCTGCACTCTCGCAAAACCAAGTGGACGCGGTTACTAATAATGTAGAGGCTATGGTAAACCAGTACTTAACCATGTCAAGTTTACACCTGTGATGTCCAATTCGTCTGCTTCAGTTAGCTATCAAAGGCGCAGTTAACAAGCATGATATCAATCGTTAGTTAAAGTGGGAAAGCTAGTGAACGTGTTTTTAAACGTGTCAGTGTTTAGATTAAACAGAATAACATGTTTAATCGCTGGCAACACATAAATGTTCATGCTCTGGCGGCCTTCAGGCAATAATGGCCAATTTCAGGAAAACGGCATTTATTCTCTTTTTTTTAGATTTTTTTTGCTGCCGAGTGGGCGTATCTGAGCGGATCGCGGAGCGCCCGTTGCGCAAATGAAAGTGAGCGCTGAGCGAGCAGAGAGTGGCGTAGGGGGATCAACATGAGCGAATGAACGAGCGGGACAAAAGCCGCCGAGAGCAAAGAGTGGATTTCTCGGCCGCTCCGCGCCGCTCACATGCTATGATGCGCACTAGCCTGCTGGAGAGTGCAAGGTGCACGTATCATAAACGGTAATTAGGGGGAGCCATAGTACAGTGTAATACAGTGGGGAGTAGCTATTGATTTAATTGAATAATTTATTGGCAGAAATGTAATCAGTACATGGTAGGCCTACAGTCAAACACACGTCCAAAGGGATCACTGAAAAAAGTCTTGTTTCCATTCAGGTCCTTTGTATTCAATTCATAATCATGACATGAAAAATAACAACAAAACAAGCTCAGAACCATTTGATGAATCAAATCTAACAAACACATTTAGCTTTTTAAATGCTGTTGCATGCCTAATGTGTGGTGACTGGAGATAGTCATTATCATCTAGTGGTTGTTATAAATAGTTGCACGTATATAACAGTAAGTAATGCATTTAAATGTCCTATCAACGGGGGCAAGCAACACGTTTTCATCTGGTTCTTCATGTTTGCGTGTGGAGTTTGTTATTAACACTGCTGCCTGCTGCTTCTGTGCCTTGGTTAGTGCATCAGCATAAAAGGTATGTGAAACTCGTCCAGTGAGAAACGATCCACAGTGAAAAAACAGTGCGATTAAAATCGTAAATGTTTTAACGCGATCGTTTTTCTGTAATTAATTAATCATAATTAGTCCCGGCCCTAATTTATATAATTTTCAGGTAGGGGACGGTGGCCTGTGCGTGAGGAGCCTGTTTCTTCTGGGTGGCGGGGTGTAGAAGAGGTGGCTTGGCAGCCTGAAGACATCCCCTTCACAGCTAGACCTGGGCCGATCAACAGTGCTGAAACCCTACAATCAGACCAGCCAGTGGACTTCCTCAGACTGTTTTTGACTGATAAGTTGCTGGATATGATTGTGGTTCAGACCAACCTCTATGCGGAGAAGATCTTTACCAAGATGACACCTATGCCAGTAATGCCAAGCTCCAGAATCAATGAATGGGAGCCTGTCACAAGGGAGGAACTCAAAACCTTTCTTGGTCTGTTTTTTCTGACTGGTATTGTTTGGAAGCCTCATCTGGAGCTCTACTGGGCTCAGGAGGAAATTACAACAACCCCATATTTCAACAAGGTTATGACTCGCAATAGATTCCAGCTCATCCATCGGTTTCTTCACTTCAACGATGCAGTAGATGATGATGACAGGCTGTACAAAATCCGCCCTGTCTTCAGCTATCTTGTGAGCAAGTTCCAGGAGCTGTATCAGCCATCACAGAAGATAACTATTGATGAGGGAAGCATTTTGTGGAGGGGACGTCTCGGTTTAGAGAGGCCATTGAAGAGCGGGTTAAGGTCTTATATTCTGTGCGACTCAGAGACTGGGTACTGTCACAACATGTGGCCGTATTGTGAAAAAGGGTCCACTTTAGTTGAGATAGTTCCCTCGCTCCTAGGAGGCCTAGAAAATCACGGTTATAAACTTTTTATGGATCATAATTCGGTTGACATGTGCAAACTGCTGCTTGAAAAGAAGACCCATGTCTGTGGGACACTCAGAGGAAACAGTGGCGCGCCACCAGAAATCCAGAAGGCTTCCACTTCAACCCTGAGTGTGGGGGAAAGAATTGTTAGACACACAGACAAGGTGTTGGTGATGGCTTGGAGGGACACCAAGGTGGCCCGGATGGTCACAACTTTCCACCCAGATGTGATGGGAGATGTTCGGGGGTGGAAGAAAGGTCATGGTCAGGTCAGTGTATCAAAGCCTGCTTGTGTCACAGAGTACAACAGTGAAATGAACGGAGTTGGCCGGCTTGATCAAAACCTTTCATACTATCCCTTCAGCAGGAAGTCTTACAAATGGACAAACAAGTTCATTTTATATATGTTCCAAATATCTATTTTCAATGCATTTGTCCTGTACCAGAAGAAAAATCCTGAGGGAATCTTTCGAGACATGCTGTCCTTCATCGAAAGTCTTGTCAAGGCATGGACTAGCCCGACAAGAGCAACCAGAGCACCAAGACAGGACCCTCGGTCCAGGCTCTCTGCACACATCCCACCTCTGCCAACAAAACATGTTGCTGTGAAGATTCAAGCGGCACCCGGCGCCCGCAAACAGAACCCAATGAGGGAATGCAAAGTCTGCAAAGTGAAAGGCAAGAAGCGGAGTGAGACACGATACCAATGTGCCGTTTGTTTTATGCCATTACACAGGAAGATCTGCTTCACAACGTACCACACAGAGTTTGACTATGCAAATCAGAGCTGTGTAGGGTCGACCTGAGAACTGTATTTTTTCACACACACACAGACACACACAGGTGAAAACAAAATACTGACAAAAAAGGCATTTACTTCTGTAAAAAAAGCATTGTTTTGTTTGTTTTGTATTTTGTTTGAAGACAATACTGTAAGTATTGAAGTCAGAAATAAAAAGATCAAGTGAGTTCTGCTGATAGAGTATCATTCACAAAAGTGTGTCTTTCTCCTGTTGAGGCTTAAGGTTTTTCAAGTAAAAAACTGAATAGAAACTTGCTTTTTTCCTGAAAAACTAGAGGTTCTCAGCTTCCATTTGAGCTACTAGAGCGGTGCCCGTTGGGCACTGGCCTACTTGTTGGAAATGCATGCCCCACCCAGTTATTATGTCTGTGTCCCTTTTATGCCCATATATGGAGTTATTTTGTCAGGCATGCCCAAATATGGAGTCTGCAGATTTCAGAACACCATTGTTATGTCAGAACAGGCCAGCTCCATATATGGAAATATAGGTGTGATCAATTGGCTAATTTGGGCCAGAACTGGACAGAGGCTTTTGTGCTGTTCTGGACAACTGTGTATCCAACGGACTCTAGGCCGGGCACTGCACTCCTTGTGGTGCGGAAATGTTGAAGTCGGTGGGGCGAACGGTTTTCAAGTTACGTGGATTATAGACGTACGTACACACACATGTACAGAGACTTGGTGCATTGATAGATATTGTGACATTATTGTAGTGTTCTATTGTTAGTCCCCACAGGATTCCGCGATCGCGGAATTTACCGCTGATTTTAAAGCCGGAATTCTCGACCATCCGCGGAATAGTAGAATGTCTGTTGAATAATCGGATGCCCCCGTTTTTCCTCCTGGGATTTTCTACTGGGAATAGTGGGGGAAATTCCTGGAGGAAAAACGGGTCGCGGAGCGTCCGTATATCATGACAGAGTTACTCATTACTAACAAACAGTAGGTAGTCTAGGTACTATAATAGGGATTTGTACATGGTGAGTTGTCTGACAACACTTTATTTATGTGTTTTTTATTTATGTCCTGAGGGGGCGTGATCTCTAAAGTTCCTTCTGAAACGGAATCTGTGTAAAGGCTCATTCATAGTCTGGATTTTCGGTGGTGAGGTGACCACGGAGCTGAAATAACGTTGAGCGGTGGTGAATAAAAACAGAGAAGGGCTGGGACGGTGGTGGTGGTTTGCTCTTCACTGCAGCTTGTGACGTCATGTTGTAGTTCGGTGGTCACCTAACCACCGAAAATCCATACTATGTATGAGCCTTAAATCATGGTTCCTACTGAAACCAAATCCATGTCCTGAGTCCTGACAATGACAAATTGACAATGCTAAAGCAGATAAGAATAAATATTACATCCACATTTCTAGTCTAAACTGTAGTTACTGTGGGCAGAGTTTGAATGACAACCTTTGCAATCAAAACAAATAATTAAAACATGAATAATAATATTAAAAACGATTATTGGAATCTTTGATTATTATGACTCAACCATAATTATAATTAATTGTATCTATTTCATGAAAGATTATACTTATTATTAAAAAAAGCTTGATAACTGGTCATTTTAAGTTAAATAAGTTCATGTCCGCAGAATATTAACTAAGCTGCGGAATCAAGGATTGTTGTCCACTGAATTAGGATTGTTCACCGTGGAATCGAGACTTATTTTCTGCGGATTCCTGTGGGGACTATATTGTGACATTGTTACACTTGAACCTTGAGGCATCACAGTTTGCGTCATATTTAGAGGAATTCTGACGTCATTTCTCTGTTCATTGTCAATGGCAAATATTGAGACGTGTAGGGACAAGATTTAACGGACATTTGACCTGAATTCCCCTTTCATTGTCAATGGTAAATCTTGAGACGTGTGGGGACAAAAGCTGTTTATAGAAGGGGCTAGCGCCCCTTTAAAAATTGCACCTGTGTGAAGTGAGGGGTGCTCTTATCATCATACATCATCTCATTCCGGCCAATCAGTATTTGCGTCCTCACCTTCGTCTTCAATGTTTGTGTTTACACAAGTGCTCAAAACTGGCCATTCATTATCAATGGAATGTTTGTTGTCTTTACACGGACATTAAAAGCTGGATGTAGGAGGGGATAGCGGCCCTCAAAAACTGAACATAATAGAAACTTGCTTTCTTTCCTGAGGAAACTACAGAGTCTGCTTTCATTTCAGCTATATTGTGAAATTATGTTTTCTAAGATTCTAATGTTCACTCAAATGCCTGGAAGTAAAAAACTGAACATAATAGAAACTTAATTTGAGCTATATTGTGACATTGTCATCATAATACAGAATATTATATGGGTCCTGAGAGTGACGCAAATATCTCTGAATATTGCTTTCAGATTTTAGATTTTAATAGTATTTTAGTTCTAGCATACTAAAAGCCAGTGACGACATTTCGTTCTCTTATGCATTTTATGTATCTGCTGAATGACAAAGTTATCTAGAAGGCTAGTTTTGGGGAAACCAAGCTGTATTGAACTGCCTATAACTAAAGAATGGGTAAAGAGGCTTTAATTTGTGACATTGTCATCATATCACATAATATTGTATGGGCCTTGAAACCATTTCACCATTGGTGAAAATGGCCAAATGGTCTGGCAGGGAAGGGACATGGACTGAAAACGATGCCAGCCGTCAATGTATTAACGTTGTTATTTACGCCAAATACGTAAATAACCTAAATCTGCTTTAGTCTGGCCGCCCGCCAAAGACGTAAGCTACGTGAAAGGGTCTTTCACCATGGTGAGCTGCATTCAACTCTCACGCACCCATTACTGTGAATTACAAACGGCTACATCAAAGCATGCCCAGATCACATGATCACATCACACCAGGTACAAAGTAGCCACTTATATCTGGTTATTTCAGTCACAAGTCAAAACTAGCAAGCAGCAGAGAGCGAGAGAGAGAGGAGATGGAAGAGATCAGATCAGTGAGGAGTTAGAGAGTTATTTAGCGTTTTATTTAGTTGATGTGTAATTATAGTTTAATTTTAGAGTTATCGTTTTAAAGTTGAGTTTATAGTGTAGTGTAGTTGTCGGAGAAGAGAGGAGAGAAGTCAAGGCGCGATCACGTGTTGGCTCTGATCCGCGCACACACACACACACACACACAGTTTAGTTTTAGAGTTGACTAACTAGTTTAGTTTTTTAAGTAAACAGTCGGAAAGGAAAGAAGTCGAGGGAGAGAGAAAGAAGGGCGACAGAGGTGTGTTTGTTTCCGATCACACAGTAAGATAGGAGGATAGAATAGGACTGTGTAGCAGCCATGTCGGGGCGCAAATTACCAGCAAAGCATAAAACACACCGTTGGATCCCCGCCAGAGAACGATTCATGATGTGATGCAACTGATAAACTGACCCGTGCTTCGGAGCGGGGGAGAAGTCCCTAGAAAGAAACTAAGACATCTCCCAGACACATCTCCCAGCGCCAGCGAACCCCATCCTCCTCATCCCATGAAAGAAGAGAAAAAGTCAGCCCGTTCTCCCATGAAAGAAGAGAAAAAGTCAGCTATCCCGACTGCAGCTGTGGAGCCAGCAGTGTCGCCGGTGTGTGAGCAGCCTCCTGTTTGCCTACCTGTTGATGATGTCCCCAGTCTGCCCACAGACAAGCTCCGGAGAAGTAAAAGATCACCCATGATAAAGAAAACAAAAGTGAGATAGGTAGTGATCGTGATCAGATCCGAGTCACGATGCAACTTAGTCCCAGACCTCCGTGCCCCTCGCAGTATTCCACGGGTATGTACCATTTCTTTATCGTTAGCCTACATAGTTTCAGAATACAGATCAAATATATTCACAGTCACATCATGTGCATGTCTGCCTGCACGGCACGGCTAGTCCCATACGGCTGTGTCCCATAGCCAGTGTAGATCGGTAACCATGCCGACGATCCCACGGTCATAGGGATAACCTTCACATATGTTGCAGCCTGTCCAGTGTTTGTGGGAGAAATGAGCAACCAGGTTCAAGAAAGCAAGCCCAAAATAAGCAGTATATAGGTTTAGAGTGTCTAGTATAGTTCAAATACATCAGCCATTGTTTTGAGATATTCATAACCTCAAATCTGGTACTGGGGCTCCATGGTCACCTGGGGTACGGAAAACATATTGTTGGCTTTATTGACATGAAAAAGAATAAAACAAGCCAAATGTCTCTTATGAAGAAGCGAACATGGCAACCCTGGTAGTTATATGTGAGTAAGACATTCCAAGCATTCTGACTTTTAGGGGTGTGTGTGTGTGTGTGTGTGTGTGAGGTTGGGGGGGGGGGGTATGTGATTGCTGCGATTGCTGCTTATTGTAAGTAGCTCTGTAAAGAGCTTTGATACTGGCCAGCATCCTGGGGGTCTGGATTGGGACCCCCACACGGTAACTGTCATTTCTCAACCGTTTCGGAACCGGACCAGCTCACCGGAACCGGACCAGCCCCCTGAGCGCGTTCCTGGGGGTCTGGATGTTCCGGGGGTCCCCACACGGTAACTGTAATTTCTCGACTGTTTCGGACGTGGGGCAGCTCACTGGAACCGGGCCAGCATCCTGGTGTTCTGGATGTTCTGGTGCATCCTGGGGGCCTGAATTGGGACCCCCACACGGTAACTGTCATTTCTCAAACGTTTCGGAACCGGACCAGCTCACCGGAACCGGACCAGCCCCCTGAGCGCGTTCCTGGGGGTCTGGATGTTCTGGGGATCCCCACACGGTAACTGTCATTTCTCGACTGTTTCGGACGTGGGGCGGCTCGCTGGAACCGGGCCAGCATCCTGGGGTTCTGGTGCATCCTGGGGGCCTGGATTGGGACCCCCACATGGTAACTCTGTCATTTCTCAAACGTTTCGGAACCGGACCAGCTCACCGGAACCGGACCAGCCCCCATCCCAAAGTATAGTTGCACCACTCAGTTCACAAGGGTGTGATTTTATGGTAATTATGTATTTCTATCATTTATAGGCAGGCCAGATTCAGTGTGGTCTGATCAGAAGACGGACTGGCATCCAAAGGACTTCCCCTTCACTGCCACTCCCGGGCCTCGCGGTGCTGCAGCTGAACTCCAGTCAGACAACCCTGTGGACTTCCTGGAGCTGTTGTTGACAGATGAACTGCTCGAACTTATATGTCTAGAGACCAACCGTTATGCTGACCAGAAACCCCCAGCTGACCAGCCACATTCCAGAAGCCGCGAATGGCAACCAGTCACAGTGATGGAACTGAAGCGTTTTTTTGGCCTGCTTTTCCTGACTGGTCTTGTGCAAAAACCAGACCTGGAACTGTACTGGGCGATGGAGGAGCCAACAGCCGCCCCGTACTTTAGCAAGACCATGTCCAGGAACAGGTTCCAAATCATCTGGAGCAACTTGCACTTCACCAACAGTGAGACTCTTGACAAGAATGACAAGTTGTGCAAGATCCGCCAAGTGTTGGACTACCTGCTCTCCAAGTTCAAAGAGCTGTACATGCCAGGCCAGGACATCAGTATTGACGAAGGGACGCTTCTCTGGCGCGGTAGGCTAGGCTTTCAGGTTTACAATAAGGCCAAGCCGACTAAAGCTGGCATCAAGTCGTACATCTTGGCATGCAGTAAGACGGGCTTTTGTTTTGCCATGAAGCCATACAGTGGGGAGCCTGTGAGACATTGTGGTGTGCCTTTGGTACAAGAGGTGATTGTCTTCCTGCTGGAAGGTTTGACCGGTTTCGGTTACCGGCTATGGATGGACAACTATTACAATTCTGTGCGCCTCTCTAAGTTTCTCCTGGGTCTTCATGTCCATACATGTGGCACCTTACGAAAACACAGAGGGGAACCAGGAGCCATCACCGAGTTGACCACGGCTATGCTGGAGGACGGGGAAACGGTGATGCGCCATGACGACAATGTAATGGTGGTGGCATGGCGTGACAAGAGAGTGGTAAAAATGGTCACCACATTCCACCAGCATGACATGGTAAAGAACCTGAAGAAGCATACTGGCCAGAAAGAGAAGGTGGCAACGGCAAAGCCAGCATGCTTTGCTGAGTACAGCCACTGCATGAACGGCGTCGACAAATTGGATCAGAACCTGGCGTACTACTTCTTCGTGAGGAAGACGTGCAAGTGGACGAAGAAATTTGTCATGTATCTCATGCAGATCTCTGTGTTCAATGCTTTTGTCCTTTACAAGGCAAAGAACCCGGCCAGCAATAAAACCCTGTACCAGTTCATACTGGGTGTGGTGACGTCGTGGACCTCCCGGACCATCCGGAGAGAGAGCAAGACAGCAGTCAAGGAAGGGGAAGGGGTCAGGGATGAGTATCAGGATCAGGAAGAGCCCTCATACTGTGCAAGGGCACCATACCTCCACGACCCTCCTTCCAGGATGGATGGCAACGCTTCAGCCCACCTACTCTTTCGGATCCCTCCAACAGAGAAAAAGAAGTACCCAGCAAAGAGTTGCAGGGTACATGCCAGACACGGGGTGCGCAAAGAGACAAGGGTTCAATGCAAAAGCTGTAACGTCCCCTTGTGTAAAGGGATATGTGCCAATCTGTACCACACTAAACTCAACTATCAAGACTTTCCTCTAGACCAGGGGTTCCCAGCCTTTGCATACGCACCATAGAAAATATCTGACCCAAGTACCACCATAATAACTGATGTTAAAATCCAGGAGCGTATACCTGCCCCATCCTATTCAGCTATTCAAGAAAATTGATTATTTGAATCGTTTTGGTTCATTCCATTTTGCTGCTGCTCTGACAAAACTCTGTCTAATCAGCACAATGGATAATATTTGTGATTAATCCATCCTCAAAGCTTCTATTAACGGCTAGGTGTGCTGTCATGCTCATTTCAGCATGGCTGGATAGCTACTCTGTGTACCAACAGAGGGGGGCTCAAGTACTCTCTCTACATACACACAAACACAGTGTTGATTTTGATTTGGACACATTTTGTTTCAGTTATCTGTACTAATGCAGTGGGTTTCATATTTTTCCCATTATTTATCCAGCCATTGTGCCATGGACCACCATTTGATGAGATTCAGACTCAGACCCAAAACACAATTCCATGCTGTATTGATGTTTGCACCATAGGAATTCCATGTGGTTTTATTAGCATTTGAGCCACAAATCACAATTTGATTGCAGGGTCAATTTGGTTTGATTTTGTTATCACTGCATTAGATTGTGTCCAAAATTCCATGCTGTATTGATGTTGACACCATGGGGTCCATTTGTTTGGATACGATATTGTCCACAATTCCATGCTGTATTGTTGGTACTGTACAAAATGGAGAAAAAAAAGTACCACTTTGAATGTTTTTTTTTAATGCATAGTAAAGTTGATGTGTGTGTGTGTGTGTGTGTGTGTGTGTGTGTGTGTGTGTGTGGATACAATAAAAGGGTCACTGTCAGATCACAGTGCTGCCTGTTATGTCTATTCTATTCCCAGGTTATTTACATAATGGAACATGGTAGAAACTCATTTTTTTATTAAAGTAGACACTCTAATCTAATCTGTTTTCTAAGATATAGCATGTCCACAAAGTCCTAGCAGAATGGATGTAATGGATGTATAATTGTTTCCCCAACCTCTGTTGTCATAAATTGATTTCTGCCAAAAATGCATCCACAGAACAACTGCCATACATCAAATTAAAGATTATGATGTCTACTTGAATACAAAAACAGCGAGTTTCTAGTATGTACCATTGTGGAATTCTAGTAAGTCAAACAAATTGGTGTCACAAAATATTTTGTTGAAAAACCATGCTGCAGTTCAATGGCACATGTGGAAGGACAAAGATTGACTTTCTGGTTGCCCCAGGACCTGAAATCGTCAAAACTAATATTTAGAACAACTTCAAATCTGAAGGAACACAGGAGGTCTGATACAGGTGAAAAACCATTTATTTGTACAGTTTGTGAACACAGATTCAGATCAACTTCAGATCTGAACCAACACATGAGGTCTCATACAGGTGAAAAAACATTTCCTTGTACAGTTTGTGAACAAAGATTCACTAAAACTTCAAATCTGAAGGGTCACATGAGGACTCATACAGGTGAAAAACCATTTAATTGTACAGTTTGTGAACAAAGATTTAGTCAAACTTCAGATCTGAAGAAACACATGACTCATGGTGAAAAAAGGTTCTAGTTTGGTCAAAATACAATATCTATTCATATAGGAGTTAATTCTGTAGTTTTAACTGTTCTTTTTTGTCCTTTTATTGCTTTTTCCCCCCAAAGTTTAATATGAGATGACATACAGAACAAATGTATCACTCATTGTAATAACAACATTATTGTCCTAAATACTGCAGCTGATGTCACCATGATCATTACATCAACACAAGTATTCCCTCACTCACTCACACAATTCCTTTTCATGTCCCAATTGCATCCTGTTGTTTTCGATGGGTGGCTCTTCCAAGACAGATTTTAGAAGGCGGGTGTAAGTGCCATCCAACAGTTTCTCTAGTTTCTTTGGAAGTGTCCATGTCTCGGAGTCATAGAGTAGAATCGGCTCTATGGTCGTCCTAAATATTTTTTAACATATTACTAAGCTGGGATGACCAGATCTTATGCATGTCATTGCAGGCTTACCAGGCCCTTCATAGTTAAGTCCTTTTGGTAAGAAGATATATATGAACCCAAATACTTGTAGTCATCAACCTGTTTCAGAGGAGTGTTAAGTGTTTTTAAAATGTGGTTATTGTTGGATTTGCATATATTTATGCATATATATATCTATATAATGAAACTGTGTAGCCTATACACTAGAGTGCTGTCTACGGAAGATTGTGAGTGAGTCTGCAGTAGGGCTGGGGCGGTGTGGGATTTTAGGTACTGCGGTAATTGTCCTTCGGATAATTTTTATCCCACAATGTTTCAACTAATTTTCTCACCCGGGGAATACAAGGCTGACGTCATGGTAGGCTGTCATGCCTACCCGTGCCATTTTGAATGTGATTGCGGTGTTTGAGTGTTTAGTGCGGGGGATAAAATAGATAATGGACTAACGTAACATTTCACCGGCGCATTCCTCTCACTGCCGCCTCCTCTGAGTGTGTCTCTCTCTCTTTCTCTCTCTCTCATGGATATATAACTATTCTCTCCCTCTCTCATATCTCACACACGTCGTTATACGTTCGCGGGCCGATGCATACTGCAGTAGATGGGTGACCCGTTTCCTACCTGCTGCTCCATCTGTCGGTCAAACCACCACCGCGGTAATTTAATTATTTAATATCTTCGACCGACGGCGGCAGTCAATGAGAGTCAAGCTCGGCTATAGGTGGCTAACAACAAACTAGTCTGCAAGGCTGCAACATAAAACCGCTATTTATTTACTGCAGAGAGAATACATATATTTGCAGTTTGCCTGATGATCACTTGTCAGTTGTCACTCTTGTGGTGTTTCCCCCTCTCCCTTATGTCCATTATTATATAAATCACTGTGGGCCAAATAAGATTGGGTGTTGGGTGCGTCATCTAGGTCAGGACTCAGTTAATGGGGTGCACGGCAAAATAAAAAGTTTGGGAAGGGATAAAACTGTATAACACCTGTGTTGTAAGAAGGGTTAGACGTTGGACTAGTTAGGCTTATCTACTGAAGCTTTTGCTTGCCTCTTGAATAGGGCGGTCGCATTCTTTTTTCTCCCTCCCTGTCTGTACTCCCTGCTCAGAGCGTCTCTTCTACACTGTCTCTTCGAAACCCCTGAAACTATCAAAACATGGAACTAATCATGGAATTAGTGTGCTGGTCTCTGTAGTGTGCTGGTCTCTGTGATGGACAACATTTTTTCATTTAAATTGGGTTCTGGAGAGCCCGCTCAATACCCTGATGGATCTTCCCCCGCAAGTTATACCCAAGACTACAAGACTTGGCGTATAATGTGCATGGCGACTATCAGCGTAGAAGAGGTATATCTATTTGGATTTATGGTGACAGGATTTAATTCTGCTGATCGGGATGTGTCTTGTGTACCAAATAATTGGAAAAATGGCAACGCTGAACTGCCGTGCCCGAGCTGGGCAGGGCACTTGGGGAACTGCATCAGCATATGGACACTATCTTGGAACAGGTCAGCGCCCTGCAGAGAGACATGATGGACAGAGGGGTAAATAATGAGTGACTGAATCTTTAGTGACTGTTCTTCCAGCTTCCCTGCATTGGCTTATCTGAGATCAATGGAGAAGACAAGGGAAGATCAGTTGGGTTTTAAAACACTGAAATCACACAAGACACGTGAAGGACAAAGATTGACTTTGAGCAACAAGTTGCCCCAGGACCTGAAATCGTCAGAACAACTTCTCGACCGTTTCGGACGTGGGGCGGCTCGCCGGAACCGGGCCAGCATCCTGGAGGTCTGGATTGGGACCCCCACACGGTAACTCTGTCATTTCTCAACCGTTTCGGAACCGGACCAGCTCACCGGAACCGTACCAGCCCCCTGAGCGCGTTCCTGGGGGTCTGGATTTTCCAGGGATCCCCACACGGAACCAGGCCAGCATCCTGGGGGTCTGGATGTTCTGGTGACCCCACCGGGGACCTCCACACGGTAACTCTGTGATTTTTCAACCGTTTCGGACGCGAGCCGGGTCGCTGGAACCGTACCAGCCCCCTGAGCGCGTTCCGGGCACCCCCACATGGTAACAGTAACTATAACAATAAGAGTATAGTTGCACCACTCGGTTCACAAGGGTGTGATTTTATGGTAATGATGTATTTCTATCATTTATAGGCAGGCCAGATTCAGTGTGGTCTGATCAGAAGACGGACTGGCATCCAAAGGACTTCCCCTTCACTGCCACTCCTGGGCCTCGCGGTGCTGCAGCTGAACTCCAGTCAGACAACCCTGTGGACTTCCTGGAGCTGTTGTTGACAGATGAACTGCTCGAACTTATATGTCTAGAGACCAACCGTTATGCTGACCGGAAACCCCTAACTGACCAGCCACATTCCAGAAGCCGCGAATGGCAACCAGTCACAGTGATGGAACTGAAGCGTTTTTTTGGCCTGCTTTTCCTGACGGGTCTTATGCATAAACCAGACATGGAACTGTACTGGGCGATGGAGGAGCCAACAGCCGCCCCATACTTTAGCAAGACCATGTCCAGGAACAGGTTCCAAATCATCTGGAGCAACTTGCACTTCACCAACAGTGAGACTCTTGACAAGAATGACAAGTTGTGCAAGATCCGCCAAGTGTTGGACTACCTGCTCTCCAAGTTCAAAGAGCTGTACATGCCAGGCCAGGACATCAGTATTGACGAAGGGACGCTTCTCTGGCGCGGTAGGCTAGGCTTTCAGGTTTACAATCCGGCCCAGAAGACTAAAGTTGGCATGAAGTCGTACATCTTGGCATGCAGTAAGACAGGCTTTTGTTTTGCCATGAAGCCATACAGTGGGGAGCCTGTGAGTCATTGTGGTGTGCCTTTGGTACAAGAGGTGGTTGTCTTCCTGCTGGAAGGTTTGACCGGTTTCGGTTACCGGCTATGGATGGACAACTATTACAATTCTGTGCGCCTCTCTAAGTTTCTCCTGGGTCTGCATGTCCATACATGTGGCACCTTACGGAAACACAGAGGGGAACCAGGAGCCATCACAGAGTTGACCACGGCTATGCTGGAGGACGGGGAAACGGTGATGCGCCATGACGACAATGTAATGGTGGTGGCATGGCGTGACAAGAGAGTGGTAAAAATGGTCACCACATTCCACCAGCATGACATGGTAAAGAACCTGAAGAAGCAGACAGGCCAGAAAGAGAAGGTGGCAACGGCAAAGCCAGCATGCTTTGCTGAGTACAGCCACTGCATGAACGGCGTCGACAAATTGGATCAGAACCTGGCGTACTACTTCTTCGTGAGGAAGACGTGCAAGTGGACAAAAAAATTTGTCATGTATCTCATGCAGATCACTGTGTTCAATGCTTTTGTACTTTACAAGGCAAAGAACCCGGCCAGCAATAAAACCCTGTACCAGTTCATACTGAGTGTGGTGACGTCGTGGACCTCCCGGACCATCCGGAGAGAGAGCAAGACAGCAGTCAAGGAAGGGGAAGGGGTCAGGGATGAGGATCAGGAAGAGCCCTCATACTGTGCAAGGGCACCATACCTCCACGACCCTCCTTCCAGGATGGATGGCAACGCTGCAGCCCACCTACTCCTTCGGATCCCTCCAACGAAAAAGAAGTACCCAACAAAGAGTTGCCGGGTACATGCCAGACACGGGGTGCGCAAAGCGACAAGGGTTCAATGCAAAAGCTGTAACGTCCCCTTATGTAAAGAGATATGTGCCAATCTGTACCACACTAAACTCAACTATCAAGACTTTCCTCTAGACCAGGGATTCCCATCCTTTTCATACCCACAATAGAAAATATCTGACCCAAGTACCACCATAATAACTGATGTTAAAATCCAGGAGTGTATACCTGCCCCATCCTATTCAGCTATTCAAGAAAATTGATTATTTGAATCGTTTTGGTTCATTCCATTTTGCTGACAAAACTCTGTCAAATCAGCACAATGGATAATATTTGTGATTAATCCATCCTCAAATCTAGAATAGCCTTCTATTAACGGCTAGGTGTGCTGTCATGCTCATTTCAGCATGGCTGGATAGCTCCTCTGTGTACCAACAGAGGGGGGCTCAAGTACCACCAATTGATGTTTGCACCATAAGAAGTTCCATTTAGTTTTATTAGCATTTGAGCCACGAATCACAATTTGATTGCAGGGTCAATTTGGTTTGATTTTGTTATCACTGCATTAGATTGTGTCCACAATTCCATGCTGTATTAATGTTGACACCATGGGGTCCATTTGGTTGGATACGATGTCCACAATTCCATGCTGTATTGTTGGTACTGAAAAAAGTGCCACTTTGAATGTTTTTTTAAGGCATAGTAAAGTTGATGTGTGTGTGTGGATACAATAAAAGGGTCACTGTCAGATAACAGTGCTGCCTGTTATGTCTATTCTATTCCCTATTCCCAGGTTATTTACATAATGGAACATGGTAGAAACTCACTTTTTTATTAAAGTAGACACTCTAATCTAATCTGTTTTCTAAGATGTAGCATGTCACAAAGTCCTAACAGAATTGATGTAATGGATGTAATTGTTTCACCAAAGTGACCAAACTGTTGTCATAAATTGATTTCTGCCAAAAATGCATCCACAGAACATCTGCCATACATCAAATTAAAGATTATGATGTCTACTTGAATACAAAAACAGTGAGTTTCTAGTATGTACCATTTTGAAATTCTAAGAAGTCAAACTAATTGGTGTCACAAAATATTTTGTTGTATGATGTTGTATTGTATTTATTTGTACAGTTTGTGAACACAGATTCAGATCAACTTCAGAAGAAACACATTCATATGGTGAAAAAAGGTTCTAGTTTGGTCAAAATACAACTATTGAAATATCTATTCATATAGGAGTTAATTCTGTAGTTTTAACTGTTCTTTTTGTCCTTTTATTGCTTTTTTAATATGAGATGACATACAGAACAAATGTATCACTCATTGTAATAACAACATTATTGTCCTAAATACTGCAGCTGATGTCACCATGATCATTACATCAACACTCTCATTCTCTCACTCACAGCGAAGCTCAGACCAGGTGAGCTGTGTAGGCAAAATCGCTTGTTTAGATCGCTTGAAAATGATAGTTTGTTCTACACATTCTTTTGTCTTTTATAGTGACCAAAGACATGCAGATGTGTTTTGTCCCAAAGGGCTTCTGTAACAAGGCGAGAGTGGTTAACGTCATGTTATTAGTGTCCTTAATGTATGGAAAATCCGACGGTGGAAAAACGCTGCTAATACCGGTAATCCGAAATATACTAGGTTGGGGGTTTCCCGTACAACGTTTCATGAATCAGATATTGGATCATGGTCTGAAAAACATTTTCCATCTTGTCCAACTATTTTCCACAGGCTCTGCAGCTCTCTTGGCCTACAGCAAGTTCTCAGCACTCCCATCAGCATGCAGACGGCAGGGAGTGTACATCCAGATCTGTGGCACTAGACGGGTTTACAGCTCACTTGTCGTCGGTGCTAGAGGCCCAGTTCCCCAGCCAGCCTGCTGAGCTGTGGAGAAGTAGCAGGATCCACCTGAGTAGCCATTTCCAAATGGACCATCCGACAGAGCCAGTCAGCCTCATCCTGACTGCAGGTCATAAGGCAGAGAAGACTCTGCACTGCCTGGCCCGAGGCCTGGCCTCTGCCTCCTTCTCCTCCGCACTCAACGCCTCCGTCCTCCACATTGACCAGTAAAGCCCACCTGGACAGTGACCAGGTCATGCTGGACATTGAAGACGAGCTGCGGGGAGCTTTGAAAGGGGACAAGCCTGTGGCTGTAATCCACCAATTTGAGGAGCTGCCTCCAAGCTCCACACTCATCTTATACCGTTACTGTGACCACGAGATGGCTTTCTATAAACAGGTGTTCTTGGCCTTCACGGTGCTGCTTCCCCAAGAAGAGGTGCAGGAGCAGCAGAGTCGGAAGGAGGTTGAGATGGTGCACAATTATAAATGAACGCTTCGTAGGCACTGACCAACAGGCTGGCTTCACTAAGATGGATGTGAACAAGCTCAGTGGACTGTGGAGCCGCATTTCACACCGTATCCTGCCAGTAGCAGCAGAAGATGAGGTAGAGCAGAAGGTATGGCGGTAAACTAGCCTCTCGAGCCAGACTGTAGTGTAGGCTCACACACACACTGAACATGAGAGGGAGTAAAGTGGATGCCCGACTTTTGTTTTGTTTTAGCAGTTGCACAATTTTTAACTGTAAATCTAATTTGTTGAAGCCTATTGCTGCTTAGGAAAAATATAAATCCAAAAATACATTTTGAATATATTTAAATATATATTTTGGTGAAACGAAATGACGAACACATAACATCTTCTGTTAACGGCATTCAGGAGGCATAGTTATAGTTATGCACATGCAACATTTTGGCTTGAGGGACAACCAGACCTGGCAACTTTAAGGATGTCAGGAGGATATACCACTTCAAATGAGCTTTGTTCCTCTAGTCTCCCTGAAGGAGTTCTGGAGAAAAGAGCAGCTGAAATACCAGAGAGATGATGGCCTTCGTTGTAGTCGAACCACACTAATGGGCATGGAGGCGAAATATCCGAAGGTCGCATCTTCTGAAGAGCAGTGGTGGAAAGTAACTAAGTAGACTTACTTAAGTACAATTTCCAATACTATTATTTCCACTACATCTCAGAGACAAATATTGTACTTTTACTCCACTACATTTATGTGACAGCTTTAGTTACTTTGTAGCTTTGGATTATTACTACAAAACATACACTAATGACTTAAGCCATATACATTTTGGCCATTTGCAATTAGCCGATCTACACCGTCACAATGTGTTGCAATGCGACACATTGTGAGCTTGTAGCTCTGCTATTTAAAAAAATATTTGTATACAATTTAGAGTTGTGAAATGAGACATTCTGCATAATGAATACTTTTACTTGTGTACTTTAAGTATATTTTGATACCAATACTTTTGTACCTTTTGTCATTTTAATTCCGGTCTTTTACTTGTAACAGAGTACATTTCTACATTGCAGTATTGATGCTTTTAATTAAGTAGATCATTTGAGTACTCTTTCCACCCCTGCTGAAGAGCTGATCCAACTCCCAAAGGAACCAGTCATTTGAGCGAGTGACCTGCGTGTTTGTGAACATCCCCCCTCGGCCGCTGGAGCATAAACCGTTACATTAAATACAGGTACTACAACACATCACGTTTAAGGATAAGAAATGTTACTCATAGTATAAGAATATAATTTGTTATTTAATTTTATTTATTTATTTTTAATAAAAGATGCTGCTTTTTATACCTTTGAACTGTAGTTCATTCACAAGGTCTACGGCAATGTTGCACCCGTTAGTGTGATGTCCCGTTAGTCCGACGTATAGTACGTGGTCAGTTAACCCATTCTGACCTGAGATCAGATTCTACAAATGTCTTCTACATCCTGACAGTTTTCTGAAAAAGCTATGTTTCTATGGCAGTCGTTCTTTGATTTTTCAAAAATAGCAGACCTACAAGCTCATAGCGCGCCACTCGGTGGCGCGCTATGAGCTTGTAGATCTGACTTGTAGATCTGGATTAAGACCCCCCACCCCCCCGTGGCTTCCACGTGAGGTTTAGGGTTAGGGCCTTTATGACGTTGCACGAGGTGCGGTGTCACACCGGTTGTCCTTGGGTCAGATTACACACCATGTGAGTCGTGATACCGCATGTCATCAAACATGCGGTGTCACGACTGAATGATTAACCATGCTGTGACACTATCTGTAGGGAGAGGGGGATTGCCCCCACAGCACTGGCACAGTGACTGTGTACTGTGTATACTAGGCTACAATCCTCAGCGTTCATTTAGCTCTGAGAGTATGTAAATGGAACCAAAATAACATGCCTTTATTAATCAATAATTATTAATTACATTATATATTAAGTCATAGTATTATTCTGCAATGGACCATTTAGCAAAATTGGTAGGCCTACATTTTGAGCTTTAAAGAGATATTTCACTTAAAATAATGTGGGATAATTTTATCGGCTTATGTGAATTTGCTTGATATATTTAGATTAATGATATTTAAAAGTACTTAAATTGTCACTTTACTGTCATCTGGGTACATGAGGTTGATAACCTATGGGCTACCATAGTTGTAAACGGAGATATACATACAATGTATACACAACGATAAGAAAGGAGCTTTACTGTACTTGTGTCATAAAGCTAAACTGTAATCAATAAATACCAGGCCAATGACGAATGAAGGCCAAAGATGAATAATTACCTATACCGTAGAAGTGAATAATTATTTGACAATATGTAATATAAATGGAGAAGGGGACAGGGAAGAGTAGTTTGACAGGGGGGATCTGCCCATAATAATTCTGACATTAGTCCGACTATATGTGGCTTTGTGTGCGTTTAGGGTTAGACTACGTGGCTTTGTGTGCAGTTAGGATTAGACTATGTGGCTTTGTACTTGTACTTAAAATGAGTCTTTTTCTTCCTCTTTTTAAACCAAACCTGAATGGCACCTTCTCCTCTGTTCCCGTTCAAATGGTTTTCCTCCTTACTGTAAAGAAAAATGAGCATCAAATTAACTCTTGTGTACAATGCATGGGTCCATTTGGTTCCATTTTGCACCCTCTCAGAGCAATAACATACCCCAAAGTGTCCAGTTGGTGCCATTAGTACACTCTCTGAGTTAAATTAAATGAACACTCAGGATTTGAACAGTGTCTATATGCTTATCAGACGTGATTGGGAAGTCAGATCTCATGAGACAGAGAATGTAGGAGCAGCAGCTGCTGCACAGGAAGAAGGGCCCCTCCGGCTGCGGCCCTCCCAACCCCATTTCCTCTTTTGGAGAACAATTCACACAAACAGCACCAGTGTGGAGGGAGGGCTTTGAAGTTGAAGTCGTTTAAACTTAAAAGCCCTACTACCTCCATAAGGGAAAGAGGAGGACTTTAAACTTAAAAGTCCTCCTCTTTCCCTTTCCCTTACTGTCACTCTCCCCTCTCTCTCTCTCTCTCCCTCTCTCACAAACACACACAAGGTTTGCTGGCCTATAGTTGGCTGGACTTTAGACAGACTGTGCAGTTCGTAGTCCCAGTGCAGATTAATTCTGCAGAGAGTCGGGGGGTAGATTTATTACATCTGTTGGCAGATGTGTGTGTGTGCAAGTCTGCATGCTCGTTGTGTTAAGCATTAACACTGCTCTTCAAAGACCTCCGGTTCATTTCTGTTTCTCTCTTGTCTATTATGGCGAGCTTGCGAGGTCTGCCTTCTGTTTAAAAGTGCTCCATGGCTCAAAGTCCTTTGGAGTGCTCTGATTTATTGTGGAGTGTGTGTGTGGGGTCAGGAGTGAACGCGTGGGCCGCTGTCTAAAGCGGGGGACAGTGAAAGCGACTGTTTGTATGGTCATCCGAGGGACCGTAAAGCCGTTCATCTGGGACCATGCCTGCTGCTGAAGCCCTGGAGGAGTTCTGTGGTTCAGTCTTCTGGGTGAGTGAGTGGGTATGTGATGTGATGGGATTGGGGCCCTCACTGTGGGAGATCAGCAGAACACACTGTTTACTACAGAAGGTGATCAAGTAGTATCATTATTTTGAGCTGTTGACGGATCACAGGTACTTTCCATACTCGAGTTTGAAAAGTAGGCCCACTTTGTCAAAGATCTGTGACCAATATTAATACTATTAACACCGTAGTATTTAAACCACTCTCAAGCTGGTGTCCCTATTTTGGGCATGACATTATACAGTAGTTGAAAATGTTTTGAAAATTTGGGGAATTTAATTTATTTATTCTCACAAATAGCGAGAATAGCAGATCTACAAGTTCACAATTTGGTTAACTTGCAGATCTGCTATTTTACTAAGTGGTTAAAGCGAAATGATGTTTAAGAAAATTGTTTACAAACAAATACATAATAATAATAATAATAATGATAAATATAGCTGCAAGCAGATCGGTGTTTTTTATGACAATTATGTGTGTCCTTGTTTCTGACATGACTCAGCATTTCTGACATGACTCAGCATTTCTGACATGACTCAGCATTTCTGACATGGCTGAGCATTTCTGACAGCTCTGTATTCATGAGAGGTTATTCACTACACTGAATACCACAATAATGTATAATAATGTATCGACTTTTAGGCGCCCCAACCAAAAATATGGAGAAACTTCATCCATCATCCAAGTTCATGAATTCGCTGCTGGTTTAAACGAATTGTAATATAACAAAACAATAGCTCAATTTAGACTTTAGGACGTTATTTTGTTCCGATCCATATACAGTAGTACTTAGAAGGTTGCTTTATGCATTTGAGTATGTAATTATTTGTACTAGCAGTGTGAGCTGCTGCTCTGTGCAGTGTGCACATGACATTTTGCGACTCGACTCTCGAGCCGTTGACTCCTTGAGGAACCGGGCCGAGGTGAGAAAGCCAGACGTGCCGCTCGCGGCCGCGACGTGCACGTTTGTGTGTGTCATTGACTCACTGACTGAGGGCTGAGGAGCATGCGGGCGCCTGCTCCAGCAGCAAATGGAGGCAGGGACAGGGAAAATGAAGACAAATTAGGGTTTTTATCTCTGGCGCCTGTCAACACGATTTGTCCCCAAATCTCCAGAAAAACTAGCTAGATTTGTCGCTAGAAGCCTCACTATAATTCAGTCGCTAGGGGGGTCTGGAAAGTAGCTAAAAATAGCGACAAATCCCCTGCTGGCTGCTCTCCCAAAACATTGCTCGATGACAGTTGTTTGATGACATTTGATTTTAGTTTTTATCCACTTTTTTGTCACTATGCTATTCCCTCCCCGCACAGATTTCTGTGTGTGTTGTAGGCCCTAACTATAATTACTTTTGAAGTGTGTGTGTGTGTGTGTGGTGCTGATTTTGGCGACTAAAACTATGATGATAAATGTTTGAAGATTTACTTTTTTCACTGAGGAAAACTAAATAAAAATGAAGCTATGATGACAAACTAAGACAAAATAATGTCCGATCTACAAGCTCACAACACGTCGATGCGTTGTGATCTTCTAGATTGGCTATTTGTGTCGACTAAATTAACTGAAGATTTATTCAACCAAAACCTTATGATATTTAGTCGACTAAAACATTTCCGATGACTAAAACTAAATGGATTTTTATTCAAAAGACTATGACTATAAATAAATTTGCTGTCAAAATCAATACTAAATGTGTGCGTGACTCAGGGCAGGTGTTTCATGGAGGCCACTATGGCCTGCGGTGCTGCGCCCCTCAGTATGGCTGTAGTTTCCCTCAAAACAATCCTATGCCGTGAGGCCGCAGTGGCCTTGATGTGCCACCCACACTCACACTGTTGTTTTCAACTCTGTACTCTTTTCCTGTCAATATAGGCTTAGACAGCAGTGACTGTTGAGAATCGTATATAGAGGGTATGTGCATGCATAATGTGAGTGGCAACATTGTTTAATGCAATCAGATATGACTTTTCTTTTTGGATGTATGGCCTGTCAAGGCCAGACAATTGTTCTTAGTATGTGTTCCCGCGTAACAATAGAGCATACCCTCTAGTGTAGTTGAGTGACATCATGTGCACATAACCGGTGTGGGGTTCGATTTTGAGCATGATGTGAACGACTGCATGCATTCAGGATTCATATTCTCAGTCCACACGACTGATTTCAGCTGTTTCCCTGACCAAGATGGCCGCTCCATAGACTTCTGTGATAACAGCGATCTTCATTATTAAATTGTCGCTACCTCGTGGTTACAATATTACGAAGGATGGAGTGCGGACCGGGAGCGACAGCCCCCTGCTATTCATTTCACTGGAAGTTGCTCAGTGGCGTTTTGAAGCACTCAGAAGAATGCTCAACTATTATTTTTAAATCGATTTGGAAGTGCTCAATGTTAAACCCCAGCTGCACTGGGTTTACTCGTACTAAATGCACGGGCCTGCCTGCAGTCCCAGCCTTGACCAGTAGGTCAAGTTGAGCGCTTCAACGTTGGCCAGCCCTTCTGGGGGCTTGGCGGCAGTGAACACCAGAGGCCTCCCACCCCCCACGCCACGGCCCGCCCTCACTTACGTTCATCCACGTCATGCATATAGAGATGATGCGGCGAAGTAAAGAAAATAAAGCTTGTTGATGAAGGTCAGGTATTCAACGCTACTTTTCTTTGTTTCATCTATGAGTTCAATGGCAAGCCTACATGTCTGTCTGATATGCTCTGCGCTAATGGCTTGTGCAAATAAGTGTCTATACAGTTGAAGACAGATAGAGAACCTTGAAGCAGCTGTGGATAACTAAATCTGTCAGCAAGTTGTGAAGGCCAGTTAATTGCCCACAACATGGCTAGCCATATTCTGAAGGGGAGTTCAGAATATGTTCAGAACATGTGTTCAATTGTGTTCAAGGCCAGCATTCCAGGCATACTGCTCACACAATATACATTACAACGTATCTCCACACAAAGTAACCTGATTGAAGGACGAGACGGGCATGAGCTCAGGGGCATGCATGGCTGTCTTTCAGCATCTCTGTCCCAAGGTCGTCAGGACCACAGGCGTTGCCAGGTTTCAACCTTTGTATGCCGTCTTCTAAATCTTTAGAATTAGGATTTAGATTTTATTTGATTTTGACTGCCAATTTCTGTCTAATTTGCATCTGTTGATGATTGAGATTGTTGATATTGTTTGCACAGTTTGTAAGTTTGTAAAAAAAAGAAAAAAGGTCTTGTGACCATTTTGTAGTGCCAGGTTATCTTTGATTGTGGGGGTGTTTTTGGTCGCTTAAACTGTAAAAAGAAAAAATATATATATACTGTGTGTATATGTGTATATATATATATATATTAAAACAAAATTTAACCCAATAATCTTAAAGGTTAGTTTTGGCAGTTGCCTACCTCTGGCTCCATAGCTCCATAGCTCTAATAAAGGCATTAGAGCTATGGACCAGAGCTAGCAGTTGCCTCACCTCTCCGATGTCTGATGGCTGGCTATGTGTGCAAGTACATAGGCTGAATCCCAGGGCGTGGTATGGCTTGGACTTCCTTGTTTACGTAATTATTGGTGAAATACGACTCAAATATAGGACACAGTCCAGGCTACTTCTACATATTAATGCTGCTTGAGATAAGTTCTCCTGAGACATGGCACTGTTGCCTGCCTGGTGTCTATAGTGGATCTAGAATAGCAGACTCAGCTCAATGCTGGTAGCTTGGTCTCTGTTACCTTGGTCTCTGGTAGGCCTATATAGCGCCGCTGTCCCGACCCTTTCATGACGACGACTGGCCCCAGGAAATAATTCCCCATTCATTTTCCTCATTCAAAAAGTATTTATTTAAAGACCTTTAAAGCCTGGGTCAAAGCCAACACGGATCGTGACAAATCATGACAACAAACAATATTTTGGGCCGAACAAATAATTACAACGAAGAAAAACAACAGCAAAAAGTTTTGTACCCTGCCCTTTTTTTCTTGATTTTTTTTCATGATTTGTCACGATCCGAGTTGGCTTTGACCCAGGCTTTAAAGGCCTTAAATAAATACTTTTTGAAGTGTCTATGGGGAAAATGAATGGGGAATTATGTCCTGGGCCTATCGTGTCGTCATGAAAGTGGGCGGGACTGCAACGCTCTATACTATAGGCTAGGGCTGTCACCATTGGCCAGCTGTGACATGGGCTGTGGCTGGCTTGAGGTGTGTCTGGCTGAACTGTGGTCCCCCCCCCCCCCCCCCCTCTCTCTCTCTCTCTGTTGATCTAATGCTAATGAGCAGGGATGTTTATCACCCATGAGACGTCCTTGATTACATGTCTAATCACGGAGACAAACAGTCTCTATGGTGTAATGTAGTGAGAGGTTGAGTCCAGGGAAGTGTCGGTATTATGCCATGCACCTTTGACCGCCCTAGAGCAAGCCTTTGTGACCAACAACCACTCTTACATACCATCTCAGAGCTAGGTTATAGGTGCAGCAGACTATTTGTTTTTATATTCGGCAGCCTAGGCCCTAGGACATACCCACAGACTGGTAGTTAGAGGGGTTCAAAAATGCCCAAATCCCCAAAGGGATGCCCAAAAATTTGGCAAAAAGGCTGCCAAAGTATCATGTTGGCTGTGCTATAAAGCTGCCTCATACCCAGGGAGTAGCCTACTGAGTGACTTGCTTTTTGTATCATGAAGATGTGCCATTGATTTTGTGAATGTAACCTTACTGCACCTATACTATGTGTGTCCCTGTATATTTCTCCTTTATGTGGACATATTAAACAAATGTTTCAAATGTACCCGCTTCCTCTCTCCTCTCTCTGGTTCTGTGTACCGACGTGACGCCAGAACTCCACATACGTGGACAGAGCAGAGCCAGACCTCCCTGTGTGTTTGGAGCAGACCGTGTTGGTGTGGATCCCTCTGGGCTTCCTGTGGCTCATCTGTGGCCCCTGGCACCTTGCTGCTCTGTTCAGGAGCAGAGGACCAAAACATCTGTCCCGGCTCTATCGCTGCAAACAGGTAAGACATCTGTCCCGGCTCTATGGCTGCAAACAGGTAAGACATCTGTCCCGGCTCTATGGCTGCAAACAGGTAAGACATCTGTCCCGGCTCTATGTCTGCAAACAGTCCAGGCTCACTCTATATCGGCATGATCGTTAGAAGTGGGAAGGCAGATAGCTGAGGAAAGACTATACGTCGTCAACATCTTCGGCAAACATCATAATGTGTGACTTTATTCAGTTATTGTCGACCTGACAAGGTATATAACTTTGTAAACTAAAAGCTTACGAGTACCCTATTGCGTGAATAATTTTGTTGCACAATGACAGGTCCATCATCAAAATAAAAATAAAACGCTGGCTAGTAAATATATGACACATTTTTGGAAAACAATCGTTTTGCTTGCCTTTGTCACACTCACATACTTCTCCTCGCTCACCCTTTCAGCTTATCGCAGGTCTGCTGTTCCTGACGGCCATTGCAGGCCTGGCCTTAACATTAGGACAGGATTATGGCCCTGGGACTGATGCAAGTGCAACTGGGAGGCATGCGGCAGTGTTTTATACCAACCCTGTCCTGTTTGCTGTTTCATGGGTAAGTAGAGCAGATGTTAGTTAACCCATTCTGAACGGGAACCCATTTTGGTGTTTAGCATCACGTTATGCTTTAGCTATTGAAAAATAGCAGATCTACAAGCTCGTAGCGCGCCACCGAGTGGCGCGCTACGAGCTTGTAGGTCTCCTATTTTTGAAAAATCGAAGAACCGCTGACATTTTTTAGAATCTGATCTCAGGTCAGAATGGGTTAATCAGACCCAGTGTGTGTCCAGTGGAAACCTCGTATGAATCTGATCTCAGGTCAGAATGGGTTAAACATGTCCATGTCAAGGAGCCTCAAAGATGTCCTCACTCCTCAGATAGGGCCCTTCTGGTCATTCCAAACTCTAGACCAGTGGTTCTCAAACGTTTTTTGATGCAGGGCACCCTGTAAAGAACCTTTTTATTCACAAAGTGAGGCTAAAATAAGTGCCGTACAAAACGGTTAAACCAAGTATCATTGTTCTTTTCTAGCTCCTGCTCATGTTGTGCCAAGAAGGACTACGCCGTCGAGACGGAGTCGTCGATTCAGCCACTCTCTTTAATTTCTGGCTGCTGCTGGTGGTGTGTGACATCTTCCCATTCCAGACCCTTCTGAGAGAGGCACTCAGACAGGTATGGACATTGAGACAACCTTCTGAGAGAGGCACTTAGACAGGTATGGACAGTGAGACAACCTTTTGAGAGAGGCATGCAGGTATGGACAGTGAGACAACCTTCTGAGAGAGGCACTCAGACAGATATGGACATTGAGACAACCACATTGAGGAATGTACAGTATCTTGCAATCTGCAATAGAGCAGCCCACAAAAAAATTAACGTAGGCCTATTACCGGTTACTATACTTTGGTACGACATACCATTGGTCCGATCGACTACCTACCCCAAACCCTAACCATCACCGCAAGCACGGGGCAGCACACCTAAACCTAACCCCCAACCAATGCTCCTTCGAACCAATGATATGTCGGACCAAAGGATGCTCCCCCCTATTACCACTATTTTAGCAAGGTGAGGAGGTGATGATATTAATTAGAATGCAACCATTTCCTCCTCTTATCGCCCTTCTTTTATCGGCAGGGAGGATCGGTCCAAGATGTCCCGCGGTTCTGCCTTTTCTACATTGGTTTTGGGCTGGAGCTCGTAGGTCTTGTCCTCTCTTCGTTCGCTGACATTCCTCTGGAAGCAGAGGAACTCATCAAGAAGGTAACCGATCTGTCTACTCCTCCTGACATGACATGACAGCCTTGAGTAATGTGTAGGCCAGGGCGAAAGCAGCTGTTCAAACACCAATTTTCAACATTTATATAACATAATTATTGTATTGTATCGTATTGTTTACGAGAATGCCAACATAGTTACTGTTCTTTCACACGAATACTGTACTATATAGCCATGATTTTAACATTATCTGATGCCCTCTAAGCTTTATTCATCTATGCATTTTCTTTGTACCATAGAATCCAGAGGCCGGTGCACCATTTCTGAGCCGAATTACTTTCCAATGGCTCAACAGGTATAGCCGGCATTACTAATTTGTTATCATAAATGTGTTGCCATGTACAGCGATCAAGTGTTGTCTTTGTTTTTCTCCTTTATTTTCTCCTTTTCTGTAAAAGGGTATGTGCAATAAGCTATGGCTTCAGCCTATGCCTTTTCGGTCAGAAATGTGTTTTATTACGGTTTATTATTTTGTATATATAACTAAACTAAACAGGGATTTCAAGATTCAGATTACAAGATCGCTTGAGAATGTTTTTTGTGTCGATCCTGTCCTGTCCCCCTCACCGTGTTGTTTTTCTGTCCTGTCCCCCTCACCGTGTTGTCTTTCTGTCCTGTCCTCCTCACCATGTTGTCTTTCTGTCCTGTCCTCCTCACCATGTTGTCTTTCTGTCCTGTCCCCCTCACCATGTTGTCTTTCTGTCCTGTCCCCCTCACCGTGTTGTCTTTCTGTCCTGTCCTCCTCACCATGTTGTCTTTCTGTCCTGTCCCCCTCACCGTGTTGTCTTTCTGTCCTGACCCCCTCACCATGTTGTCTTTCTGTCCTGTCCCCCTCACCATGTTGTCTTTCTGTCCTGTCCTCCTCACCATGTTGTCTTTCTGTCCTGTCCCCCTCACCATGTTGTCTTTCTGTCCTGTCCCCCTCACCGTGTTGTCTTTCTGTCCTGTCCCCCTCACCGTGTTGTCTTTCTGTCCTGTCCTCCTCACCATGTTGTCTTTCTGTCCTGTCCCCCTCACCGTGTTGTCTTTCTGTCCTGTCCTCCTCACCGTGTTGTCTTTCTGTCCTGTCCTCCTCACCATGTTGTCTTTCTGTCCTGTCCCCCTCACCATGTTGTCTTTCTGTCCTGTCCCCCTCACCGTGTTGTCTTTCTGTCCTGTCCCCCTCACCATGTTGTCTTTCTGTCCTGTCCCCCTCACCGTGTTGTCTTTCTGTCCTGTCCCCCTCACCGTGTTGTCTTTCTGTCCTGTCCTCCTCACCACCGTTTGCCCCTGTCTTTCCCAGCATGGTGATGAAGGGCTTCAAGCTGCCGCTGGTGCAGGACGACATGTATGACCTGAAAGACGTCGACTCCACAGACTACCTCAGCCAGCGCTTCCAGAACGTCATGCTGGTGGAGCTGGCGGCCGCCAAGGTCCAGCTCCGCAAGAGAGAAGCCAAGAGGCAGGAGCTGCTCCGAGAGAAGGACGTCCTGCAGAACGGCCTCTCCAATGGACTCGGGAAGGGAGTCAGTCAGGATGTGCTGATGATGGTGAGCGTGCTTATTTATAAGCATGCGGTCGTATATTTATTCAAAGATTTGCACACATTTCCCACAATGTTTCAGAAATAGCAGATCTACAAGTGCATAGCGTGGCACGAAGTTACTGGCACGCCGTGAGCTTGTAGATCTGCTATTTTTGAATAGCCAAAGTATAAAAATCTTTATGTGCATAGCTGCGTAATATGCGATATTTGGGGCTTAATTTGAGTTAGTTATTAAAATAAACGATGATAGCTTAGCATCCCGGACATCTGACTGTGTAACACAGTGAAGAAAACTAGCGCATGTTGTGATCCGTTGAACCGGAAATGACATCGCCAGATTCGCTCTATTTGCTCAAAATCGGCATAATGGTGAAGTTACCGCCACCATCAGGACTGGGTATAATACTATAGGATTACCGTGTTAAAATGAGATATAGTGTGTATGTCACAGATTTTTCTATTGGCATTAAAATGATGAATTAAACATATGAATAGTGCAGGTAGAAAGCACAATCCACTGTTAATTAGGGTGGCCATAATAGGGTTGCTTGGTGTGCATGGCGATTAACCTTTGTACAGTACTAACCCACTACGTTCACCATCAATGATCATAATTATCTTGAAATAAATTATCTCAATTTGCGCCGTGCACTCACAATGCTTGGATGCCTTTTTTCTTTCTTTCTCTCAGGAGGAAAAGGGAAAGACGGAAAACAAGAAGAAGAACAAAGAGACTAAGAAAGAAGAGAAAGATTTCCCTCAGTCATGGCTCGTCACGACCCTTTACAAGAGCTTCAAATTCATTATGCTGAAATCAGCCTTCTACAAACTTCTACAAGACATGCTGACCTTTGTTAGTCCTCAGCTCCTCAAGTAAACAACACGCACACGCACACACACACACACACACACACACACACACACACACACGCACACACACACACACACACACACACACACACACTGGAAGCCCCTCTTATGTGTATTCATTTTCATCAGCCATTGGCTCAGAGCTTACAAGGCCATGGAGGTAATCAAGTGTTGTATGACTGCAGGTGAGGTCAGCAGTTAGCCTCATAAATCCCATCAATGACCAACCTAAGCACAGCATCATGTGTTTCGTCACCTCATGTTATCCTGTCATCGTATCACTCACAACTGGCCTTTTTCCTGAAGATTATTATAGGGAGATTTTATGGTCTTTGTGGCATTGTGGCATTTCTCTGAGCTGAAGACATGTTTCTGCTTCATTCCAGGATGATGATTACGTTCACTCAGGACAAGTCTGCGCACGCGTGGGAGGGCTACCTGTACGCAGTGCTGCTGCTCCTGGCGGCCATCTTGCAGTCTCTGCTGCTGCAGCAGTACTTCCAGCTGTGCTACGTCCTGGGAATGAAGGTCCGCACGGCCATCTTGGCCGCCGTGTACAAGAAGGTAAGTGTCAGTCAGTGGTGGACTGGCCTTTTGACACAGCGGGCATACACTGGTCATTACGGGAATGATCAGAACATAGAGGGATGGTTTGCAGTAAAAGTGGTGGTATTAGGGCTTGTTTGTTTGTGTGTGCGTCGTTCTAGGGCTAGGCTATCTGCAGGCTGGTTGTAGTGCAGGTCGTTCTAGGCAAAAATGTGAGGGGATCCGCGGACAAATTCATCTGGGGGTCCTTGTCATGGAAAGAAAACAGTCAACCGGTCCAAAACGGTCAACCTACCCCTGAGCCAATGCCCTGTGAATAAATTACTGTCTCTTCTCTCCTCTCCTCTCCTCTCCTCTCCTCTCCTCTCCTCTCCTCTCCTCTCCTCTCCTCTCCTCTCCTCTCAGGCCCTGGTGGTGTCGAACGACGTCCGCAAAGAGTCCACGGTGGGCGAGACGGTGAACCTGATGTCGGCCGACGCCCAGCGCTTCAACGACGTCTACAACTTCATCCACCTGATATGGTCGTGCCCTCTGCAGATAATACTCTCTATCGCCTTCCTGTGGCTGGAGCTGGGCCCTTCGGTCCTGGCCGGCCTGGCCGTCATGGTCCTTATGGTGCCCATCAATGGCGTGCTGGCCGCCAAATCCAGAGGCATCCAGGTCAATATGTGTACACTTACATGAGAAACCTCTTATCTCCATATTCAAATGTTTTTGTGTTTTCTTTTTTTTTTTTTTACCCCATTTACATCACACAAAACTAAAGCATAAGATGTCACAGATCTGCAAGCATTTTGTTTTGAGCTTGCCGATCTGCTATACTTTTGCTGTTTTTGAGTTTTAATCATGAAAAGTAGTGTAAGTCAGTGTACACTGTAGTCAGTGATTTCTCTAGGGTAATGTTGTCGTGTTTACCACTTAGCACTTAAGCCCTATTTTAAAGAATGTAAAGAGCAGAATTTTAAAGTCCATTCTAAATGAGATTGGTAACCAGTGGAGGGTGGGCAGGATAGGAGTGATATGGTCAAACTTTCTTGCCCCTGTTAAGAGGCGGGCTGCTGCATTCTGGACCAATTGTAGCCGGTGAATGGATTTTTTTGAAAGACATGAGTAAAGGGAGTTGCAGTAGTCGAGGCGTGAGTAGATGAAAGATGACTTTAGTTAAGTCGAGGTGTGAGAGGAAGGGTTTGATTTTGGACATTTTGCGAAGGTGGTAGAATGAGGACTGGACAACCCTGGACAACTGGCCCTCCAGGGAGAGGTTAGAATCAAGAGTGACACCTAGGTTTCTAGCTGCGGGTGTAATGTTGTGGCGTATAGGGAATAAGGGAACCATGGTTGCTTTCTTGGCACGCTCTATCAGAAGGTGGGCCAAATATAAGGACTTCGGTTTTAGTTTGGTTAAGTTGGAGAAAGTTATTGCCCATCCAAAATTGAATGTCGGAAAGGCAGGACATCAGTGACGCACATTTGTCAATAGTTTTTTGACTGGCTTAATAAAAAAAGGTGTTTGTTTGCAATGTTCTGCTTGAGCTAGGGTTCAAGGCAAGAGCGACATGATGTGCCTTTTTGTGCCTTCTTTTCTTTATTCAGCTATACAGTGTGTGTCTTGAGACAACTTGTTGTGATTTGACACTATAATAAAATTGAATTGAATTGAATTGAATTGTCTGCTCCCGAGATGCACCGTCGGACTCGAGGCCGAGGAACCTCCCTTTATTCCAATAAATGCATTTTATAAAGCATTTTGTTTACCTCGTTCCCTTTTCAGGTGGAGAACATGAAATACAAGGACAAGAGGCTGAAAATAATGAATGAGATACTGAATGGCATCAAGGTCAGTGCCCTTTTCACATCTATTCAATATAACCGAGCTTCTTGGTATTTGGGTGAATTCCATGAGAAATGTGACTCTTTCTGATACAAGACTAACTGGCGGCAAACAATTTCTTGTTTTTTTCTTTTTCGTTTTAAATAGTAAAAAAGGCAAATAAGTTTATGGTTAAGGGCTGGCTAAAATAGTGCCCTAAATATTGTCTGGGACTTTAGATATCACTATATCATGGTATAGAACTAAGTGCTGTCTGTTCCTGCCTTTAGAAATCTTTAGTGGCTCAGGGGTAGAGTGGCCGGATGGTAACCGCAAGGTCGTCAGTTCGAACCAGGGCTCTCCCAGAGTTAGTGTCGAAGTGTCCTTGAGCATGACACCGAACCCCTAATTGCTCCTGATGTGCTGATTGGTGCAATCAGTGTATGAATGTGTGTGTGAATGGGTGAATGTAATGCACAATCTATGTAATAGATTGGATAAAGGCGCTATATAAATGCACCATTTACCATCACTGATGATTATTTATCCAAAATCTCATTGTGTAAATACTGTATTTTGGGAAAGCACCAATAGTGATCCCCACAATGTTGATATCAAAAAAATATTGTGATATTAGATTTGATGCATATACCAACTATATTCTGATCAACTAATAATCTTCCTGGGAGATATTTCACATTCACATAGAGATATGTGATTTGATTATATCATCTCTGCTTTCAAGCAGCAGATCCACAAGCTCAAAATGTGTTGCTTTGCCCCACGTTTCAAACTTGTTGATGCCTTTTGATGTCTTTGTGTGGCATAGTGTGATCAAGTATAGGGCCTTAATTCAAGACAAAACACAAAAAGTTTAAATTGGGACATAAGAGGACATCAACAGTATTATATATAGTATACTATGGTTACCGTACTGGTTCAGTCTGCGTGGGTAAGCACTATAAGCAGGATGGGTGGAGGACTGGAGGAGGATGGTAATGGGTTTCTTGAAGTCTTTCCAAAACAAACAACACGCTAACACACAACTAGACATTTCAGGCAGAGTTCATTATCCTGCGCCCGCCACCTGGGGATTGATTATTGGCTTTTAGCTACAGAAAGTGCGGTCCTTTGTTCCTCGTGTTATTAGAGGCCCTTCCCTTTCCGCATCCTCACACTGCCTGCTCTGCTCTCAATGCCACCACTACACCCCCCACAGATTCTGAAGCTGTACGCATGGGAGCCGTCCTTCCAGGCACAGGTGGAGGGAATTAGAGAGGAGGAGTTGAAGGTCATGAAGAAGTTCGCCTACCTCAATTCTGTCTCTATTTTCATTTTCTCCTGCGCTCCAGCTCTGGTGAGTGCAGAAACCATATTATCCATTTTGGGCGGGAACCCCTTTTGGTGTCAGCATTATGTTACTTGCTATTGAAAAAATAGCAGATCTACAAGCTCATACGAACTTGTAGGTTTGCTATTTTTAGAATCTGATCTCAGGTCAAAATGGGTTAATGAGATGAGATGAAATTAAATTAGATGAGATGAGATGAAATTACATGAGATCTATGAGACAAGGACATGTTAGTGTCTATAGTCCAGGAACCGTATTTCTCAGTATACTAACCGGTTTCTTCGTGCAGGTGTCTCTGGCCACCTTTGCAGTGTTTGTGGGAGTGAGCCCAGACAACATACTGAACGCTGAGAAAGCGTTCACCTCCATCGCTCTTTTCAACGTCCTTCGATTTCCCCTTGGCATGCTGCCCATGCTCATCGCTGCAATGGTTCAGGTATGGATTGGACACACAATAGACTAGGGTATGCGCATGACATCATCATCATCATACCCGGAAGTTATGCAGGAACCACAGGCGTACATTTTGTCGGTGCAGCCGGTGCAATGCACTGGGGCCTAGAAAGAAAGAAAGAAAGCCTGGGTACCACATGAAGAGTAACACAGTACAACTTCTGTGTTGCATACCAGTGACATCACTGTCCAGTCCTTCTTGGTATCTTTACACCCAAACCGCACCAATGGGTCACCATGTAACTCCTTGCAACCAAACGGTTGCGAGTAGATGCATGGCAACCCATTGGTGTGGTTTGGGTCATTGAATTGAACCAGTTGAATGACTTGGGTCGACATTGCAACAGCACAGGACGCTAAAACCGTCTCGTCCCGTCTCAACCCTTTGGTGAGGTTTGGGCTTTAGTTGCAACGCGTGTGTTCATGATCAGCAGCATTAACAAAGCTCAGCTTAGCCTATTTTGTCACATTCACGCTAAAGCCACACTGGGCAAGACCTACGTTGTAGAGTGCATTGCTGGAATTTGGCAGAAGTACCACTCAAGGAAATGCCGTTGACGCTTTACAAATCTGTTTACATTCTCCGTGTATGAAATAAAGTGTTGTGATTGGTCGAAGAATATCGTATCTGGCGGAAATACATCTGACGGATGTTCCGGACCGACACTTCCGGCTATGCAATCTCTACCTTATATTGTGACCAGGCGTTTCTCTTCGCAGACGAGATGAGTAAGGCTAGGACCGAGGCTACGCTAAAGCTCATTGACTGCCATTGATTGATTCATTGAAAACAGATCGATTGGGTCAACTGTCTTCCACATTTTGGTACATTGATGCGAGACACAAAATTTGCATTGTGCTTAATTGCATTGTGGGCGTGGAATTCTCTAAAATGTGAATGTCATAATAGATGAATACCACCATTTTGACCTGGAAAGGTCTTCTTCATATCAGGTGTTGCAGATCGTAGCAGATGTCTATAGCATCGATATGATGCTAGACATCTGCTAGTGGGTCTGTTTGTTTGTTAGCTTGTTGTCCGGGGCTCATCTCGCAAGACCAAGCAGTGTCAAAGGTGAATGCTGTCATTGCTCCACAAGTTCTTTCGTATTTGTTTGAAATATTTCACATATATGTTTTTAACAGAAATCAGCGGGGGTTGATCTAATTAATGGGATCCAAGTAGGGATGTTGTTAATGAATTGATTAATCGCCGTTAAGAAATTTGTTGGTTAAACGTAACAGTTAATAACTAATTTAATTAATCCAAACGTCTCTGCTTTATAATGTGATGTGAAAGACAAGACAGTGCACTTTTCATTTCCATACAAATATGCCATTGCCTGGCCCTGTATCGCAAATGGTCAAATAACTATTTTATTAAGGAATATAATATGCCTTTTTTATTCTTTCTGTATATCTTATCAATTAACCAGTTAATCAATCGATAAGCTTATCAAAACGTATCAATTAACTAGTGATGCACCGAATATTCGGCTGAAAATTGCTAAAACATTTCAGCCTATTCGGTTTTGGCCCGAATAGGCGGAAAATATATCACCGAATAGTGTATGCAATTAAATGCAAAAAGTGCTGAATGAATGTTTTATAGACCCATAATGGTGATTATTATTTAAGTTAAATTTTGCCATAATCATGTCTTTTACCATAATCATGTAGCTTGTTGTGGCCATAACAGAAATGGTAGGAAAATATATATAATATTACTCATATCCCTACAATTAACTATTAATGCAATAATCGATAATTCCCATCCCTAGATCCAAGTCATTATTAGACCCATCTTGTTTGTTTGAAAATCATAATACATTTTCCATAACCAAGTTGCTTGTGTCTTTTAGACAACAGTGGCCAAAAAGAGACTGGAGAAGTTTTTGGGTGGTGATGACCTCCCTGACGACATTGTACACCATGACTCCAGCTTCAGTAAGCTTCTATACTCATGAGAGATGCCCGCATTGATGTGATAAAAGCGCATTCTACTAATCTCTGTATAACACTACCTATGGCTATAGTGGATTATAAACATATAAATCACATAGCTAGGATTCTGGATAAATGAGCGACCTTGGAGAGGGTTCTGCAGCTTTCAAAGTAGACTTTTGGAATGGCTGGCTCCCCGTTTAAACATCACACAGCTGTATTCGGGCTATTTGCAATGTTGCAGTTTTCTTTCACATCAATGATCGTGTGTGTGTGTGTGTGTGTGTGTGTGTGTGTGTGTGTGTGTGTGTGTGTGTGTGTGTGCGCGCGCTTTATGTCATGCTTTGACTCAATCTCGCAGCATCCCACTGATGCCCATGTGGAAAGTTCAGAGAACGTCGGGATAAATAAAGACTGGATAGATAGACAGACATGAAGCGAATAATGAAAATAGTTTTTTTGATTCAACATGTTTTGCTGTCATATTTTGGAAGAATCGATCCCAACTGTGTGTGTGTGTGTGTGTGTGTGTGTGTGTGTGTGTGTGTGTGTGTGTGTGTGTGTGTGTGTGTGTGTGTGTGTGTGTGTGTGTGTGTGTGTGTGTGTGTGTGTGTGTGTGTGTGTGTGTGTGTGTGTGTGTGTGTGTGTGTGTGTGTGTGTGTGTGTGTGCACGCGTGTGCGCGCACGTGTTCTCTCAGACACAGCTGTGAGCGTCTGTGACGGTTCCTTTGCTTGGGAGAGGCAAGCCAAAGCTATGCTTAAGAAGTAAGTGTCCTGCTCTGAGGCGACGTTATACATTTAGACGCGTTTGAAGTGTAGCATGGTGACGTGCAGATTTGTTTACTATCGTACAATAATATGGTCGTGGTCTGCTGTCCAGTTATGGCGGTGGGAGGATGTTGTTGGGGACACTTCTAAACTTATACTATTATTATTATCTGGATCTTGTGCCCATGTCAATGTCAGGGTTTTGATCAAGCATCATCATTTTTCGACCGCGGTCGAGATCATGGATTTCACAATGCCACACATTCTCAGTGCCACGGCTGCTGTCCATTACACCAAAGAAAGAATTCTCCTTCTACATCCATTAGCTAATCCCTATTTCCATCCACTATATGCTTTCATCTGTCCTTCAGTGTCCTGGGCTGAATGAAGGTCACTCTAAACTTTAGACATTCATTCAGCCCAGGACACTGAAGGGCAGATGAAACCTAGTGGATGGAAATGGAGAAATTTCAAAGCCTCCAATATTTCAATTCAATTCAATTCAAAGGGCTTCATTGAAAGGGCTTTTTCACTACATAAATATATATATATATATATACATAAATATTATCTTTGGCGTCCTGCCTGGCAGTTCCAACCTCAGCGTCCTTCTACCGATATACTTACTATCCCTCCTCTGTATGTGTCCAAACCATCTCAGTCTGGCCTCTCTGGCTTTATCTCCAAAATGTCTGACATGTGCTGTCCCTCTGATATACTCATTCATGATCCTATCCATCCTTGTTACTCCCAGAGAGAACCTCAACATTTTAGTCTCTGCTACCTCCAGCTCTGCTTCCTGTCTTTCTGACTATCTCTAAAACATAAATGTGTAAACTACAGATGTAATTTAAAGAGAATAATGTCATAAGAGCATAATAGCTTAATAATTTATGCTGAGCATTAGTCAAAGGTATCACATTTTAACAGTATGTTTAAATTGGAAATACGTGTGAGCAAACACACACACACGTTTCGTCCTTTAGACTCCTCATGGTGTAGACCTTTTTTTGTCCTGATCATACAAAAAGGACAAAGTTAAAATAAGTACCGACTAGTCACTACCCAGGGCAAGGAAGGACACAACACAGGGCAGCTTTCTTAAGTATAGACCGTTTTATTCCTCCATGTGCAGGGAATAACACAACATATTATGACACTTTACACAGGAAAGCAGATAGCTCCCCACTGTCCGGACAGAAGCTCTCTTTGAGTGTTTGTGGAGATGACTGATTTAACCTGTTGTGCCTTGATCAAGTCCATGATGCAGGTGTGCAGCCACACCCAGCTCTGAGTCCAGTTCTAGTTTGACTCGGGCCAGGTGTGACTGAGCCCAGTTCTAGTTTGACTCAGGCCAGGTGTGACTGTTTAAATCAGTCATCCTCCATCTCACAGGGACATATTAATAATCTTGACTTGGATAATGTCGTCATGTCGCTACATCATTTCACATACGTTTGTTTATAAAAGTGTGTGTGTGTGTGTGTGTGTGTGTGTGTGTGTGTGTGTGTGTGTGTGTGTGTGTGTGTGTGTGTGTGTGTGTGCGTGTGTGCGTGTGCGCGTGCGTGCGTGCGTGCGTGCGTGTGTTTTGTCAGTGTGTCTTTGGACATAATGCCAGGTCGCCTGGTAGCTGTAGTGGGACCGGTGGGGTCCGGGAAGTCTTCCCTGGTGTCGGCCCTGATGGGGGAGATGCACAGTGTCAAAGGCTTTGTCAACATCCAGGTGAACTTTTGTAAACACGTTCTATGAATGCAATGCATAATAATGTATTATAATTAATGATTATAACGACATATAATTATAGCTATAAACACTCATTATCGTAATGATTTATTAAAGCATTTTATAATTGCTTGTAGGAGGGAGATTATAATGCAATTGCACTTGACCTTGTAAGTCATTATAGAATGCTGTTATGTGTTATGATAATAGTAGAAAACAAAAATGAGCCGTCTGTATAATACAGTTAGCCGTGTGCACAGCTCAGGAAGATTCACAGGAAGAAAGTTATAGCCAGCACTCCCCATCCTCTCAAGGAAGGCTTGACGCTGAAACACGTCCGTGTGTATGAATTTAAAGTACCAGAAGGACTTCGGAGTGCTGGCTACAGCACTAATACAGCGTTATGCAGATTACAGCGCATTATAAGTATGATTATAATGCAATATAAGTATAATTATAATGCATTATAGACCGTATAGATTATTGTGTTACCAACTGTTCTCTTATGCACAATATTAAGCAGTACTGTACCAGTCCTATGCGAGTATACATGACAACAAATCTATTCTATCATCTGCAATTTTATTCAATTACTTATTTTCTTACTACAAACCCACTTCAAAACACTTTTTAGCACACTACGTTAAAAAATGACCATCCATACTGTTACAGAGGTTGGTGCTATAAGGCCCATTTCTGCAAATTGGGAAAAGTGAAAAATAACTCCCTGCATATGTCAAAGAAAGATATTTCTGGGAGCAGAAAAAGGTGTGCAGACTCTTTTATTTTTTATCTAGGAGGACTCTTCTACCATTTTCTTTTCAGTCTTGCCTTCATGCCTTATGCAACCGTATATGTTTCTCTGTAGGGATCAGTGGCTTATGTGCCCCAGCAGGCCTGGATACAAAATGCCACTGTGAGAGACAACATATTGTTTGGCCATCCCCATGAGGACAAGAGGTTTGCAGAGGTGCTCGATGCATGTGCCCTGGTTCCGGATCTGGATCTGCTACCTGGAGGAGACCTCACGGAGATCGGGGAGAAGGTAAGAGAGATGGCTCTCCTCTGCTCTGCTCTGCTCTGCTCTGCTCTTCTCTGTTTCCACAGGACAACACCAGCGATTGTACAATTGTATACATATTTTACAATTTGTTTGTTTCATTTGTTTGCACAATTAAAACAGTACAAAGGTAATACTTGTATACAAGGTTCTCACCTAAAATAATAATGAAGTAGTACTAAGTTAAACATAGTAATCAAAGACATGACAAAGAAGTACCTTGTCTGCAGTTGAATGTGTGTTTTCACCCAGTGCCAATTATCTAATGTGATCCTGGGCTCTACACACCCTCTGCCAACCTGGGGAGAGCAACGGACTGACCTCATGCTTCCTTCAATGTATGAGCGTCCAAGCCACTTCTTCGCACCTGACAGGGGGGTTTCCCTGGTTGGGCATAACGCATGGAAGGGACACGTTATTCCAACCAGTTCCTTTCCCCTCCATCAGGATGACCCTATAGCTGGCGAGGGGGTGGCAGTTTAGGGACCAGGATTACTACTTGTTTTTTTTGTGAGTGTACAGTACTACTACCCTAGGGGTTAGTTACAGGATTTAAGATTACAATGTTAGTTTTTGAGGGGCGCTATAGCTATAGCCCCTCCTATAAACAGCTATAGTGTAGATTCTGTGTTAACACAAACATTAAATGCATGCCATTGACAATTAATGGAGAATTTACGTCATATGTGTCTGAGCAAATCGGCTGTCAGTATGTCTGTGGGTATGTCGGTGGAAACCCTTGGCTAATAAGGGACCACCATTCTTGGTGACGTAACTAAGGTATGTTTCAAGGTTGGTATAAGGTCAATAATTGTTTAGAGCGCCCCTCACTTCACACGGGTGTGATCTTTAAGTCTTTAAATGGGTTGGCACCATTGTACATATCTTGTACCTCCCAAAGAGGTCGACTGACCAGACACTTCTTAAGATCCCTAACACAAAGCATATTCTATTCTAATATCTTCTCTTCCAGGGAATCAACCTGTCTGGGGGACAGAAGCAGCGTGTGAGCCTGGCCAGAGCAGCTTATAGCCAGGCTGATATTTATTTGCTGGATGACCCTTTGTCTGCTGTGGATTCTCACGTAGGCAAACACCTCTTTGAGAGAGTGATTGGACCCAATGGGCTTCTAAAAGATAAGGTCAGTGTTAAGACCAATAAGTGCCTTTTTGTTTGTTTGTTGCTAAGATAAGATAAGATAGTGGTTCTCAACCTGTGGGCCTAATAATTGACAGAGCACTAATATTTTAAGTACAGTATAATGTTAAGATTAATCATGTACAAAAGAAGAGTCTAGGTATTTTAGTTCCATCAATCTAAGTCGGAACACAATCAAAAGATTGATAATTAAAATAAGTATGTTCTACCAAATACCAAATTATCAAGATTTTCAAGTGGGTCCTGAATCTGATCCAGAAAGAGTTTGAGTGATACGGCATGCCAACACATACTGTGACTGTGCTGGAATGGAGCAAAGTATGAGCGAAATGTCCACCATCACTGTGTTGAACTGTGAAACCTCATAAAAACTGGTCATATGGTTGCTTCATTGCTTTCGAGATGGTGCTTTTGTGTGACACTGTAGTATGTAGGCCGTTTACGAAAAGTTCAAATACAGAGATAAGAGGTTTCTGCCCGACAACAACTGTGTGTGTGTGTGTGTGTGTGTGTGTGTGTGTGTGTGTGTGTGTGTGTGTGTTTGTGTGTACACGCACGTGCGTGCAGACGCGTATCTTGGTGACTCATGGAGTGAGCTTCCTGCCCTATGTGGATGAGATCGTGGTGCTGGTGGACGGTGTGGTGTCAGAGGTGGGATCCTACCACAGCCTCCGCGCCAGCAAGGGGGCGTTCTCCGAGTTCCTTGACACGTACGCCAAAGAGGCAAACGATAAGAGCCAGCAGCTGCAGGCAGGTCAGTGCGTCTGATTCTGGGTGGAATAACTGGAATTACTTTGTCTGTTTTAAAATACGTAGTGATTGAAATGAAAACTTCAGCAATGGATGTTGACGTGTCGGACACAGCATACATTATTTGTGATAATCGCAGTTATTGTTTCAATCGTATCCATGTTGAAAAATTGAAAAACATTTAGAAATTGAAAAACATTTAGAAATAGCAGATCTACAATCTCAAAATGCGTCACGATGTGACGTGTTTCCACTATTCGTGTTTTTGTTATATAATATAATAAATAAAGTATAAAGCTATTGCATCATGCAAGGTTTTTGTCATATGTGCCCTTTTGCACCTTTTGTTCGCTTAAGCCTAAAAACCAAACTGAAACGTTACGTTTGCATTTAACCGTTGAGTAAACCGTCGTACTCATGACAGGCCTACTTATTACCAGCTCTTAGTGAGTGTGGGGAAGACCTACTTCTCTAAATGCCTCTCCATGTCGTCAGGGGTGTCATTCAGATCATGACACCCCCTAGTTTTCACATCTCAGTTATTTTAAAGGCACATTAATTGTCCCGAATAGTTTTTGCATGTCCGTCCATTTACATCTGTATACTATACATCCATTCATTTATTAACCACTTTAAACGTGGCATCCCTATTTTGGGAATGTCATTATGGGCGAACCTTTTCAAACATTTTCTCTTTTCGGGCCTCAAGCTAATTGTGAAAATAGTGGCTCTACAAGCGTCAAGTTCTCAACAGAGCTCGTAAGATCCACTATTTTAACTTATTTTAGAAATGGGGCCATATGGTAACTTTTGTTTCATTGCCAACCCCTTTGTCTTTCTGCTTGTGGTCAGACCGTGCTGAGGACCAGGAGGAGGGTGAGGAGGTGGAAGTCATCCCCGACACGGAGCAGCCTCAGGCGGACTGCGCTCCAGAGGACGTGGTGTCTGCCACGCTGAAGAGGGAGAACAGCATCCGCCGCAGCCAGCGCACGGGCAGGTAATTATGCACGGTGGATTTGGACAGCAGCGAGTTTGGGTGTAGTTTTAGTCATAATATGGGCCCTATCTTGCCTTACCTTAATTTAGTCGACTAAAATGCATTTTTGGTTAGGCCGTAATGCTGTTGAAATGCCTGATGTATACTCGGCTGTGTGCCGAAAATAGCAGATCTACAATATCGGCTTTTTTCCCGAGAGTGCACCAGCAACACAACGAAGCATAAAATGACTTGTCTGTTAGTTCTACTCTTTGTTGACAAAATTGTCAATGTATTTAGTCATAGTTAGACATAGTTTGTATTTGTCTCCACCAGCCGAAGGCATGGGGAGAGTATGTTTAGCACTCCATCCGTGTGTGTGTCCGTCCGTGTTCGTGTCCGACCAGGCTGAGGAAAAAATGACACTTCTTCCAAAAACGCTCCTATCCTGGTGGAGACCTATGCCCCGAGAGGCACTTTTTCTAGTCATGGCTTTGTTTTTATGTAGACTTCGTCAGTGAAAAAAGTAGTCGACGCACATTTTTCGTCATAGTTTTAGTCAACTAAATCAACACTGCAGGTGGAGTTCAGAGCGGGGTTTCTCAAAGTTGGTGCCAGGATGCAAGTCCAGGGGGTGCCGCAGAATTTGTCAATATCACTTTGGTTGAGTTCATTGATTTCTACTAGGAGAGGAAATGAGTGTGTTGATGAGCAATTGAGAATCTGTCTCTGACTCTGTCAAATGACTGTTATGACCGCAATATCTGTTGTGTATCTTCCCCCTCTCTCTCTCTCTCTCTCTCTCTCTCTCAGTGTCAGACTAAAGAAGACAAGTTCCATTAAAAAAGCAATCGATGCCGATGACTCAAAGAAAGGCCAGAGGCTGATAGAGCAGGAAACCATGGAGACCGGACAGGTAAAGCAGGACTCATGGCCATGCACACATTCCATTGTGTTCCATTTTGTTTGTTGGGTCCATATAAGTACTTTGAGACATAGTAGGGCTGTAGAAGCACACATGAAAACAGTCCTTTCCCAGCCAGAAAGGTTCATGTGCAGAGTCAGAGTCAGAAGCAGAGTCCGCCGCAAAGGTATTGGTGCAGCCACGCCCCCCAGCAGCCGGCGAAAACTAGAGTTCTCAACAGGCCCGGAAAATTAAGGCCCTAGAGTCTAGAATAAAGTTTTTCACCAACATCCCGGAACTATCCCAAAAGACAATTTGAACCGTCCCAAAAAACAATTTGAACCGTCCCAAAGTGAATGTATACAGTCCCGATTTATGTTGATGTCATTCTAACCATTCACACTAATGTGAGGGCAGAACATATAACGGTTATTTAAAGACTTCCAGCACTGTTTCAGTACAGTACAGTACAGTACAGTACAGTACAGTACAGTACAGTACAGTACTGAGCTTGCCAACAAATTAAAGTGCACAGAAATGTGCAAGCTACAAACCTGCAAGCTATAGACCTTTAAAAAAAAACTTGATAGCATTTGCCACCTTGAATCGCTCACTACGGTAGTTTAAATTCTGGTCTGGGCCCATGGACATTGGCTATTTAAAAATAGCAGATCTACAAGCTCACAACGTGTCGCAGCGCAACACTTTGTGAGGGTGTAGATCTGGTATTTTCCCAAAAAATCTTGAAACTAATTTTGAATAAATATATATATATTGTGGGGGCGCTGTTTCACCAGACCAAAAACACACAGAGGCCAAGTTCAAAGTGCTAAACAAAACGACACTTTTATTTGTTTGTTAGTCAGAAATACAACTTAAATGTCCGTCCAGTAGATACTGGGGTTTTAAAACTCAGAGGCTCTTTGGCAGAGCATAGATCACAACTCAGGTCTCTTCTGCATAAATAGAGGTATGGGGAATTTGTCCCACCACCTCATCAAATGTGGGGGCTAGGGGCACTCCAGTGTCCCAGCCAGTATGAGCCTCCTAATTCCCAGAGCCCAGCGGTCACTTCCACGGTATGGGTAGGTGAGCCTGAGAGGTGAGAGATTCACACAATTAGCATTATCACATTAACTCATAGCTGGTATACTAGGAGAGGGAATATGGATTACCGGGTGCCGCAGGTCAGAGCCTTTTAACCTGCCTGGGTGTGGACGCGCAGCAGGTGGCTCGTTAAGGCAGACGAGGAGACGGGCTGGGATGTACCTTCCTTCCAGGACCCGCCCTCGTTGCCGTTGGCAACACTTCACTCTGCCTGTCTCTCTGTCTCTCTCCCCGAGGTGGCTATTCCGTGGCGTGCGGTCCCGGACCGAGACGCCACACTATATATATATAATTTTCGAGGGGCGCTAGCCCCTCCTATATACAGCTTTTGTCCCTACACGTCTCCCTACACGTCTCATATTAGAAAGGAGAAATTAGGTCATATGTACCGTCAAATATGACGTAAATTTGTGGCAACACAAACATTAAATGCCATTGACAATGAAGGGAAAATGTACGTCATATGTAGACGAGCAAATCGGCAAACCAATCACATAAATGCAGTTGTTCATGAGATGATGTATGATGATGTATAATGATATATTTTACATTTTAACAACCCAAATGGAGGGGCCCTGGGGAGTCCACGGCCACATTGAATTTCCAGGAGTCCATGACAACTGCTCTAACCTTGCCCTGCCTTCTTGTCTCATTCATGCTGTGTTCAGGTGAAGTGGACCGTGTTCCTCCAGTACCTGCGTGCTATGGGCTGGGGCTACTCCACCGTCGTCATCGCGATGTACCTGATCCAGAACGTCGCCTTCATCGGCCAGAACCTCTGGCTGAGCGACTGGACCAATGACGCGGTGGATTACTACAACATGACCTACCCCGCCTGGAAGAGGGACACCAGGGTGGGAGTGTTCGGAGTCCTGGGCGTGGCACAGGGTAGGAAGCCCTGACTTAGCTCCATATTTATTTTTGAGGGGCGCTATATTCATCTATTAGTATCTATTTATGTCCTACACAAACATTAAATTCCCGGCATTGACAATGAATGGAGAATGTTATGTTGTGTCTGAGCAAATCGGCTTAGTGTCTATATGTCCTCCCTTCCTTCTTTTCTTTTCGGCTTTTCTCTTCAGGGGTCGCCACAGTGAATCATCTCCCTCCATCTCATCCTGTCCTCTGCCTCCTCTTCTCTCACACCAACTAACTTCATGTTATATTTTCACAGCAGGAATTGCCTGTCACTCCCAACACTCCCCACTGACAGGTACTATTTTAAAACATTTTAAAATAGTACAAATAGCCAATCTACAAGCTAATCGATATAGATTGGCTAGTTGAACTATTTTTAAATGTTTTAAAATAGTAAAAAATCACTGATGATGATCAATGAACTGAGTGGTGCAATTCCCCCCCCCCCCCCTCTCTCTCTCTCTCTCTCTCTCTCTCTCTCTCTCATTAGAGACACAGCACTACCCCTCTCTCTGTTTCTGGCGCCCCCTACTGCTATTAATAAGTCACATACTCGTGCTCATTCAGGTACACAAACGGGTACATACACAGACATTGCTGGTTGTAGGAGTGGTTGCACCACTCAAAAATGGCAAATAAGTTTAGGGATAAGGCGTAAGGGGTGGCGCAAGATGGAGCCCAGTGTCTATTTTATGTCATGATGATGTACTATGATAAGAGCACCCCTCAATTAATACGGGTGTGATTCTTTATTATTTTTATTAATTAATGCCCCTACTTCGTCATACTATTACTGTATATATACAATGTCACACAAAAGCATGAAAAGTGGCAGATCCACAAGCTCGATCTTGTAGAATATATACGAAATATTCAGCAAGCAGTGAGCAACCACCTTTATTATATTTACATATAATGCTCATGATAGCAAATGTTGCAGATAATGCAAAATCTCTTCTTTCTCGTATTTGGCACTCAGCCTTGGAAGATAAAGACAACATCTCATACAAATGCTTTCTCTCTGTGTCTGCGTTTCTTTTTCAGCTGTCTTTGTGTTCCTTGGTACGCTGGTGCTTGTAAATGCTTCCATCAATGCATCTCGTATTCTCCACACCGCATTGCTTCGCAACATGCTGCGCGTTCCCATGATGTTTTTTGACACCACACCCACTGGCAGGGTGGTCAACCGCTTCGCCAAGGTGGGAGCTGATTATTTTGTCTGTTCACGTTGTATTGCACTGGGTCCCAAACATTGGCTCAGACAAGACCCATTTGTGGGTCACATTTTTATTGTTTCCTTTATATTTTGTTTCCTACGTTTCGTTTTTATTTAATGATCATTATCATTATCATTATCATTATTTCAAAACATAAAAAGCTAACATTTTCATGAATTAAAAACAAAGAAATCTAAGAAAAATCTAAGAAATTCCATAAATTAGAAAATAAATGTTTAAATACTATTGAAAATAGCCGATCTACAAGCTCCAGTTCACATGGGTGTGTACTCTTCACGGGTCCCCCAATTCCGTAAATACCCGGAAGGATCCGTATTTTATCACAATCACTCGGAGCTCGGATCTGTCTATCATTATGTGTATTGTGTAATTCCTGAGTGGATCCGAGAAGACCCGTGGGCTACTGTGTACGTGTGTGCAGCTGTGCGCGCTGTGCGCTGATCAGGAGAGCAAGGCAATGCAGTGCTGTTTAACTCGTGTGATGTTTAGGCTGACCTAGGATCAGGCAGCAGCAACATGAATGGCTTGTGTATCTTGCGTGATGATTATGCTGGCTCACAACCCCAGACCAAAGAGCTAAAAGTCTAATATCTCCCCTGGATTATATCCCGTTAGTCTAGTGGTTAAGATGTTATTTTTCCACGTGGGAGACCCGGGTACGATTCCAGTAGCCTGGTTAATAAACCAGACCGAATCAGCCGTTGGCAAAAAAAATTGCCTGCCGGCGGATTACGGTCTGGAGAGGCTCAATTGTACGCCCATTTCCTACACCAGAGAAATGGGGCGGCCAATCGGGACACGGTATGCAATATGGGCGGGCTTTGGTACAGTGACTTTCAATGCTTGAGACCTTTGACTGACAGTAGCTCTGACCAATTGCGTCAAAGAGAAAATGTTTCAACCCGCAGCCCTGGAAATGAAATCCAAGCTGAGCCTCCCCAGACTAATATCCCGCGGTCCGTGAGATATTAGTCTGGTTTATTAACCAGGCTACGATTCCAGTGGTTCCCAAACCTTTCAGGTCGAGACCTAAACGAGAGATGCGTTTGCCGGGACCCAAAATAGCAGATCTACAAGAACACAACGTGAGCTTGTAGATCGGCTATTTTCACTACTCCTTAATTATTATTCTTTTTTTCTTCATTAATAGATTTTATTTTATTTGTTTCTTTGTTTTAAAAATGTAGTAGAGAAAAGTCCTTGTGCACACCTACAGGGACAGGTGCGTCAGAGCTGGCAAACACATGCAAATAATGAGAGAAAAGAGGTCCCGCACACTGTCTCTTCATCATACCTGATGAAGGTCGTTAGACTGAAACGTTGTCACTCAGCTGAATAAACTCCTGCTCTATGCTGCTATATAAATATATATACCTATTACCGGTATATACATTTTATTTTATTTTTATTTTTTTAATGTAGGACAAGAAATGGGATTTGGGCACTAACCTATTCCATTGTGTTTGGTAGGACATATTCACAGTGGACGAGGCCATCCCGTACTCCTTCAGGGCGTGGGTCATGTGTGTGTTGGGCGTGCTGGGGACGCTGTTTGTCATCTGTCTGGCCACGCCATGGTTCACCGTGGTCATCATCCCGTTGGCTGTCATCTACTTCTTTGTTCAGGTGAGCTCAGGAACTCTACTACTGTACCTCATTGTTGAACTTCTCTTTGGTGTGGAGAAGAAAGTAGAGCAGTGGTTCCCCTAAGCTTTTTGGCTCAGAGAACCCATGTAAATAACTTTTTCATCCACTATATCCCTAAATTATTTTATAGCACCTTACATTTATATTACATACAGACAGTACGTAAATAGGTAAATCTTTCCCCCTAAGATACAGTAGGTCTTGAGTAAAACAGTTTTCTATTAAGACATAATTCTGAATACCCATGTACTACAGCATCACATGCATACAAAGCAGGTTACTCTACAAGTACTGCACTGACATGTCTTACTGATGAGTGGTTCAAACAGATTGACATGAAGTCAGTTGATGGGGTGGTGCTCTTGGATTTCAGAACAGCCTTTGACCTTAATATAGATCATGAGCTACTACTCATGAAACTATCAGTATAGCATATGTGGATTCAAAGATTCTGCAATTGATCTATTGAAGGGCTATTTACCAGTGAACAGGAAACAATGTGTTATGTTCAATGGTTCCCTTTCAAAGATTGAGACAGGGAAGCTGTCTTGGCCCCCTTCTTTATTCTATTTTTGAAAATGATATGCCATATGTATTAAAATATGCAGGTATGGGGATTTATGCGGATGACACGACTATGTATGCATCGTCAGAGAGTATTGAACACGTCAATGAGGAGCTTCAACTAGAGTTAAACCTGGTCTCTGAATGGATTATGGAAAATAAGCTGAATTTGAATGTCTTAAAAACTAAATGAATTGTAATATGTTCTAAATAATGCTCTCAGGAGAGATCCGAAATTAAGCCTCTCTTTGCAGGGTGCTACAGTGGTGAGGATGAGTGCTCATCTAACTAATTCAACTAATTGGTTATAAGTACAGTACTTGATTAAACACAACAGTCACATTACACCACCGCTGTCTTGTGTCTCAACCCCCCCCCCTCCCCCCACACACCCACACACACACACCAGCGTTTCTACGTGGCCACCTCCAGGCAGCTGCGGCGTCTGGACTCGGTGTCACGCTCTCCCATCTACTCTCACTTTGGCGAGACCGTGTCCGGCCTCTCTGTGATCAGGGCCTACGGGCACCAGGAACGCTTCCTGAAACACAACGAGCGCTGCATCGACGAGAACGTGAAGAGCGTCTACCCGTGGATCTCCTCCAACAGGTCAGGGTTCAAACAACTCCATGCATAGAGTCTCACATACTGTAGAGCCCATCCAAGATGTACAGACATCTGCTGGTATGCTCACACACCTTTATGTCTTACCTTACTGTGTAGGTCCTTGCCTTGAAAAGGTTTGAGAACGACTGGTCCATAGAGCGTCGCAGTCCCGCCCCCTTTCATGACGACGCCAGGCCCAGGAAATAGACATTTCAAAACGTATTTATTTAAAGACCTTTTAAGCGTCGTACGAAGCCAACTCTTGTCGTGACAAATCATGGCAACACACACAATATTTTGGACCAAACAAATAATTACAAAGAAGAAAAACAACAAAAAAAGTGTTAAAAGTGTTGGCCCGAAAAATTGTGTTTGTTGTCATGATTTGTCACGACAAGAGTTGGCTTTGTCCGCGGCGTAAACGTCTTTAAATAAATAGCCTACTTTCTGAAAAGTCTATGAGGAAAATTAACGGGGGGGCAGGACTGCGACGCTCTATAAAGCTATTAAAAACCATGGGATTCTGTATCATGGACTGGTGATTGGTGTAATTATTGTGATGCCCCAATTATTGTAAAATAAATGGAAGCCCCTAGTCTCCCACTGTGAGACTGACGTGAAACATCCAGTTGCTAGGTGACCACCAAAGGCATGGGCAGAGTCCAGGCCTCATGAGAGAATGCAGGAATTGCCTCCAATCATGTCTGGTCACTTTTTGACTGTGCTACAGAGTGCTACAGAGAACAGGTGGGATGGTGATTGCAATCATGCTGATGTACTTTGTGGAGGCAAACGGCCTGCGGAATTCTGTGCAATCTCTTCCACCAAATATGGCGAAAAAAGCTATTATTTGTACCCCTGAAGGGTGTGTGGGTATTTTGTCTGGGATTTGCTGATTGCACTCTGTACAGCACCTTGTAAGTGTGTGTGTGTGTGTGTGTGTGTGTGTGTGTGTGTGTGTGGGCACGTCACAGATGGGTGGCCATTCGTTTGGAGTTCTTGGGGACGCTGGTGGTGTTCTTCTCCGCTCTGTTCGCCGTCATATCCAGAGAGAACCTGGACAGCGGCACGGTCGGCCTGTCCATTTCCTACGCCCTCAACGTCAGTCCTCGTCTCGCACACACACAGCTTACAGTGTGCTGTTTTGCAGTGCAGTGCGCATTATTTGTGACATTTGTGTCATTTCACAAATGTTGCCTGTATGTTTAAAGATGGAGTGGTGCCACAATTTTTGTAAATAACACTTATTGTGTATTGTGATTTGACTGTCGCTGCCTTGTAGGTCACCCAGACCCTCAACTGGCTGGTGAGAATGACTTCAGACCTGGAGACCAACATCGTGGCGGTGGAGAGAGTGGTTGAATACTCCCAGATTGAGAACGAGGTATGTTGAAGGACGCAGGATGCTCCTCTGCACCCTCAAAGCTACACGGGTCGGGGGACCCTAGCTGTGACTACTATGACAACTATATTAATGTTGATGGTAAACTTGTCCTAGAGTTTCAGTCATAATATGACTATTTGAAAGAGAAAAACTATATGTCTGAGACATAAGTTGTCAATGCTCAATGATCAATCTGAGAATCCCATCGGAAAATAACAGGAAAACAGCGACCCCTGTCTGTCTTGAGAGTCTAATGCATGATTGATTGACTACAATGTACAGACTAGTGGATAATTTCTATAGAGCATTGTCGTTCATATGCTATTCATATGAGTACCCGAAGTTGTACTGTACATCTGTACAGTGTCCATCTGCAGGCTACATTGTACAGCAGGGGTGCCCAATCTTTTTTGACATGAGAGCTACTTTCAAAATGACCAGCTCAACAAGATCTACTCACTGAAAACATTATAATACCATGGCTGAAAATGGCTTCGGAATAGCGCAGCGCTGGCATTACATTGAAGACAAATGCACTTGGAATGGGAAAGGGGATAAATGGAATAGGTAGAGATTTTTTTGTATTTCATTTGTAATCTACCAACATTTGTGCGCAGCAACACTCTTGAAAACCAAGTATTGCATTATGGGTTTTAGCTGACAGGCACTTTTTTTATGTCAGTCAATCAATCAAGTCAACTTAATTCAAGTGGCAAATGCAAATATATATATATATTTAAATTAGATATTCTTTACAGGCATGTCATGTGATGCACAGCCTTTGTGATCTACTGGTAGATCGCGATCTACCTTTTGGGCACCTTTGTTGTACAGTGTTCAGCTATATAGCCTACTATACTCTGGATAGTGGACACCCATAGGCCTGCCCTATATGATGAAAGACATACAATACAACCTCCAAGTCCAAATATAGGCTACTGTTAAAAAACAACCGCCAACCTACCGTCATCATTTGGTGTTGAAATAGTAGACGGGGATGAGGATGCAAAGTTGGACTCATCCAGCGTTGCTGTAGCTGAATTCAGCGACCCGGTCAGCTGGTTTGCAGGTCTATATGTCCCAATGCCCCGTCCATTATGTCATAATAGGGCCTTATCATACCCCGCTCCACTTTTGGACAACTCCTTTTTGGCATCGCAGTAATCCGATTTGAGTTTCTTTAGTTTATTGATTTTTTAATAACATAATATAATATAATGCCGACTATAATTTGGCCTTTCTCTGGGTACTCTCCAACTTCTCCTGAAACTCAGGAGATGCCCATACGGACAACAAACACAAACACAGTTTCTTCATCAGACCATTGCACATTCTTTGAAGATCCATTATAATCTTTTGGCGGCATCGTTTATCTGTTATGTTATGTTGCGTGTCTCTGCGTCCTCCAAAGTTCCAACCCACTGACAAGTTCCAACCCACTGACAAGTTCCAACCTACTGACACACCCACTTATATCGTCTCGGTTCAGAAAGTGCTGTGTGCAATTACAAAGCTTGTGGTTCACACGAACGTTTATGGTTCGGAACCAACTCATTTTCAGTCTAAACACTCTGAACTGGTTCAGTAGAGAGTATGCACATGCATGATTTTCCCATCAGGACACGCCCCCCTCATCTAGACTGAGTGACAAAACATTGAGCAGCATTGAGTGTTGGAGTTTGGAAGCGCTCGTTGGAAATCACTCCATGTCACATAATGCAGGAGGCAGCAAAATGTTATTGAAAACAAGCACTTCCAAACGTAAAAATAAACAAATGCAAGGCATTTCTTGACAGAAAGTAGCTCATAATGTTTCTATGGTGGATTTTCATGAAACAAAACCTTGCAGATAGAAAGAGGATAATTCAAGCTTTTCGTACAGCTGCAATGTTGGTGAGTTTAACATTGTTTAATGCAATCAGACAGGACTTCAGACAGGACTCGAACCGAACCGAACCGGTTCAACCCCGGTGAGAAAGGGCCTCAGAGTGGTGTGATGTCATGTAATCAAAGTCTCTTCAAAGAGTAGCATAATTATAACACACCGGATACATGCATAATGCACGTAAATACTCACACTCTGATTGGACTACACAACCAACGTGCCCCAGCTGTTTATGCTTGCCTTTGATTAGGCTTTGATTGTGTAACGTACGTCGCACCATATCTGACCATGCAATGAACCTCTGTTAGTATGCCCTGCAATGCCATGAGGCATTGAGTACTGTAGTGGCTGATAATAATTCCCATTAAATTAATCAACCGGCAGGCTTAACCTGGGAGCTAAAACAAACTGTAATGGCGCGCCATAAAAATTATAAAATGATTCATGTCCAAAATGAGCTCAAGTTTAAAATGTTTACTAGTTCAGTGCACCAAATATCCTATATACAATTTCCAATAAATATATACATAATAAATATGTGCAAAGAATCTAATTTAAACAGTGAGCAAATACCAAGTCAATGAACCAAAATTACCAAATAAAGTGCGAGTGCGGTAAACACATGGTATCGCTCCCAGCTCACCCTGCCTCCAAGTTACAGCAGAGCAGCCTAAAGGGCCTTGCAAATGTGCACAGACCTGGAGGAGACCTGTGTTGATCCAGGCAACCACGAATTTGTTCCTCGCGTCACGTTTGCAAGGCCCTTTAGAGTGAACTGGTAGATATACCTGCATTTGTAACCTACTAGTGGCCACCCACAGAGGCGCTCCTACCAATGATGAAGCGCCAAAGCGGTGCCCACACGGTCCACACCCAGCCATCACCAACCAAGTGTGAAAATAACTATAGCACTCTTTGGCTCTGTGCTGCTTGACTGATTCTTCTGATATGCACCAGGAGCACACTTGCGTATTACGGCCGGGCTACACTGGGGATGGAACATGCTTGTTGAAACTCTTGGGTAATGGAGTCCAGGGACGTGCAGAAATCCCGTAATAGGGCACGCGTTGAGAGCTTGTATCAGCTATTTTCGGGGCACAACCCAGCACTCTTTAGCTAGTGGATTTCAAAACCAATTTGTTCAATGCAAAATACCATGTGGCATTTGTATTTCTTTCACCGTGTAGTAAATGCTGCATTAGTGGTCTGGAAAGGGCAGTTGTTTTACAGACGGGTAAAAGGGCAGGGGCTGAAGCCCCCTTTGATGTCTATGTGTGCACGGCCCATGCCATACCCACTTGTGGTGTCCACCTGGCTGCTGAGTCCTGCCTCTTCAGTGGCTAAGGCTGGGTTAGTGGTCACAGCATCATCCTTGGCATCCTTGGCCCTTCCACCTTAGGATATAGTATTGTCAATAGTATTGTCACTTTTCACACATCGAACATCTTGCACTGGCATTTTTCTCTTCTTGACTCTTATCTTTTCTGCAGCCCATAATGTGTTCTTTGTTTCCCTCAAATGATTAAAAGTAGAGGTCATTCTGACAGGCAGGAAAACTTGACAGAAAAAGGCTCACTCTCTGTATAAACACGTTTCGGTCCTAAGACCTTCGTCTATATATAGCACTGACGAGTCATTTTACACGTTGCATGCTGAAAATAGCAGATCTACAAGCTCACAACACACACACACACACACACACACACACACACACACACACACACACACACACACACACACACACACACATCGCTCTATGGTTATTATGAAGAGAAGTCAATAAACCGGTCTTTGGAGTTAAAGCAGTGCTTTGGGGATTCATTCTAAAACTTTACACGGGTGATGTTCCGTGATGGAGTAGGATGGTTCTGTTGCTCGGCGGTGGGTCAGTGGAGTCAGCGGGTGAGTGAGCGTTCAATGAAATTAAAGTCCAATTGAGGTCCAAGTGAGGATGTGACAATTAAAGGCTAAAACTAATAAACTAGTACTAGTATAAAAGTAACTTTGCACAGTTGCACAAAGTTCTGGATCAAACTTATATAAACTAAGCTACCACAGATGGAGAAGCGGCGAACAAACAGACGCCAGCGTCCTCAACCATCCGGGGATACTAAATAGCATAACAATGAGATAGTTTCTCCTGTTGCACAAAGTTCTGGATCAAACTTATATAAACTAAGCTACCACAGATGGAGAAGCGGCGAACAAACAGACGCCAGCGTCCTCTCACATCCAGGGATACTAAATAGCATAACAATGAGATAGTTTCTCCTGAGCTTTTTTTTGTTTTAGTTTTTTACTCCCAGTTAACTGGCACTTCAAATGCTCCCAAAGTTTCCTAATCCAACTTCGTCGAACACAATAAATAAATGAATGAATAAATTGACACTCTAATTTTCAGTTTGTTTGCTGTGAAGGTGACACATTGCAGCATCTGTTTGTGGTCACTTGTATGTAATGAGCTGTGTTTAGGTTTATCTTTCAGTTGGCTAAAAGTTTGTATACCAATACTGCAATATAGAATTAAAAATAAAATGTACTTAAGTAAAAGTACAAACGTATTGACATCCAAATGTACTTAAAGTACCAAAAGTACTCAATATGCAAAATGTTCCATTTCAACTTTTCAAATGTATAAAAAAAATCTTTTGAAAATAGCAGCTCTTCAAGCTCACAATGTGTCGCAATGCAGCATTGTGAGCTGGTAGATCTGCTATTTTCAAATGGCTGAAATGTATATAGCCTTCTAGGGTTGATGTGGTCAGTGTATGTTTTGTAATAACAATCAAAGTCTCCAGAGTAACTAAAGTTTTCAAATATATTTAGTGGAGTAAGAGTACAATAGTTGCCTCTGTGATGTACTGGAGTAGAAGTAAAACTACTTGAAATTGGAAAGACAAATACCTCAAAATTGTATACTTAAGTACAGTGATTACATAAATGACAAATGTACTTACCGTAGTTATTTTCCACCACTTGCTAAAAGTGTATATTGCAGAAGTCCTGACACCTTACGTGTATTTCTGTTAGAGAAACCAAACATCTGGCCAGAGAAACCCATTCCAGATGTTATGTCACATCATTAAAAGATGATAAAAACACTGTTGGGAGAGAAGACAGAGACTGTATCGCCAACTAAACCAAAGATTTCCTAAACAAACTGCTTTTCACGTGCGTGCGTGTGTCCCTGTCCTGGCATGCTCTTAATTTCTGCCTGTTTACGCGTCCATTAACTACAGTAAAAGTCATACTCATTATTTAAAGACTAGGTGCAATGGCTTTTGTAGAGGATTTCATTTTGTAGTTTAACTCAACGTGCGCGACGCGTGTGTTGAGTTTGTTTGTTTACAAGTCACAGAGTGACGGGCAGAAAAGCTCGTGGCTTATTATTTCTAACCTATAATGTTTCCAGATACATATATTTTAGGGTGATGATTAAGTTTAAAACGAGTAATAAGTCTGGGTCAAAGATTTTGGCTTGTTGGCTACCATGTTATTTGTGTCCAAAGTGGCCAACACCCCAAAGTACATGGAGCTGCTTCAATATTTATTTGTCCCCATAAAATGTAGCCTACACTTTAACATTGCACATTAGATTATTATAGAGCAGGCTACTTTCTTTCTTGTTGTCTCTAGTTTCAGCCAACTTTTCAATCTTGTTGATCAAATCTTGACAAAGATAGACACGAATGGTGCAGTTTGGCTCCAAGGTTCTTACAGGAGATGTTTTGACAGCTTTCTGGATAAAGGATGCTATTTATTGCAGTGAGCCATGACCCCATGGTCAATGCAAGGTGCAAGGTTCCAGGAACCAACATTCCATTCCTATACAGTAGGTGACAATGATAAAACATACCATTTCACTCAGGCATTTAGTAGGCACTCTCATCCAACCTTGACAAAATGGCAACCCAGAGTTAACAAATAACATGAATAGAGTGGAGAGAAAACAAGTCAGTGCTAAGTGCAGTATTATGATAGTGAATTCAGTGAATGCTGAATCTCTTGTACTCCTGTGTGTAGTGTACTGGGGTCCGTTGTCGCTTTTTTACGAGATCGGGAACGCCATGTCTCGCCAGTATGGTCTTTGTATAAAATCGTAGTTTTACTCTGACACCATGCAGTATTATGATAGTATCGTAGATAGTATTCACAAAGACGGTCCTGGTGTGATCAGTCAGCCATCTTTATTATTCAACTCACCTGCCTCCCCGCAGGGGGCAGTCTTATCTATCACAACACTAAGTAACCTATCTCCGGGTGCATGCGTTTGGTCCGACATACCATTGGTCCGAATGACAACCTACTGTACCTCAAACCCTCACCCTCACCCTAACCCCCCACGGGGCAGCACACCTACACCTAACCCTAACCCTCACCCTCACCCTAACCCCCCACGGGGCAGCACACCTACACCTAACCCCAACTCTCTCCCGACCCTTAACGCACCTCGGACCAATGCTCCTTCGAACCAATGATATGTCGAACCAAAGTACGCCTCCCCCTATCTCCATATTATTTAAAGTGTAATAATTTAATTCTTTACTTCAACGTACAAGCTTGTGCAACATAGTAACGCATTGTGGTTAAGTCTGCAGGTTTTTATAAATATGTAACCATTGAAAAGTATTAACAAGAGCTTGTGACTAAATAATATCTGCATTGTGCCCAGTGGAACACGTGTTAATTTGATCCATTTTCTGAATACAAGGTTTCCACCTGACATTGACGAGAAGAGAATTGTCCAGACATTATTCCACTCAGCATCCATTCCACACTGTGCTGTGCTTCCACAGGCCAAGTGGATTACCGACAACCGTCCTCCAGAGAAATGGCCCGCAGAAGGCCGGCTGCGCTTTGAAAACTTCAAGGTCCGCTACAGACCCGAGTTAGACCTGGTGCTGCATGGCATCACCTGCGACATCCACAGTGCTGAGAAGGTGTGTGTGTGTGTGTGTGTGTGTGTGTGTGTGTGTGTGTGTGTGTGTGTGTGTGTGTGTGTCAACAAACAATACTGTAATCAATGCTGGTCTCTCTCTCGCTGTCCCTCTCTGCGTGTGCGCGTGCGTGTCGCCGTGGTGCATGCAAGAAATGTTGAATTAATCATCAATTCAATTCAATTCAGTTGTGAAAATAACAGTGTCAACAAACAATACTGTAATCAATGCTGGTCTCTCTCTCTCTCTGTGCATTCAGATTGGTATAGTTGGTCGCACTGGAGCAGGGAAGTCGAGTCTGACCAACTGTTTGTTCAGGATCATCGAGGCGTCCGAGGGCAGCATCCTCATCGATGGCACAGACATCTCCTCCATAGGCCTTCATGACCTGAGGAACCGGCTCACCATCATACCACAGGTTAACACACACACACACACACACACACACACACACACACACACACACACACACACACACACACACACACACACACACACACACATGATGTTTGATGTTGTTATCTATGCTGCTGCATTGTCTGAAGGAAGCCAAACAAAAAGAGGTTTTACTTACACAAGATGTAACAATAAAGTACAGCATGCAGTCTTAGCCTAGTCAATGTTTGGTTTGATTGTGCAATAGTAGCAATACAGACAGATTTATAGTTGTAATATGAAACATGTCTTGTTTTAATTTTAGTATCAAATGACAAGAAATAAGTACATGACCTTGATTCAGTGTTGATTTTGACAGAAACTTCTGCTTTAGTCTTAGTGTACACCATTTGTACACCATTTCCTATTTTAGTCATCTGAAATTGTTTAGTTTCAGTTTAGTCTTAGTAAACTGAATTAACACAGTTTTTAGAAAGTGCTTTTTCCACGTTCTTTTTGGTCTGTCTGGACTGCAGGACCCAGTGTTGTTCTCTGGGTCTCTGAGGATGAACCTGGATCCGTTTGAGAAGTTCACGGACGAGGACATCTGGCGTGTTCTGGAGCTCTCCCACCTGAAGGACTACGTTGGAGGCTTACAGGAGGGATTACAGCACGAGGTGGCAGAGGGCGGAGAGAACCTCAGGTGGGTCCATCAACACTACAGTCCCCCGTGTAAGGTTTACTGACCAGATGGAGGGTGTAATGTGTTGGGAACACGAGTGGAAGAAGTTAGTCCAGGTAATGACAGACCACGGATATAACGTCAACACGGCTGGTTTAGTTAGCAGCCAATAATGTAAACATCGACCATATGAAGCCAGGTCTAACGGAACTAATATATTTAATCAGCAACAGGAACATACAATAGTGCCTTTTCTCGCACCAACATACTACAATAGAATAGTAGTGGAAGTGACTGAAGCGAAAACAAAGGGAAGCACCGCCGTGTGGTACCAACTGGCATTGCATATGCCAACCACATTGTTACATCAATGTGTCTGTGTGTGCTGTGTCCTCCGCAGCATCGGCCAGAGGCAGCTGCTGTGTCTGGCCCGGGCCCTGCTGAGGAAGTCTCGCATCCTGGTGTTGGACGAGGCCACAGCGGCCGTGGACCTGGAGACGGACGACCTGATCCAGGCCACCATCCGCCAGGAGTTCTCCGACTGCACCGTGCTCACCATCGCACACCGCCTGCACACCATCATGGACAGCTCCAGGTAAAAAAAGATGATTGTTCATTATAGGAGACATGGGGTCCTGTTTTCGTCAGTGCCTTACAGGCAGGTCAGTGCCTTACAGTGCCGTCAGGCCTACACTTCTTTGCCTTTTTTTTCTACTAATAACATTTTTGAATAGTTCAAATACCCAATATAGAACCTCACAACATGTCGATGTAGATTGGCTAGTTGAACAAATAGGAAAATAGCGCCCATATTACTGTACACGTTGCACATTTCATTATGGTCAAAACTCAAAACCCTTGCTTTTCAGGGAACGGAGAAATAAAAGAATAACTATCTTATTCTTTTCTTTCTCCGTTCCCTGAAAAGCAAGGGTTCATAATTGTTGTTAATACTTTATTATGCATGCACGCACGCACACACACACACACGCACGCACGCACGCACACACACACACACACACACACACACGCTATTGCATCAAATCAAAAGGCAGTGCTTAAAGGGCACATGCATGATGCATGCACGCACACCATGCATCGCCTGCACACACAACATTGTAGCTGTTTTAGTCTTTTTTTCCCCGCTAATTAGGCTCAGCTCAGCTGCGGTGGTTGAGACTTCTTTCATTCTTCACAAACGAGACTAAATGGATGCAGTGGCAGTTAGTATCGGGGCACTGTCAGTAGGGGTTTACAATACAAACGATTATTTTTAATTTGACCTGGCTGGTTGACGTGGTCACTTCATTTAGGCACTTTTGGTCCGTTTTGGAGGAGAAGAAGGCGATGATTAAATAATGAGAGCCGAGCCTGCCGGGCAGGGCATACAGTATGAAGCCTTTCATTGCTCGCTGGCTGCATGTTGAGAGAACTCAGGGAAGGGAGGGGCACACCAGGGAAAGGGAGCTGCTATGCGGGCACACAGATGTGACATCTGGCAATATTACAATTTGGGGCATAAATAATATTAGAAGCTTTAACAAACACGGTGTACAAAAAACTTTCAAAAATGCACATTGGTCCAGAGTCGGACCTATGTGGTGCTAGAGTCTAGCACCACCTAGTGTCTATCTGACTGCACACTCCCATGTGAAAAGGGCACACCATCTTCCATCATCATACCAACATCCACTGCCACAGCACCTACCAAGACTGTACCTCAGAATAATTATGGTAAACAATTTCCTTTCCAAACATAGTTCTTCCTCCCCATCCAAGAAGAGAATCCTTGGGGATCTAGAGAATATCCCCCTTCATCCCCTGACCTCATCATTATCTCCTTTACAAACAGCTTTCTTTCTCCCCACTGCAATCTCTCTCCCCATCCAAGAAGAGAATCCTTGGGGATCTAGAGAATATCCCCCTTCATCCCCTGACCTCATCATTATCTCCTTTACAAACAGCTTTCTTTCTCCCCACTGCAATCTCTCTCCCCATCCAAGAAGACAATCCTTGGGGACTTCATCCCCTGACCTGATCATTCTATCTCCTAAATCTCCTTCCTGTGCTATTCACAGCTTCGATGGCACACCTCTGCAAAGAGTCGCCTCCTGGCGCTTTGAGTTTTTGCATAGATTAATGCTCTATGTTATCTGACAATATTTACCTACACAGTTAGATATTTATGTACTGTACAGTGTACACACTTCTGGAATGGCCACATATTGATAAGCTTAATGCACTTTTTTTTTTTTTTTTACTCTTTATTTTGGAATTTTTGAATAAGCAAGACAGACACCAAAGACAAACAAGACATACAATATGACAGAAACATCAACAGTAAAAGAAAACTGAATAAAAACAAAAGACAAAAAACAAAACAAAACAAGAGGTCATGGGATGTACAACAGCAATACATATTACAGATTTTCTTTTTACATTACATTTCTTTTTTTTTTTTTTTTACATTAAATGACAACCGGAAAGACACCACCCATATTCACTCCACATCCACCCCCCCAGCTAAGTACTCTGTCCATTTCTCCCATCTTCTTTCACCCAGCTCTTTTTGCAGTCTTAAAGAATAGGTCATCTGTTCTAGGTGATGAAGTTGTTTCACAATGTTGAACAATAGATCGGCAGTAGGACAATTATTTTATAACCAATTTCTTGTAATAGCTTTTTTGCTTGCTACAAGTAGAATCTTAAGTAAGTATGAGTCATCCCGATTTAGCCCCTCTGGGAGTTGTCCTAGGTACAAAGATGTGAATGAATCATCTATTCTGTTTGAGATATGTGTTGTCACTTCTTTCCAAAATGGCTGAATTACAGGACAAGACCAAAAGACATGTGCATGATCAACCACTGTATCTCCACATTCTCTCCGACAGTCCATATGGTTGCCAGTCTGTTTGGACTTCTGTTTTGGAGTAATAAAGAAGCGAATCTAGTTTTTCCAACAAAAGTCTCTCCAAGTCAAGGAATTAGTGGTCGTTGATTGCGTTTCCCATATATTCATCCATACTTCATCACTTATATCAATTCCCAACTCTTTTTCCCATCGCTCTTTCACATATATTGTAGAGTCCTTTTTCAACGACATAAGCCCATTATATAGTTTACTCACAAGACCCCTGTTGCTTCCTGAGCCATAGGCATTTGTAAATACAGTGATTAGGCTTGTTGTAATACCTGGAGTAGACCCTTTTACTTTTTTACTAAAATAATCCCTTACTTGCAAGTATCTGAAAAAGTCCTGGTTAGCCAACCCATATTTCTGCTTTAGGTTTTCAAAACTGTCAATATTTCCATTTTTAATCATAGTACATATAGAAGTGATGCCATTGTGGTGCCATTGTTTATACCTATTGTCTAATACTGCTGGTATGAAGTCATATGCTGGCCAACTTAAAAGTCCCTCTGAAGCTGGAAGGAGCTTAATGCACTTCTTAAACTAGATATTTCAATTTGTTGCTCACTATAGACTGCATAATCTGTATTTTGCAAGGGGGGGGGGGGGGGGGGTGTGCTGCAGGTTTGAGGAGTTCTTGACCTTGACCTCGATTGGGCACATGAAAAAGAAAATGGCACTCCATCTAAGCAAACTGTGCCCTCTATTCTACAAATGCAAATTACAAATTCTATTCTATGAATGCAGATGTGGTCTCTTCAAACGAAACACATCTCCCACCTGAAACTCCCCATGGGGAAGAGTATTAAGTAGTTTGATTGATCAATTTTCAGAAGTAGATGCAATTTACATAGCGGGGGGGACGTTAATAACCTGACGCTGCCAGATCCAAGAAGCTTGCTACACAAATTTGTTTCACAGCTTATTGGGATCTGGGATCTCGGAAGCAAATTCGATGACGGGGCTGTTCCTTTTTTTCAAGATACTTGGTAGATGATTGGATGGGACCGTCTGTCTATCACCGTGTGGGCGTGCAAACACAACCAATCATATTGACGTGTCTATATAGCTTCACATCCGGTTTCGCACATATCCCGCCCTTAGCTCACGCTGATTGGTTCGAACCACGGAGCGGTTCGGTGTTAGCTCAACTCCCTGAGAGATCCCAGATGGTTGCTGTGTTGGGGAACATGGTTACCCAATACCGCCCCCATCTGGCAGATTCAGGTTAGGACGTTAATGCTAGAATTGGAAATATCCCAACTATTGACACTATCCCCCAGAGAGTTGCTGTTGATGATTATTTTAATAAACAAGGGGAAACATTGAATGAATGGAATGAATTATTATTATTTCGATCTATTCAGTTACACAATTTCAAAACATTTTCGTGACATACCGGTAGACCACAGCTTCCCTGGCCAGCTGCTTTCTTTCAGAACATGTTTCAGGGACCAGATACCAAAACAAATGTCTGTTGTTGCTAAAATGCTCATTGTAAACCACCCAGCACTAGCAGTGACCTCTACATTCAGTGAGGTTTGCACAGCCTTCCTATTATTTCTGACAATTCCTGTCACTGTCGCAACCGCAAACTAATTAAAAACTACTTGAGAAGCACAATGGGACAGGATAGACTCACTGGACTGGCCATGTTGTCGATTTGAAAATTATCGCGCAAAGAAACTGGACATAAAGGCTATAGTGAATGAGTTCGCAGAGCGGAAAGCACGTCGAGTCCCCCTTTAAGTGGTTAGTGAATAGCCTAGAGGCTGGTGTAATTGGATTCGTTTCGTAAGGTTATTTACAACGTTGTGTACATTTTGTTGTTTCAGGCTACTTTCAGCCATATTATATGCCGCGGTGTATAGTATATTGTTGGTCATTAGTTGAGAAGTGGCTTTCAAAGTGCCATAGTCACTGTGTCACTGTCCTTGGTGCTGAACTCTTAATGCTCAATTAATGTTGTGGGCATGTGTTTGTTTCACATACTAACACTGGTAGGAGAAGAGAGACCTTGACACTGCCACGGTGTGAGTCACACCTAAGGGCCGATTCATACTCCTATTCCAGAGCCGAATAAAAGTCGGTTCGGCGCTGTAGAAAGCCTACAATTTGACGTCATTTGAGGTTCGGGGGGGCGGGTACCGTCCTATAGTCGGCTCTTCGGTGCTACTGAAAATTTCTGACGAGTCAAAATCATTTCGGCACTACAGCGCCGAAACAGCGGTAAAATAGGAGTATGAATTGGCCCTAAGCCACTTTCACACACACTAACACTGGTAGGAGAAGAGAGACACTGACACTTGCTGTTTTTTTTTTTTTAATACATTTTCAAGCAATGTTTCGGTCGTGAGACCTTCCTCAGAAGCCTGAGTTTCTATAGTGTATTGCAGCCCTTGCCAACATTTTTAGGGTTTTTTTTACTCCTCTTTCAAGACCTACAGAATATTTTGTTCTAAATCTCGACGATGTAAACACCAAATACCTAAAAAGAAATACCGGGGTCTCTATTTCCGTCGGGGGGAATACATTCTGTCACCGTGATTATTTAGTTGTTGAATAGATTGTTTCCACCAAATAAGGTAAACCCTATTATGTAGGCCTATACAGCCAAGTGTGCACTGCTCGTTGTTACAGTTACGCTACTGCAGTAGTAAAGAGACGTTTATGTTTGATCGGTGAACAAATCTTTGCTTCTGGGGTGTCTCTGGAACAGCATATTTTCAGATCAGGTCAGCGGACAAATACATATATTTTTGGGGGTCCTTGGGAGAACCACTGACATAGAAACATAGATTTTTCAGAAAACTGTCAGGATTTTGTAGAATCTTCCTCAGGTCTAATACATTTCCCTCTTTCTCCCCTCTCTCTGACAGAGTGATGGTCCTGGACGCTGGTAAAATCGTGGAGTTTGACTCCCCCAGTAACCTGTTTGAGAAACAAGGACACTTCTATGCCATGGCAAGAGATGCTGGGATATCCGGAGCAGATGCCACTGTCACAGTGCTCTAATCATACGTATCCAGAGTAGATGTCACTGTCACAGCTAGTGCTTTAATCATGGAGTAGATGTCACTGTCACAGTGCTTTAATCAGACGCCTGACCATTTACAATTATACTTTATTTCAGTGCTTCCTCAAACTTTTCAAGTCGAGACCCAAAAGAGAGATTAGACGTTTGCCCGGGACCCAAACTAGTGCAAATAGCAGATCTATCCAAGTTCTTGTGATCTTGTAGATCACCTATATTTTCACTACTTCTTAATTATTAGTATATTAAAGTATAGTCTTAAACAGGTGTAACCCATTAAAACCGGGAAAGCATCTGTGTGTCACTTTAGATTTTAGAGTTGGCTATTCAAAAATAGCAGATCTACAAGCTCACAGCGTGTCAAGCTTGTACTTTTTTTTCTTCTTTTTTTTTCCCCTACATTTTTGAAAGATCAGATGGGGGGGGGGGTCAGTGACCAAATGTACCAGCATATCAATTTGGGGGTCCTATAAGCACGAACAAGTTTGAGAACAACTGATTTAGAAGGTATTTGTAGAAACAGCCTCAGGTCTTAATGATTAAAGTGATTGTGATGCTATAATAACATACCCTGTGGACCCCCTGAAGTACCCGGAACCCACTTTGAGAACCAAACCTGTGGAGAAGAACTGTAGTTCCACATTCAAAACACACATCTGTGTGGTTTAAATATGAATGACTGCATTGCAATGTGAAGGATTTATTAAATGCAACTTTTTTATTTATAGGGTCTTTGAAATCATATTTTGTTAATAATATATATATATTTAAATGTATATTTATGTAAATAATATAATATATATATATCAATTCAGCTTGATTTTGTTTGTTAAACTGTAGCAGGATTAAACACAGCTGAAATAATTACTGGTAAATATGAGTAGAACTAACTGGTCTGTTATCTATGCATTTCCCTTAAAAGCCAGGGGTCGGCAAGTATACAGTAAGTTTGGCCTCGGTCCAGTTTCGAATTGCAGTCGTCCATACGTGCACTTTGAGCGTGGTTTTGAAGGAGTCAAGGGATTTGTCTTAATGACTGTTGGTATCCACGAAAATGTGGACTTCGTTAACATTAAGGACGTATTTAGACGGGTACATGGGTATCTTGGTGGTGTATCGAATCTTGTGTACCAGACCCATTGCAAGATGCTGTACTCTGTCGTCGACCCTAAGCCATTCCAGCCTGTCAAAGTGGGCAGGGGTGAGGTGGGTTCGGAGGGTGAGGCCAAGTAGGAGCCTGACAAGTTTGTTTTGGGAGGTCTGGAGCCTAGTTTTAAGGGCCTTTGAGGTGCTGTGGTACCAAGAGGTGCATGCATAGTCAAAGAAACCTTGTACGAGGGCTCCTGTTAGGGTCTTCAAGGTGTTTTTGTTGACCAGTGAGGAGATCCTGTAAAGGAATTTTGTTCTTTGTTTGACTGTTTTGATTACGTTGGTGGCCATTTTATCACTGGAAAGATTAGCCTCCAGGTTGGAACCTACGTAGGTAATTTCATCTTTTCGTGTGATAATATTGTCACCCACTCTAACCAAGAAGCCATCTGCCTTGCTGAGATTACTATTTGATCCAAAGAGAATGGATTCAGTTTTTCCCAGGTGTAAAGATAGTTTATCAGCGAGCCAGGTGTAGATTCTACCGAGTTCAGAGCTGAGGGCCTTTTCAACCTGCAGTGTGTTCCTGTCCGAGACTAGCAGTGCTGAGTCATCTGCGAACAGGAACAAGTTGCAGTCATGTCATGTCGTTTACATATATTAGGAACAGTAAAGGCCCTAGTATGCTTCCTTGTGGAACGCCACAGCTTACTGGGTGGGGGGGTAGTGTTCCGTTCACCCCCACCATCTGTTCTCTCCCCTCCAGGTAGGATTGCATCCAGCTCACTGGTGCTATCAAAACCAATTACTTTTAGCTTGTTAACCAGTATGCAGTGGTTCACTGTGTCGAAAGCCTTTTGGAGGTCCAGCATGACCATGCCGCAGTATTTGCCAGCATCCACCTCGTGTTTGATGTGGTCGCTCAAATAGAGGAGGCATGTGTCAGTGGAGTGGGATGTTCTTATTTGAAGTTTATGTTTGAAAACCTGGTTTTCAGTTTCTGACCGCAGCCTAGTTGGTTGTTGAGTAGCTTCCAGAGCTCCAGAGGATTGTTTTTGTTTTCCTCAGCTTGATCATAGATAAAGTTTATTTTAGCTGATTTGGTCATGGCAGTAACAATATTTCTTAGCTTGTTTCGTTGGGTTTTTAGGTTGTCCAGCTGAGCTTGGAGATCACTGTCGAAGCGCTTGGCAAGCTTTGACTTGCATTTTAGAAATTGAGAGCATTTTTTGTCTCTGGCTTTCATTGTAGTCAGTATGTCCGAATTCATCCATGGTTCCGAGCGGGTTTTGACCCTGATGGTTCTCAAAGGAGCCATGTTGTTCAGTACTGATGTAAATTTGGTTTTGAAGCCAAGCCAAGCTTTAAGCTCATCGGACCAATCCAGACTCTCCAATTCCTGTTTAAAGACCTCACTAGAGTAGGTTTTGAGGTCCCTTGATATGACTGTTTTGTGGCAGCCGGTCTTAAGTTTTTGTTTTTTGCGGGTACAGAATATCATAAAATGATCGCTGAGCCCTTTCATGGAGATTCTGGATTTGTCCGAGGTCAGAATGAGATCAATGACAATTTGAGTAGAAACACACACTCTAGTGGGTTGGGTAATTAGCTGGCTGACACAATTCAATTCAATTCAAAGGGCTTTATTGGCATGAGAAAACATACGTTTACATTGCCAAAGCAGAAAGAACAATACAACAATACAGCAATACAATCAAAACAAAAATGATGTACTTTGAAGGTCAGAATCTTCAATAGATCAACTTCTATGTACCAAGATCACTCGATGCAGGTATAGTGCAGGAATATACACAATGATTAGTCTTTAGGGTGGTTGTGTTCCATTTGATATCCTTCTCCTATCACAGCAACTCACAAATCTTGCTGCTGTGTTTGCACATTGTTGTACTTCGCCCAGCAGATATGGGAGTTTTTTGTCATTGGTCATATTTTCAAAATCTCCGTGTGTGGTTGTGGTTGTAATCTGTGGGAAGTATGACACTATGCAGATCACAGATCACAAAACCTATACTAAATGATTTGAAAACAGGCGCCTCTTTACGCTGTGTACGTCCGTATTCAGATCGCCCATCAGGATTTTCTCTGCCCCCTCCTCAGCTAAGCATCCCTCAAGAATATCATAGAAGCCTTGCTGGTCAGGAGGTCTGTAGACAGTGCCAACTAGTACTGAGTTTGCATTTTTGAAAATTAATTCAACCCACACAGTTTCAATTTCAACATGCTGCAAGTCATGAGTACGGGTAATGAATTTAGTATCTTTTTGGATATCCATGCAAACACCTGCACCCCCATTACGGTTACTATGGTGATGTATATAATATACCATACAGAGGAGAAATGTGCACGCAGCAGACGAAGAGAAGTTCCAAGGTGTTTATTCAAACGGAGTACACAGCATACACAGCAACAGCAATCTCTCACGCCAGCCATGCAGAGTGCATGGCTCACGTCTCCCACAAGGCTCGCGCCTCGACTGACTGACTGACTAAAATGATAGCATTGAAGCCACCTTTTAAACACTCCACATTTGGTCAAAGGGATCGACATGGTGCATATCTATTAGGAGCAAAGTCCTTTGATCAATCACTTCAGGTCAACAGACCCCTAATTTGCATACAACGGAATTAGACTCCTAGCTACTCCTGAGAGGCCGACACCCCTAGGCAGCTGCTCACCAAAAGGTCTACTGTATGTAAATTTACACAATTGACACGAAGGCATTGCAACACAGTATAATTATGAGATCCTAAATATTCTTCATATTCCCCCCTTGATCATCAAAAGATGATCATCTAAAAATATGGAACCATAATTATCTTACACCCCCCTTGACCCTTAGCTTAGACAATACATTCAAGAAACCAAAAAATAACAGCATTACAGTAGGCCTACAGAATTCCCCCAACATGGTTTTCAGACATCCATACTATATGAATAATGGAAAAATGATTAGTACAGGTAACAGACATTAAACAATACATATGCCGCTTTCAGCTCCATTTTACAAGAGCACTTTTTGATACGTAATAACCTACATGATTTACAAACTAAACTCTGCTGTCCAATGTTAAATACACAATGCCAGCTAAACCACTCTCGGATTTACGTCTGACCAACATCACACACTGGTGATCCAAGTAGATACACATTCCACGCCAGAGTCTAACAATAATATCACATTATCTCTTCATATCCATAGGAAAATTCCTCATTGATTCATAATTAGGCTAAATGACTCAACTTATCTAATTATACGACAAACACATACCAACATGAGGCCTATTATAATTCATGCTGAAAACAAACGAGACGCACAATTTGTTAAACAGAGAGAAGGAAAGTCCATCTTTTCTCTGTACGAACAAAGGAAAGTTCTTCTCTGTATGCTGCTCATTCTAGTTTACCTCGAACTGTTCGTTAAGCTGCACAGATCAAAGTTCAAGAGTCTGTTCACTGCTGTTTTTTCGCTGTCCTCGTCATCATCATCTTCCTCCCCCCTCCCAACTCTGAAACATCAGAGCTGGGAACACTCGCGAAGAGAAAAGAAAAGGCTGGAACATCTTCATCACAGACCCCTGTCTGTGAAGGCCCTCAGCTTGCAGGTCAGTCGGCCACTGCTGCTCCGTGCTGCGTCTCACCGATCCCCGCCCGCAATCGCTGTCCCCGCGCCGACGTGATGAATGACCAAGGCCTCCGTGTGGCTGTCGCCGCTCCATCGACCTCACCGCAGCCCACCCGTGACACCCGTCCGGTGGCTCGTCATCGGTCCCCGTCGCACAACACTCCTCGCGGTGGTCGCCGTCATCATCCCCGCTGCGAATGGACAAGAGATCACGGCCGGGTCGGGTCCGCTGAAGCTTCTTCCGTCGCCGCTCACAAAAACTCCCCTCCACCGAATTAGACGAAAAAAAAGCCGCTGGTACTGTTTCATCTGACGTGATAAACACACCAACACGACCGGTTTCTGGCACCATCTGATGTATATAATATACCATACAGAGGAGAAATGTGCACGCAGCAGACGAAGAGAAGTTCCAAGGTGTTTATTCAAACGGAGTACAACATACACAGCAACAGCATCACGCCAGCCATGCAGCAGGGTGCATGGCTCTCCCACAAGGCTTGCGCCCGACTGACTGACTGACTAAAATGATAGCCTCGTAGGCCAGCTTTTAAACATTCCACATTTGGTCAAGGGGATCGACATGGTGCATAATCTATTAGTAGCAAAGTCCTTTCATCAACTCAGGTCAACAGACCCCTAATTTGCATACAACGGAATTAGACTCCTAGCTACTCCTGAGAGGCCGACACCCCTAGGCAGCAGCTGTTCTCCAAAAGGTCTACTGTATGTAAATTTACACAATTGACATAGGCTTTGCAACACAGTATAATTATGAGATCCTAAATATTCTTCAATGGTTTCTATCATTTCTGACTACTGAGTAGTTCTCAATTTCAATCTCCGCGTCCCTGATCATGGATTCATCTAGTTTGGTCTCAGAAAAACACAAAATGTTTGCCTTGCCGTTAAGGAATAATTCTCTAATTTCGGCCAGTTTGGGATAAAAGGCTGTTTATATTGAGATGAAAAAAGTGCTGCCCTTGCCCTTGCTGTTGAGAATTGAGTTAACAGTAGTTGAGAAAAGTTCAAGATCAGGTCAGGACAATAATAACTATTGTTAGAGGTTCAATCAGGAGAGGCCTTGGAGTTTCTCTCCAGAATGGAGAGAAAGCAAAGCTATTGCTTGCTGTCCATAACCTAGAGTCCTAACCTAACTGCCACTGTCCGCTATATTATTTACAAAAGTATTTGTCTGGCTAGATCGCTGGCTGGCCAGTTCTGGCATTCTTTGCCAATTATCCAGTTAGACCCGGCCTATATACTTCATATCAAACTCAAATAAAATCAAAACCGGAGTCCCCCAGGGGGTTTCTTTGTTAAAAGATAGCAGGTCTACAAGCTCATAACATGTCGAAAATGTGACACGTTGCATTTGCAACACATTGTTGCAAACTCGACACATGAGCTTGTAGATCACATATTATTTGCTGAATATTCCACTATTTATGACATACCTAGAAGAAGATGATGCCATGTTTTTACGTTGCTCCTACGGCTACGGCCTTGCCGGCACTGATAATGTAACTAAAGGGTAAAATTAAACCATTTTACACTCTTAAGAGTTAAATATCTATAAGGGTCCGTTCGTTTACCAACTCTTCATCATTGAGCTGGGGACCACCTGGAACCCCTCAAGGGACCACTGGTGGTCCCCGGACCACTGGTTGAGTACCACTGGAATAGAAGGACTGGTGACACACCATATATGACACAGATCGAGGCTCATAATGTGCATCACGTTATTAACGGAGGTTAGGGGAGGGAGAGAGAGAGTGAGTGAGAGAGGGGGGGGTCTAGCTATTGATTCTGCATGCGGCCACAGAGCCGTTTCACTTTGCTTCTCCATCTCAAGAAGGTAAGTCTCTGCCTTATGATCCAGTATGTATTGTTAACACAGAGTCACTGTCAATTGTACAATAATGGGTTTTAACATAAGAATCTCTCTGGTAAAGGTAAGGTATAGACTATACCTTTTGGATTTGTCATTTGGTTTTTTTCCTCTCCTGATCAAGTAACAGGTTGTCCGGCAGGTGAGCCAATACTGTAGGAGGGTGACAGCGCAGAGAAATGTGTGTGTGGGAGGAATCGATTGGCACAATGATTATAGTCTGGCAGTCGAGGTGGACGGGTGGGAAATTTGGTATGTAGTATTTTTTATTGGCAGGCAAGAATGGCAAACTTTCCTTTTGCTTTAAGTAGCATGTAACTAGGGGGTTTTCATGATTCTGAAGCATTCGTTTTGCACAAAATAGTTGGGCTTATAACAGCCATAATAACTTGCCCAAAATGTGCTGAACTCATCACATTTGTGCTGACCTCATCACATTTGACATGACGTCTATGGCTGTTTTTAGCCCAAGGAGTGTTTTTTGTTCAAAACTAATGCTTGGAATGGATTCAGAATCATGAAAACCCCCTAGTTTGACATGCCACATGCTACTTAAAGCATATGGAAGGTTTTACATTTTTGCCTGCCATAGGATGTTAATGAAAAAAGTAATTGCCCAATTCTAACAGCCGGTTAGCTAGTGGATTCATGAATGTATGTATATTGACAATACTTTAGGCCAATAAAAAAGACTATACGAATTTCCCACTTTAAACAAAAGTAGCCTGTCGGCTGCCGGACTACTATACATTGGGGAGATAATGGGTAAAACATAATTGGCTATTCTAAATTAAAAATTAATTTAAAAAGTAACAGATTATGCACATGCTGTAGCCTACCTACCTAACTGTTCAAACTCTGAGGATATATCAGGCAGGTTCCTTAAATAATTTGCATACAAGTCAGATTAACTGTATGTAGTATTTTTATTTGTGTTCATTTACTGTACCTCAATGTTGATAGTAGTCTGAAAAGGGTTTTGAAGATTTCTAATGCCGGCTTGTGATGAAACACATACTGTAAACGTAGGCTATACAATCCTAATGTGCTATAGTGTCTATGCCAATGTCCTACACATTTTAATGATAAGGATTTAGCACCACTCAGTTCACACAGGTGTGATTTTGTTCTTCAGGCTGACAAGGCATGAACGGGACAGAGAAACCCCCCTTGGTGTTCTCTGGTGATGTCATCTACCCATGTGTCAACCCGGTGCCCGAGTTCAACATCAGCATCGCCAAGAGAGAACCGCTGACTGTGGCCGTCCCCATGACCGTCTTCTACAGTGTCATCTTCTTGCTTGGGGTATGATTGATTGTGCAGTGACTTCATCCGGGGAAATATTGCAAAAGATTCAACATCTAATGTTAGTTTTGGACACTTCACCTTCACTTCACACCCATTTTCAACGTATCTTCACATTATCTTCAATTGGTCCTCACTAATGCTCATTATAATATGGTACAAATGTATAAGGTTGACATTGCTGAAGTAGATTTTATTGTATTTTTGTTAATGCTATAGATTTACTATGCCTGAAAACTTCCCATGCAAACTGCTATATAGGCTAGCTACTTACTTAGCCGGCTCTACTGAGGCGCCCCAATTTGAGAAACTCTGCTCTAGGCCCTAGCTTAGCGCGTTCGGTTCTGTCGTTGTCTCCTACAGATTTTGTTCAACGGTGTGAGCTTGGTGACGCTCATCATGGATGCTCGTATGAGAGTCAGTGCTATCCGCCTCTACCTCCTCAGCCTGGTGGCATCAGGTACACTACTCCTCTACCTCCTCAGCCTGGTGGCATCAGGTACACTACTCCTCTACCTCCTCAGCCTGGTGGCATCAGGTACACTACTCCTCTACCTCCCCTCAGCCTGGTGGCATCAGGTACACTACTCCTCTACCTCCTCAGCCTGGTGGCATCAGGTACACTACTCCACTACCTCCTCAGCCTGGTGGCATCAGGTACACTACTCCTCTACCTCCTCAGCCTGGTGGCATCAGGTACACTACTCCACTACCTCCTCAGCCTGGTGGCATCAGGTACACTACTCCACTACCTCCTCAGCCTGGTGGCATCAGGTACACTACTCCACTACCTCCTCAGCCTGGTGGCATCAGGTACACTACTCCTCTACCTCCTCAGCCTGGTGGCATCAGGTACACTACTCCACTACCTCCTCAGCCTGGTGGCATCAGGTACACTACTCCACTACCTCCTCAGCCTGGTGGCATCAGGTACACTACTCCACTACCTCCTCAGCCTGGTGGCATCAGGTACACTACTCCACTACCTCCTCAGCCTGGTGGCATCAGGTACACTACTCCTCTACCTCCTCAGCCTGGTGGCATCAGGTACACTACTCCACTACCTCCTCAGCCTGGTGGCATCAAATAATTGAATTGAATTTATATAGCGCCTTTCATGAACCCAAGGACACTTTACAAAATGTACCAACAACAATCAACAACTATATGCCATAAGCCTGAGAGAATAAGTGTCTTTTCAAGGCAGCCTTAAAAGAGTCCAGTGTTCGTGAGCATGGCGAATCTCTATTGGGAGAGAGTTCCACAGGGGGGGCTGTCACACTGAACACAGCATACCTTGAGAGGCACTGTGGAGTCAGGGCGTTTTGACATTTGTAGGTGAGGAGGAGGAGTTTATAATTGATACAGAACTTGACAGGAAGCCAGTGCAGTTCATCAGGTACACTACTCCAAGTTCTCTCTACCTCCTCAGCCTGGCCGCATCACAGTTTGTACAGTTTTTGCTACTACTACTACTACTACATATTTTATTCATGCCTGATGAAGGTCTGAGGGACTCCCTGTTCCTTATAGTTCCATTATCCACAATTCACAGAAACTGGCACACATTATCTCCGGACTCGAGCTATTTGTTAATAATGCTGTGATTCTCTGGCTTATAGACCTTCTGCAGCTGTTGACTATACCAGTGACTTTGTACCGGTACTACTGGGAGAGCTACCCGTGGCGCCTGGGCCAGACGTTATGCAAGGCCTACTTCATGGTACGGCAGATCTACTGTGCCACCACCAGCTGGGTAATCATGGCCTTCACCAGTGAGCGTTACGCGGCCATCTGCCACACCCTGTGGCCTCTCTGCACTCTGAAGGTATACAACGTGTTTCTAACTGGGAAGGAGATATTCATTCATTCGCTGTTGTGGTCAAAATATGAAGTAGGTTTTGGGTCTGAGAGGCAAAATGTCATCAAATGGTGATCAGTGGCTCAAATACCCAATAAACAATGAGTCTTGATGTTAAAAGGGTTGAAAACCACTGATCGAGTGTCACACAAAAGCATAAAAATGAGCAAATATAAAAATGTGCTTTTTATATTTGGACGCGGTTCGAGCCTGTAGATCTGCTATTTTTTGCTGTTTGGGACATATGAGGTTTCCACCCGACAGAGACGACATATAATTCCTCCTCCTGTTCTTGGTAGTGTGTGAGCAGTGCTTGTGTAATGTGTAGTAATACAAATAGCGGTAGCAAACAGAAAAAAGTATAAGCATGCAACAGCACTGGCGTGAACATTTTATTTATGGAGCACATTTCACAGACATCAGTCACAAAGTCAGAACAAACGGCAATGGTAAAAAGCAATCAAGAAATCAATACAGCTCTATGTTACAAAGGCCTGTCTAAAAAAGTGGGTCTTTAAACGTTTTTTTTAAAGGTCCACTGAATGGATTTTTTCCCAGGTGTAGTGAAAGTTTGTTCGCCGCTTCACCTCCCAATGTATGAATGAACCATTGTAACGCGCTTTGAGCACTTGGAAAAGTGCTATAAAAATGCTAAATGCAATTCATTTGTTATCAGTGAGCCAGGTGCAGATTCTACTGAGTTCTGAGCTGAGGGCCTTAATTTTCAATCTATAATTAAATGTCTGCTAACCTTTCACCTTTCATGACATGAAATGCAGCTCAAAGTGCTTTACAGAGCAATGGAGTTAGATAATGGAGATAGGCATAGAACTGTAATTATAGTTGGTAGTTATGCATGACTCATTGCTGAAGTGGTTAAAGAAAATAAGAGAAAAGGGATACATACCTACCTGACTGTATACAAATCCTCTCTGTAAAAATCACACCTGTGTGAAGTGAGGGGTGGTCTGGTCTTGTCGTCATACATCATCACATTCCGGCCAATCGCAATTTGCGTCTTCACTTTTCCGTCTTCACCTTTCTGCCATCACTTTTAGATTCAATATGTATGCTCAGCTAATCACATCATCGCTATGGGGTAATAAGCCAATCACAAGCAAATATTTGTGTTCACACAATCCCCGAAAGCTGGACATAGGAGGGGCTAGCGACATAACACAGAAACTGCACTCCTTAAGCTCCGTTCAGACCGAAGAAGCTGCTTTAAAAAGCAGAAGCAGAACTCAGAAAGACGCAGCTTTTTTTTGAGAAAGTGGGCGTGTACAAGGTACCTGTCACTCAAGCTGCCTGGACTGGCTGTCTGGCTTTGAGACGAGAGACGGGCAGTTTGAGCAGATGCGCATTTGAAAGTCTAAAATGTAAAATAGCGACTGTAGAGGAGAAATAATGATATATTTAGTTACATCATAACCTATGTATGGATGAATAAATAATATAATCTTGGTAAACTTGTTTGTAAATAACCGAACGGACCGGATCTCAATCCTCCCCGTCTTCAGTGTTCATGTCTCCCCCCCACACTCCGCTCTCCTCTCCCCCCTAGGCCACGAGCGAAACACTCCGGGCATTGTTTTAAATGGCGGCTCTGTATGTAATGTTAATGTTGATTTAGAAAGAGACCGTAGAAATACAATTGTAGAAATACATACCGTAGAAATACAATTGTATGTATCCAGCACGTCGTAAAAGCAATTAAAACAGCTTATGTTTACGTGCGATTTCCGGACATTCAGTCCCAAGTCTCCCGTGGAAGGGAGCTCCTATCTCGGCGCTGTCTGAAATGATTCCCTCAAATAAATATATGCGATTGGTTTATCGATTCAGAACGCAGCAAACCAATCACAAAACATGGGCAACATATTGCATAAATAGAGGGGGTACATACAACTGATATAAAGGCTATTAATTATTTTTTAAAGGTATGATTCACGGTGCCCACGTTTCAACAATCAACATACAATGCAGCGACACACACACACACACACGAAAGTGGACCGACTTCTGGACCCTGTGGCCCGGCCCGCGGAGGACCCCCTAAGTTGAGACTGGGTGTCGAGGAGCGTACACCAGTGGTCAACGCCCTGTGCTCAGGGCGAGGTCCCGCGACAAGGGCAATTAATTTTAGTGCGAGGAAACGTCCCGCAAATCGTCTCCGAGCACAGCTCTCCTCGGCGTTCCAGTACTGGGGACTACTGTACTGTGTACTGTGTGTGTGTGTGTGTGTGGGGGGGTACATACAACTGATATAAAGGCTATTAATTATTTATTTTAAAGGTATTGATTGACGGCGCAAAAGCTTCAACATACTACCGAGAGACACGAGGATCGGCACAGAAACGCGCTGAGAGCGGGCTGCTACTTCCCTCTTCTCGGGGAAGGTTTTGGCGAAAACTCCCGACACAACTATTGTTTAGTTGTTTGTCTATCTATCTATATCTGCTAATTTATCAACCGTGTGTGTGTGCACTGTTTAGTCCACAATCAGCGTCAGCGACGGATAGCGTTCCGGAGAGTTCAGTTCAGTAGTCCATCCATAGCTTCGATGAGAACCGGAGGGGGGGGTGAATGCACGATGACTTGTCCCCAGAAACGTGACACTCGCGACGGCACACGGAACACAACCTGTTTTCACCGCTTCGACAACTTGTTTCTCATATAAACTTTAATTTCTATCACAAAATATGCTATGGTCTTGCCAAATATCCATTCATATTTCATATACAGCCCATATTCAAAAAGTTTTTTTTTTAATGCGGACAATTGGGTCGGACAGCTTTCCAGAGGGTTTTCGGTTTTGTAAAATGAGCTCAACTCCGCCTCCTCAAACCACGCTGTGCTCTGATTGGCTACACGCAGATTTTTAAAGCTCCAGCTTTTAAAAGCTGCTTTAAAGTTAAGCTCCGGTGAGCAAAAAAAAAAGCAAAAACAAAAAAAAGCTATTGTTCCAGCTTTTAAACGCAGAAGCTGTTCAGCATAGAGATAACATGGGACGAAGAAGCAGAAGCTAGCTTCTGCTTCTTCGGTCTGAATGGGGCTGTCCTCAATGACATACGTCTAACTACTGATACAGGCTGCCAACATGGTGCTCCTTGATCTGACAGCCTGCATTTGACACAGTGGATCATCGGATCCTGCTGTCCAGATTGGAGCACCATGTTGGCATTTCTGGCACTGAGCTAACATGGTTCAGGTCTTATCTTACCAACCGTTGTTTTAAAGTTAGACTAGGCGACTTTAACTCCAGTGTGGCCCCTCTAACCTGTGGACTCATTTTTACATTTTGCTCGCTCCGTTCAGACCGAAGAAGCTGCTTTAAAAAGCAGAAGCAGAAATCTAAAAGACGCAGCTTTTTTTTGAGAAAGTGGGCGTGTACAAGGTACCTGTCACTCAAGCTGCCTGGACTGGCTGTCTGGCTTTGAGACGAGAGACGGGCAGTTTGAGCAGATGCGCATTTGAAAGTCTAAAATGTAAAATAGCGACTGTAGAGGAGACATACTTATATATTTAGTTACATCATAACCTATGTATGGATGAATAAATAATATAATCTTGGTAAACTTGTTTGTAAATAACCGAACGGACGGGATCTCAATCCTCCGTCTTCAGTGCTCATGTCTCCCCCCCCCACTCCGCTCTCGTCTCCCCCATGCCACGAGCGAAACCCTCCGGGCATTGTTTTAAATGGCGGCTCTGTATGTAATGTTAATGTTGATTTAGAAAGAGCATACCGTAGAAATACAATTGTATGTATCCAGCACGTCGTAAAAGCAATTAAAACAGCTTATGTTTACGTGCGATTTCCGGACATTCAGTCCCAAGTCTCCCGTGGAAGGGAGCTCCTATCTCGGCGCTGTCTGAAATGATTCCCTCAAATAAATATATGCGATTGGTTTATCGATTCAGAACGCAGCAAACCAATCACAAAACATGGGCAACATATTGCATAAATAGAGGGGGTACATACAACTGATATAAAGGCTATTAATTATTTTTTAAAGGTATGATTCACGGTGCCCACGTTTCAACAATCAACATACAATGCAGCGACACACACACACACACACACACACACACACACACACGAAAGTGGACCGACTTCTGGACTCTGTGGCCCGGCCCGCGGAGGACCCCCTAAGTTGAGACTGGGTGTCGAGGAGCGTAAACCAGTGATCAACCCCCTGTGCTCAGGGCGAGGTCCCGCGACAAGGGCAATTAATTTTAGTGCGATGAAACGTCCCGCAAATCGTCTCCGAGCACACACGAGGACCGGCACAGAAACGCGCTGAGAGCGGGCTGCTACTCCCCTCTTCTCGGGGAAGGTTTTGGGGAAAACTGTTGTTTGTCTATCTATCTATATCTGCTAATTTATCAACCGTGTGTGTGTGCGTGCACTGTTTAGTCCACAAACAGTCCACAAGCGACGGATAGCGTTCTGGAGAGTTCAGTTCAGTAGTCCATCCATAGCTTCGATGAGAACCGGAGGGGGGGGGTGAATGCACGATGACTTGTCCCCAGAAACGTGACACTCGCGACGGCACACGGAACACAACCTGTTTTCACCGCTTCGACAACTTGTTTCTCATATAAACTTTAATTTCTATCACAAAATATGCTATGGTCTTGCCAAATATCCATTCATATTTCATATACAGCCCATATTCAAAAAGTTTATTTTTTAATGCGGACAATTGGGTCGGACAGCTTTCCAGAGGGTTTTCGGTTTTGTAAAATGAGCTCAACTCCGCCTCCTCAAACCACGCTGTGCTCTGATTGGCTACACGCAGATTTTTAAAGCTCCAGCTTTTAAAAGCTGCTTTAAAAGGTCCGGTGAGAAAAAAAAAAAGCAAAAACAAAAAAAAGCTATTCTTCCAGCTTTTAAACGCAGAAGCTGTTCAGCATAGAGATAACATGGGACGAAGAAGCAGAAGCTAGCTTCTGCTTCTTCAATGTGAATGGGGCTTGAAGCCCCATTCACATTGAAGAAGCAGAAGCTAGCTTCTGCTTCTTCAATGTGAATGGGGCTTCAGACTTTGAAATAATGCTATATTCTATCCCCTTCTTTCTGTTTGTTATTATGCTTATTATTGTGCTTATGCTTATTATTGTTATTATGCTTTTCTTATTCTCCTTCTTCTTCTTCTTCTCCTTAATTTCTTTGTCAACAGAAGTGTCGTCGGCTATGCCTCCTGTGTGTGTGGGTGATTTCCGTGGCCTCGGCGGTGCCCTTTGCCCTGGTGTACGGGCAGGCTCGTGCGTTCATATGGGACTACTCCGCCACCCGGCCAGAGGACGCTTATCTGGTTTCCACCATGTGTGAGATGACGGAGCCTGACCCCGCTCCTGTATACAGAGGAGCCTTACTGCTGAGGGCAAGCTTCTTCTTTATGGTAAGAGTTGAAGATACCAGTACCATGTGTGTTTTTTATTTTTTGGAGTAAAGATATGTTACAATTTACAATTTAAGCATTTAGCACACACTCTTAATCCAGGGTGATTTAAGGCCAGTTTTAAGGCCGAAAATTGCAACATGACATCACGCCACGGTGGTCAGTGGTCACCACTCACACCAGACATCACGCCACGGTGGTCAGTGGTCACCACTCACACAAGACATCACGCCACAGTGGTCACCACTCACACAAGAGATCACGACACAGTGGTCACCACTCACACAAGACATCACGCCACGGTGGTCACCACTCACACAAGCACATCTCTCGGTTTTTACTATTAAATCAGTCACATTATTATTGTGTCATCAATATCTGTGAAAATAATCTGTACTATATTTTGAGACCGATCTGATTTTTATAGCCGAATTTCGATATGAATTATACGATCATATCGTGCACCACTAATAATAACGCTGGTACACTGGTCAACAAGCACTCTCCAATAATTCCAGATTCCACTGGTTGCCATCTTTACCCTGTACCTGCTCATCCTGATCCACCTGAGAAGACATGGGCGTAAGAGAAGACGTGTCCTCGTGACAGAGTTGGGCAGCAGTATCAGAGCTGTGAAGCACCATCAGTACAGGAGACTGGTTTTAAACGAGAAGAGAGCCCTGAGGCTTATTGGTAACTAAGACAGACACCTGCACATAGCTAGGGCTCTTTTGTCGACATTTAAAAGATGAAACGCCGATGCTGACCTTTAGATTTGTCAATTGTCAAATTGACCATACGCAGTGATTTCTGCTTCTAAAATGTCACAGTGATCAGTTTTGTGAACTACAAACCCCATTTTGGCCTATACATGACAGAAGCTCTTGCCATCCATTTACTAGGAGACACTAAAAAGGATGTGGGCGCCATGCAGGGGCCAGTGGCTCAGTGTCATGTTTTATTTGATTTTATTAGATTTTATTTAGCACAGTATAAAAGAATCACACCCGTGTGAAGTGAGGGGCACTAATATATTAAAGTCTAAATCATGTTGATTAGGTGATGTAATGGTGATGTAAAACAAACGGTGCCAAACACAAACCATTAACCATTAACAATAAAGAGACAATATGACGTACATTTTCCTTTCATTGTCAATGGCGTTTACAAAACAAACATTGAACTAAAGACAAACATTAAACCTGTATATAGGAGATAAAAAAAGGAAAGCGCCAGGAGGAGGCAAGCCCAAAGGGCATACATATATAAGGCCTCAACCTGTACAATAACCAAACATTAAAATACATGATTTGAATCCAACGTACATGACAGATAACATGATTGCATAGTATACAGAAGAAGTCTAGAACAAAACACGAGACTTGATTATTTACAGCATGATTATCAGAAATTGATTGTCAATATGCTTCTATATTATGTAATAATAATAACAAATACAAACAGGTAAAAGATAATAATTAGAATACGAATAATTTAAGTGATCTGATTGATCAGAACATGCTTCAATTTGTTCTTAAATAAATTGAGTGAAGACAGTTGCTGACCAGCAAAGTATTTGTCGTATAGTGTAGTACAGTGGTCCTCAACAGGCACACCTCTCTGCGGACCCTGGAGAAATGATAGAATAAAGAGAAAAGGCCTGGGCCGTGGCTCAGCAGTCCAGGCACCTTGGCTGGTAATCCAGCCTGGCAGTGTGCCGCGGGTTCGACTCCCGATCCCGACAGGAAATGGGGAGAGAGATGGGGGAGTGACCCCCCATATCTCTCCCCATTTCCTGTCAGCCTACTGTCTGTCCCTCCATTAAAAATATAAATGCAATTATGTGTGTATTATGGGCCGCCATGTTATGATGACAATGTTGCGCTGACTGGCTCACTAGCAGTGACACATTCACACATTCAGTTGAAATAACAAAATTTTATTTTTGGAGGTTTAAATTGGATGCCATATCGGTTGTCTTGTATTGTATTGTATTGTATCTGTATGCTGCAGAAGGGTCCTTGGGGTCCAAGACAAATTTCTCTCTTGGGAGACAAAAATAAAGAAACCTTGAACCTTGAACCTTGACTAATGAAAAATATATTTTCACATATATTTTCTTCCTAACATCTGTACAATCCTTCTAGGTGCAGTAGTGGTGGCTTTCGTCGTGTGTAACTTTCCTGACATCGCCTCATCCCTGATGCAAGTGTACGTGGCGGTGTGGACCGACACTGCCATCTTCGTCTACACCGTCCTGAAGGCCTACCTCTCGCTGCCACTGTGGTACATCAACAGCACCCTGGACCCCCTCCTCTTCTGCCTCTCCTCACACACCTTCCGCAGGGCCTGCAAGAGGACCCTCGGCAGGCTCCGACATCACTGCTGCTACCGCAAGTACCACTGCACAGATACCCCGCCTAACAGATGCTCAAGTGGAGGAGTGAGCACAAGGAAGAAGAGGACAGACTTTGAATGTGCTGTTGAAAGGTTAGGGATGGATGCGGCTTCCAACAGAGCTGCAGAGTGGAATGTCAGTAGTAATGAAAGACGCTTTCAACAGGAGGTCGATCTCCAGGTGCTTTGAAGTGCCTTTGATGGATCCCTGCAACCAACCACCCTCCTCCTCAAGTCGTCATCCTACTCCTCCCCGCCTCTCTTTCTCTGAATGCCACGATTAAAAGCCATGCTTTTACATTCCTTTTTGTGAATTAATCATCTTCTTTGTTTATTTTTTTCGGTTTTACTGTCACACTGAAAAGTATGTGTATTTCTGTTCGCGGGGTGAAACTATGGAATGACCTGCCTGATATTATTAAACAAAGTAAAAATGTATTATATCAAAAAAGGCTCAAACATGCTATATTGGATAAATACAAAAGCGAATGACTGAATCATTGACTGATTCATTGATTGGTAATTTGTTAATACTAATAGGATCAAATGCTGGATTTATACTAGGGATTTTATTATATTCAATACTTTGTTTTATTGTGTTTGTTATTGTTTAGTCTTGTTTGTTTTTCATTTGAATGTTTGTCTTTTAGTTTTTCAAATTTCTCCTCCTTAATATTTAATGTAATGTATATAATGTAATAAGGATATAGGCATTAATAAGCTACTAGCTTCCGCCTATACCTTTTCGATCATGTTAAAAGAGATAAATATATGACTTTTGTAATGTTCCAATGGCATAAGATCGAAATAAACCATTCATTCATGAGGAGCAGTTTATATAAAATCACAGGTGAAGGACCACATTTGCTACCTTAATACTCTGATTAAGACTCTGTGCCTGATTGTTTGTCAATGTAATGCATGCTGTTTACTGTGTTTATTTACCCCACGCACAGAGGGGCTTTGTTCAGTCACGGGCCGCAATGTCACTGTCTGTGGTGTGCATGTGTGTGACTAGAATGGACGCTTTGCAGGTTGCAGATCTGGTCCAGAACGGATACAGAAACGGCCTTTGTGCGAGCATATGTGTGTGTGTGTGTGTGTGTGTGTGTGTGCAAATTACCGGATACAGTAGGCAGGCTGAGGGCTCTACATCAGAGCAGTTTGATTGTTTTCCCCTCACAACCAAGCCACACACTCTTAACTTCAAGTGCACTGGCAGAGACAATTTAACCAACATTAAACAATTAAATTAAAAACAAATTGTGGGTGGAATTTGAATTGTTCTACTTTCATATGGTTTATTGGGGCTCTTTTAACACAAATTGTTTGTTTTTAATGTCAACAATTAAAGTATTCTTCTTCATAACAAATTTTACAGTAGTTATAGCAGTGTCTGAGACAATAGACTGAAAAACAATGGCGTATAACTGAATGCGCGTGAGCGCACATGCACGTTGTCCGCGTGCCCACATCAAGTCACTTTTTCACCAATGAATGTGGCCCCCACCCCACAATGAGTTTGACACCCCTGCTCTACCTGATCCCTGCCAGTTAAACGGGTCATCTCTGTTTGGTCTCTTGTTTGGACTCTTGCTTTGTGAACTTTTCAGTCTTGCCTGTTTCTGTGTCTGTGTGTCTTCTGACATGAAATGTGAAGAAACGTTAATTAATGTGATATGACTGTTGTAGGCCTACTATAGCACTTTGAGATTTTTTGCAAATGTAAAATGCAATATAAATAAAATGTATTACCATTATTATTATTATTTATTATTATTACTTCTCTATGAAGCAGTCTTTCTCTCATTAACAAATTGTTCGGGGTATAATTCTAAACCAGAAGTTAGGATAAAATTAAGTTTGATAACAATGCATGGTGCATGTTCACATGATAATCATGTATAATATACAAAAGAAATCATTAGGCCTACTTAAAACATTTTTTCAAATATTATATTCTCCCCGGCGCAACAATGTCACAATCCAGTAGATGGCAGCAATGAATGCATCAACAACGGATAGTTGCCAAACAACAACCCAAATGAATAAGAATGATATTTGAGCCAATCCCGTTCTAGGGGCGGGACTAATGAGACAAACAGCGGAACATTCAAAAAGAACATGGCGTCTCAAAACAAACTGCAGCATGAAGACAAGAAACCATTACAATACCAAAGGTAGTGGGGATGATTAACGTTAATTGTTTAATGTTTAGGTGAACTACGTGTTAACCTAAAACCGAGCACATGAGAGAAAAACTAACGTAACGTTTAAACCATAGACTAGAGGCTTAAATGTTAACCTGCTACCGCATCTACTTAGTTAGCTACCGCAGCTAGTTAGTTAGCTGTTGATCTACTACAGCGCCTAGCGGTGTCCGAAGAGCTAACAATACAAAATAAACATTAATTTAACAGTTTGAAAATATGGTCACCCCAATAACTTTCTCCCAGGAAATAAAAACGCCTGGGTTTCCGAGGCTAGGCTACCCCAATAACACCTACACATTATGTTCAAGGTTGTACTTCAGCATGTTTGTTAAACCACAAGACTGGTTCTGTAGGGTTCAGTTTAATTTCACTATTATTTCAGTGGCTATTCTCTCTGACACAAAAAAGTAGAGTGTTAATTAATGAAAAAAACAGAATATGGAAATAAGAGGTTTATGCCCGGCAGCAACGATATAGTAATTTGTCTGGATAAGCATGGAGTATCTGCTAAATGCCATGTCAAGGGAATAGACCAGCTCTCTCACCCTACTTCTCCCCATTGCTCTATTTCCTTCTCTTTTCTACACAATGAATCATACATTAACAGCAGCACAGTGTGCATCGTCAGCCAGTCTGCAGGATCCCCTGTGAAGACGGTGATCTTCAATCCAGACTTTTTCGTGGAGCGCTTGAGACATGATTGTCCCCAGGTAGGCCCGTTGCAATTATTAGAGATAAACTATTTTTGCATAATTTAATTTGTCAGTCATTATAGTTTCGAGTTCACACAAGTACATATTTTGTTTAATAGATATGTCCTGTTTTAGACATAAATACATTTCTGTTAACAAAGCCTAAAAGAAAAAACATAAATGTGATTTTGATTTCTACGTTCCAATGTCCAATGCCAAAAAATACAATGCAATTGTTAATGGCAATTAAAAGTACAATTTGATGACGGTGTGACTTGACCACCCTGTCTGTCCCCAGGCGTTCACTGACCTGGTGCTCAGTAACATCACCCGTCTCATCGACCTCCCGGGGGATGAGTTTGCTCAGCTCACAGGGGAAGCTGCTCCCAGGCTGCCCTCCCACACTGGCTTCCTGCGCTCCCTCAACTTCCTCAAACGGAAAGGTACAGCTAACTAATAAACTCATGGATTAAAGTTCACCAGTACTCGCCACGACTGATTTCAGTCATTTGGATTCTGTAGAAGCCAGTATGTATGCTGCTCTATGGAAGCATTTTGTGCAGCAAAAATATCTACAAGCTCTCACAGTGATGCAAATAGCCTGCATCCTTAAGCCCCTAACCACACCAAAGGGTCAAGACGGTTTTAGCGTTGTCCCTGCGGTGTGATATGTCTTGTTGCACTTTGACCCTAGTGATTCAACGCATAGAATTCAATGGCCCAGAGTTTCATGGTGACCCTTTGGTGTGGTTAGGGCTTTATACTCACTAAATTGAGAGAGAGGACGCAATCATGTCACCCGTCCTGGGATGCAATACTGTACTGAGTACTGTACTCTTAACGTCGTTTAAGTGGGAATCATAGAATGTCCCTGGGACCCATCTAAAAGACCATACCCCTGGGTCCCGAGACACATTACATTGAAAACCTATTTACATCACTGTCTCAATTCATTGAGAGCTTGTGTATATAGGCTATGAATATGTTAAGAAGCATCTTCCTTAAAATCTTTTCTTGGATATTTCATATTTTCACCTGGTTGTCACTTGGCAGTATGTAGAACAGCAGGAACCATATTACTGAAACATAAAATGTGTACATATTGTGTTAATTGTTTAGGAAACGGCTCTAGTGTAGGGAGGGGGGGGGGGGGCTGTCATACTGACAATGATTTATTGTATTACAAATGTTACATTTTTAAATACCGTATGTAGGAAATATGCAAAATAATCGAAAATATGAAAAAGCTACTACTGTGGAATCATGTATAAATATACTTGTATTGATCCTATAAACAATTTAATATATGTCCCACAATTTTGGAGCTCTGGCTCATGGACTAAGAACCAGAAAGAACTAAACCGGTTCCCATTGGGAACTAACCGGTGGAAAGGGGGTCTTAAGGCTCATTCATAGTCTGGATCTTCGGTGGTGAGGTGACCACCAGAGCTGAAATAACGTTGAGCGGTGGTGAGTAAAAACGAGATACTGTATCTCAATGGGGTATTCCTAAATAAAGAAATTTCAAACGAGTATGAGTAAAAACAGAGAGAAGGGCTGGGGCGGTGGCGGTCGTTTGCTGTTCACCGCGGCTCCGCTCGTGACGTCATGTTGTAGTTCGGTGGTCACCTAACCACCGAAAATCCAGACTATGAATGAGCCTTTAGTTTGGCACTCACTCTGCAACGCAAGATGTCTCTCTGCAAAAAATGATTTGCATTTGCACTGTTTTCCAGTTGAAAATAGTTTTGTAAAGCGACACCACCTCTGATCTACCAGGTGATCAGATTGGCCCGTTGACGTGATCAGTGGAGTTGATGAAAATCAACCATTAATAACCTAATTGTTTGATGCACACTTTTCTGCCCAGATAGTAAGAATTTATCCTAGCCTTTTATTATTCATGTTTAAGTGTTTTATTATTTATTAAAGAATACTATAATCAGACACAAGCATCGATGGTTTTATTGACTGGCACTGGGTCACCATGCCAGCCTTGAAAAGCGACCTGAATGTGCCTGACAATGTCTGGGGCCCTAGTACACTTCATTACCTCGTTACTTTATAGCACCTTGACCTTATGTCATATTAACGGTACATAATATGTAAATATTTCCCCCTAAGATACATGAGGAAAACTTGAGAGAATATCTGTTTCCATTATTGGACCGATTGAAACTGGCGACGTGTTCCCTCCTCCGCGTCATCAGTGCCCATACCCGAGGCGGGGGTTGGCGATAGGGCCTTTCTGTGTGGAGTTTGCATGTTCTCCCCGTGTCCCCTAGGGTAGATACCCTCACAAAAACATGCCGTAATCCTGGTCTCTAAAACTACCTCCCCCTGGCCAACCGGGGCGCCTGATGGAGGGGAAAGGAACTGGTCGGAATAACGTGTCCCTTCCACGCGCTACGTCCGGCCGGGGAAATTCCCCTCTGTCAGGTGAAAAGAAGCAGCTTGGACTCCTCATGCATAGGAGGAGGCATGAGGTCAGTCCGCTGCCCCCCCAGGTTGGCAGAGGAAGTGTAGCGCCCAGGATTACATTAGATAATTGGCACTGGGTGAAAAAAGAAAACTGGGTTACAAAATCGTGGGATAAAAAAAAAAAAAGGACAGATTGAAAATAATTGTTTTACTTGGCGTTTAACCCCAGCATCCATATTCTGAGGGGAACATTCACCAAAAATAGCCGATCTACAAGCTAACAAAACGTGACACGTTGTAAGCTTGTAGATCTACTATATTTGCTGAAGAGACGTGGAGCCCTATCTTGGACACGCCTCACCCTTTATCACTACAATTATTTGCCATATTTTACTATCTCCTCCTGACCCTGAAAATGTTTATTGTTTCTTTGCAATAATCAGGTCAGAGATCATTTATCAGTTAATTTTTTTGTCTTTTTCTCTGCTCATTATCCCATCTCACCACTTCTCTCTTGATTGGATACTCCCGACCTGACATTATTTTCTGTTTACTAAAGACCTGGAGAGATGGGCAGACCGCTTGAGCAATGATTGCTATTAGAATATAGATCTCTATTTAACACGTATTTTACCCTCTCACTCCATTTAATGAACAATTTAGTCATGCATGTGAATTTCCCTACAGTCCTTTCTGATGTGCTTGTGCCTAGGCAACACAGCAGCCAGTGTAGATCACGTGTGGGAAATTAAATGAGTCAGACGAGGTGAAAATATTAGGTATTGTGTAATTGCATCGGTCTTGTCTGCTGCCGTCTGTAATTACAAGGTGCCATTTGATGCCTTTCAGATAAAGGAGTGGTTTTTGGTGCACCGCTAACTGAAGAAGGAATTGCACAGATATATCAGCTCATTGAATACCTGAGTAAAAGTAAGTACTACTTGTATCATTGCTGGGCCTGTCGCAGTTATTGCATAATCGCTTGGTCACATTATTTGAGATAATTGTGCATAATTGTTTCATCTGTACTGTATTAAAAACAGCTGGTGGAAGTTAACAGAAATGCCACATTCCCATCAATATTTCCACCTCATTGTGAACGCTCTTTGAACTAACCACATTCAACCTGGAGTCACAGGTTTTGGGCATTTAGAGAAAAAACATTCCAAAAGTAATTTTCCAAATAACGACAACTAAGCTACGCGCTACTAAATTAAAGTATATGGCCTGTTTTGGCAATAGTAGTACATTATTATTTTGATTATTGATTCCGCCATTGTCAATCATTTCTTTGTATGCGAAGAGAAAAATAATTAATCGTCAACAGAAATGTCATGATCGTTACAGCCCTAATCATGGACTCTTACAATTGTCACTCTGATAATAACGTCACCATGGATGTTCAAGGCTCCGTCATCAGTCTTGGGCCTTGGCATCTTATTGTAATGAATTAGATGGACGAAGAACTTGGATGACAGCACTGCAGTGCCGTCGCTACCTATACGCACAGTACGTACTGCGAGTAGGGCAACACGCCAAGGGGGGCAACAAAAAGTGCCGTGAGGAATAGCAGCGCTCTCGTCGGGAGGGGGGCAGCACAAATATCCTACGAGTAGGGCAACCAAATGGTCAGCTACGGCCCTGGATGACAGAGTGAGAGATGGCCCGAGTGAGCGTGAGCTCATGCTCTATAAACGGAGTGGAATGATGTCACATGCTGAAAGTGGAGTCGGGTAGCCAACATTTGAGTCAATAATTTATCTGAAAGCACTTTTCTCTGGCACTCTCCCTTCTTGTGCCTATTTTATACTCTGCCGTATGATGGTGTGCCTCATCGGAAATAGCCGACTTTGTCGAGCAACAGTGCCTCCCAAACAATGGGTCGTGAACAATTTGTATGGATCACGACAAGTAAATATGCCTTCTTTTTTACGTTTCCTACATTTTGTAAAAAAAAAAAGTCTAAAAAAAGTCTAAATAGCTTCAGAAATGAAAAAATTAATTGAAAAAAGACAGTTCCATGAAAGGAAAAAACTAACAAACATAAGAAATAGTTCAATGGCAGTCGGCAGATGTACAAGCTCACGGCTTTTGGATCAGATATTTTCACTATTAAATAGGGCGTAAGTTGTTAATTCAGTGTATTGTTTTAAATTTGTGTCCCGGGGAGGCATAACATTTTTCTTTTGGGACTTGAGCAAATTTTTGAAACGGCTGTATTCGCCACTACTCTGTCCTTGACCTTTTAAACATGTTTAAATCCCTTCCTCCACGTCAGACCGCCATGTGGAGGGCCTGTTCCGTGTGCCCGGCCACAGCTTGAGGCAGGCGGCCCTGAGGGAGATGCTGAACACCGGGGAGGAGATCGATCTGGAGTCGGGCGACTTCCACCCCAACGACGCAGCCACGATTCTCAAAGCTTACCTGGGAGAAATGCCAGAGCCCCTTCTCACACACAGACATTACCAGGCCCACCTGAAGATTGGGGGTATTTTGCACATGCATACACTCACTGACATTACTTTACTTACCGGTAGTCTTCCCACTGCATAGCCTATAGTAGCCATGCTGCAACCTTGTAGATTTGCTATTTTTGAAAAAAAGATCATTAACATTATTTTGTGAAAATCTTTGAATATATATGGTAATCCTTTTTAAAAGTGAGGGATCCCTGGCACAAATATAAATTGAGATGGGGGTCATTTGAGAACCACTGATACAGCCAAATGAGGGTTTTTTTGGTTAGGATTTAGAAGTGGCTAAAAGCCTAACTTTGAGCCCTCGCTGTGTCGTTCAGAGCTGACTCGGTTCGATGACGAGGGCAACAAGACGGACGTCCCCGATAAGGAGCGTCGGATCGAAGCGCTCCAGCTGCTCTTCATGCTCCTGCCGGCAGCCAACCGCAGTCTCCTGAAGCTCCTCCTGGACCTGCTGTACCACACCGCCCGCAACCAGCACGTCAACAAGATGTCAGCCATCAACCTGGCAACCATGTTCGCACCGCACATCCTCTGGCCCAAAAATGTACGTTCCCGAGGACCATTGGTTAACTATATAGACTACTGTTTCCCATTCTCTCCAGCTCTTTAGTAAACACTTTTGCTCTTTGGCGTTAGAATATTCCAATTTTTGTCTTCATTGTTTTTGTTTTGTCACTTGTATGAGGTACTCTCCTGATTGGAAAAAATAGTTATCCCGATATACTGAACATTTGTTTTCTGTTTACTATAGAGCTTGTCGAAAGACGGGGAGACTGTTACTGAACACACATTCAAGCAATGATCCCTATTGGAATATAGAGCTATTTAACGTGTATTTAATGGAGAACAATTTATGTCATCATGAGGAACGTTAATTTCTAGGCACACACAGGCACGTGCAAACAATGGCATTAACGCAACGATGTACATTGGTGGTCATGCTTGCTTGCATTCCAGGTGACCGCCAGCAGCCTTCATGGAAACGTCCAGAGACTGAATAACGGCGTAGCCTTCCTCATCAAACACTCCCAGAAACTGTTCAGGGTGAGTGCTCTATTGCAGTGGTTCTCAACCTTTATAAACCAAGTGCCACCTCAGGAAAATATCTGGCTCTCCAAGTACCAGTGTACCACCATAATAACTGATGTTAAAATACAGAAGCGTAGAGCTGCCTCATCCTATTCAGCTATGCACAGTTAACACAGGAGGGAAATTAATAATTTATTCTTTGTTTTGTTTTGTTTTAATGAGTGATGTTTTAAAAAAAATATATACTCCATGTTAGAGAGAGCCTTTATTGATGTTATGTTCCCATGGCTACCTTTCATAGAGAGATTACAATGAATGGTTTAAATGACAACATTTGCATCTGAAAGAACGATGGAAGAAAACATGCACGTCTGTTATGACGCTGTCGGTTGTAGACTGTTTGGCATTTAAAAGTGAAGTTCCTTCATTGGATTGTTCTGTTCTTTCAAAGGCACCCGTCTATATTAAAGAATACTCCCAGTTAATCTTCACCGGGTCCAGAAACCTTCAGTCACAGGTCAGTCTCCCCCCTACCTCGCTGTGTGTGTGTGTGTGTGTGTGTGTGTGCGTGGTACTGTGTGTGTGTGTGTTGTATCTCAAATTTTATGCTGTAACAGCCATTATTAATGGCATATTCTTATTTCCAACAATATGCGACGATCGCTCTATCATACAGATTTATACAAAAATTACAAAAAGAGCTTTAAGTCGTTGGTGGGCTTTTTTAATAAATATTTAACCATTGAAAACAAAAGGTTTAACAAGAGCTTGTGACTAAATAACCACATTGGATCTAGCCTGACACTCGGTCTGAATTTTCAATATAGCTGTGGGCTGGAGCCGGGGAAAGGTTCAGAGTTCTCCCAACCGGAATAAACAGTGGAGTGTTGGGTTTTCAAACTCAGATGCTTTAAATACTACTAATTTAAAAGTAGTCGTCATGGCTTGCCAGATCACAGGCACAGATCCTTGTTGCCACTCGACAAGGAACGCTACTTTAGAAAATGAAACAAGCTAGAGGCCGATTGGAATGTTTTCCTTGACTGCGTGGACAACACAACAGTGACAACACAATGGCCTGATATATTCGCATGGTAAGAGACACTTTTCTATAGATATGATCACTGAAACTTATCATAATATACATTTTAAAAAGCCATTAATTCATCAATGATGTTTATAGAACATGTTTTAGTGAATTCCAAGTAGTCGTTTTGACCGCACTATTCAAAACGATGGCTCCGTGCCAAGTTCCAACTGTCTCTAAACTACTTAGAATTCACTACAATGTGTTCTATAAACATTAGTGATGACTTAATGGCTGTTGGTTTTTGATATTACGTTAAGTTTAATTGATCATATCTATAGAGTGTCTCTACCAGGCGAGTAAACACTGCGCCGTGGTAACACAATGTTTTGTAACATGGAAGGAGAGGGAGATTGATGTCTGATTTCAGTGGTGGTTATGCTTGTGCAACTTGACGCATGCAATAAAGTATAAAGAGATAAGGATACTCTGACTATAAACCACTTGAACCCCAGGTCCCCGCAACGCGCTGTGGGCTCATGGCAGCCCTGGCCTGGACTGAAGTGTTTTACGCACATTCTCCATTTACAGTCCTTACTTACTTTTACTTAGGCCCGTCGCTCCCAGTGGAGCATAGGCCAGCAACGACTCTTCTCCATCCAACACGGTTTTGGGCTTTACAGTCCTTACGGCTTTACAGTCCTTACGGCGGCTTATTTCTACAAATGTTCAGATTACAAATATAAAGTGCAGTGGATGTTACAATTCTGCTAGGGCGGGAATAAGTAGGTATCTTCCGTATTGTTCAATAAAAAGCAATGTTTAATCAGTTTCTGGCCATGCAACTATGCACCCCTATCGGTTGGTGCATTATAACTCTGATAAAATGGCCACCGATCGCCTTTTATTGAACAATGTGGAAGACATGGGTACAGTACCGAGGAGGATTGTAACATAAAGTGCTCTGGGGCGAGCACTTTATATTTGAAATCTGAACATGCATGTATTGGGGATGCCGCCGAATAATCGATTTTCATACCAGCCCCTTATGAAACTACTTCTCCCCAAATCCAAATGGATTTAATTTTCCATCCTGAATGGCAGTAACTAGCATACAATGAGAACTGAGAAGATCTCCACAACAAACAAGGTTTACTCATCAAAACTGATTATAAAACTGTAACCATCAAAGCATGCACTCAACATATAATGTGACCATGGCATCTGCATAATATAAAATCTTAAAAGTTTTATCTGATATTGATAACCCCCCCCCCCTTTTTTTTGGGGGGGGGGTGGGTTCAATTAATCGATTATTAATCGGCAGAGCTGTCGACTATTCGATTTGGCTGATGGTCACTTTGTGGCATCCCTAGTACTGTATGTATGTAGTTAACGTTCTAAATGGGAAAAGTGCATAAAAATGTTGAAGTTCCGCCATGAACCATAGCTAAATCGTCTCATATACGAACAATAAGTCAACTTTCTGAGGACGAATGTTCCAGATTTACTTCTGGTGGATTTTTCTTGGCTGTCAATATTTCTATCATCCAACAAGTCGCTCTGAAAGTGATCCAAAGGATCGTACGCTATTATAACTCTATGGGGAAGACCATTTTGTTTACCCCGGGCTAAAACCAGATGTGACATTTGTGGGCGTTCCTGTCTAGTTCCTGTCTAGCATTTTCTTAATGGGCGTGGCTAGCGATTCAGGGCTGGAGGCAGCCAGGCTACATTGGATTCATCGTAAGAAAGTTTATTTTCTCCATTTCCTGGAAAGTAACCATTTTGGACATGCAAGGATTTCACCTGTCGGCTCCGATATTATACCCAAAAACTGGTTTTATTCTTACGGCGAATTGGATTTCTTCCGCTCCATTATTGCGTGTCACTATCACATAATTATTCCTCATGGTCTACTACTCTCTCGCCCTCCTAGGACGACCTGGCGCTGTGTGCTGGGCCCGGAGGAAGCAGGACGCAGTCTGAGGATGTGGTGCCAGACGGCGTCCCCGCCACCCCCGCCTCCGTGGGGACAGGAGGAGGTGGAGCTGTGGGTCAGAACCACACAGCAGACGCCCTCAGGGAGCTGTACCAGCAGGTCAGCAGCATGCCCGAGTCTGCCAAGAAGAAGAAACTCATCAGACAGGTGGGTCACATTCACTGCTCATTCCTTAACCGACACTGGGTGGGTCCACACATTTTCATGGATCACAAGTAATTACCTCATTTTGTTTTCTCCTTCGTCTCCAAAGGAAAACAGTCCACCTGTGCTTGTGCTAGTCTTTAATATTGTTTCATAAGCTTGGCTGTTATGGCTTTTTGCCTCTCTGTCTAAAGTGTATATTGTTTCAGATTTGCACCCTTTATATACTTTCCTACTTATTAGTTAATTCTACCTTGTTTTTATTATGTTTTGTTTTATACAGTATATATTGGTCACAGACTGCAGTCTGCCACACCAACATGCCACTCACTGCACATAAGAGGGACAATCGAACCTTCTTGAATGTGTGTTTGAAGGTTGCGTCCTTCTCTGTGTTTTGCAGTTTGAAAAGCAGGGCTTCGGCACACCTGTACCTGACCCTGAGTCGCCCTTCAGCAGGAACCATCGGCGCACTCGCTCCTTTGGCGGAATTATGAAGGTGCGCTGACTCGACTCATTTTAACAAAACACACCGTTTTGTTTCACTCCATCTTGTTTTGGATGTGTGACCGCAATGGGGCCAGTTAGTTAAAACAGTGGGATCTGAGGGTCCTTGAGGGGCTACGAGGTGGTAGCCAATGACTCAAATGAGTAGTTTAATTCCACGATAATTCCATTAACTTGAGATCATTTCAATATAAAATTATTACAATATAAATTGTACGAGTGACTATTCTCAGGGCTCGAAATAGCGACCATTTTGGTCGCAAATGCGCCTGAATTTTAATCTGTGCGATCTCAAAATATAACTGGGCGCACCAGTGCTACTGCATATAATTACTGTAGTGCGACCAAAACGATCGCGACCGAAAGTGTCGCGGGCCGGTTCCCTCCCGCGAGATGATTTAAACTTGTAGAGCATAAAGATCTGAGCATGTCAAAAAAAAGTAAGTTCCTAGTCCATTCCTGTCCAGAGTTATGATTGTTTAAAGAAATATGATATCTCCTTGGCTTCTTCTACTTCCTCTAACCTCCCGTCAGTCCGTGGACTGATTGGGTGATCAACATCAGCTGGACCTGAGGTCCTCAGCTGTGAGAAACAAAAGGGCTCAATTGAATGGAATGTGTGGAGTCACACACACACATTTATGATGACGTTATGAAAATAACTTCTCATAAATATATACAGTAGGCCTATATATATATATATAGGCCTATATATATATATATATATATATATATTTTTTTTTACTTCAATCAAAAAGCAGGCCTACATAAAACAAAGGGTTTTGTAGCCATTTACAAATTCAGAAATTATAGCAGAGACAGTATTTAGAATTTAATTATATTTTCAACTGGTTTATTGCCACAAAAATAGCATCTCATACCAACTGGCTTGTAGGCCAGTGGTTCCCAAAGTGGGGTCCGGGGATCCCTAGGGGTCCTCGGTTAAATGATAGTTAGGAACCAAATGGACCCTTATGGGTCTGAAACTCTGAGAGTGTACTACATACTATGGGTAAACCAATTTCACTGTACATTTGTACACTCAGTTAAATTAACTTTGATTTTATGGGTCCCAGAGATAGAAATGGGGAACGGTAGCCTAATTCAGGTCAAACTGGGGGTCCTTGAAATGTAAATAACTGAAAATCACTGCTAGAGCCGTAAAAATCTTCTCATATGGGGGTCCCTGGCATATATTTTCAAATGGGGGTCCGTGGGCTAATGAGTGTCAATTTGAGGGTGCTTGACATGAAAAATGTTGGGAACCACTGCTGTAGGCTACAAGTGTAATAATAATGAATGTAAAAAATCGATTACATATTGGTGCTCGTAACATTTTGGTGGGTGCTCCTAATTTTTTTCTGGTGCTCCTTCATTCTGAATTTGGGAGCACCAGTGCTACCAAGTAAAAAAGTTAATTTCGAGCCCTGATTCTATATACCTATGTTTCAATAATATAACCACTACGAGACGATTTCTCATGCACAATTATAACGTTTAGACCAGGGGTGGGCACCTGGTGGCCCGGGGTCCACATGCGACCCTGCGGCCCGCATGTTAATATCAGAATACTAATATAGTATTGATTTCAGCTGTTACAATTCCAAACCCGCTTTAATTACTTCAAGTATTAAAATGTTGTCTTTTTGTGTCCAATGTAGTTGAACACAGTTCATAAAGTTAACATAACTATAACTACATGCATTTGAAATTCAATAAAAAGGTTACTTTTCAGGATTCCAATTTAAAAAATCAGGTTTTCAATTCAAATATAGCAAAAAATTGCTGATCTACAAGCTCAAAACGCGTCACATTGCGACACGTTTTGAGCTTGTAGATCCGATCGGCTATTTTTTACTACGACAGTAATATGCACTGTGGCCCAATGGAGTGAGTGGAAATATATTGGCCCTCTCCATCGTCAAAGTTGCCCATCCCTGGTTTAGACAATTTTATATAGTTTGAACCCAACTATTGTCTTGTTCATATCAGGGTCTTCCAAGACAGAATCATTTGAAATAGGGGTCCTCAGGCCAATGAAAGTTAAACCGGAGGTCTGTGACATGAAAAGTTTGCAAACCCCCTGAGTTAACCACGTGAGGCCTATAGACTGTCCTATGACAAACATAGCTGATCTCCAAGCTCACAACATGTCACGATGCAACGTGAGCTTGTAGATCTGCTATTTCCACTATTTGTTTATTAACTTCTTTGGCGTGTGTGTGTGTGTGTGTATAGAGGAGAGTGTTGGGAAGCCAGACATCAGTGGACAAAAGACATGTCAGAGAGGTGTTTCCTGGACCCCATGGTTCACCAGAGAGCCAGGGGAAAGAGAACGTCAGCTTTGACAGCTGAGTGAGTATGACATCTTTACAACACCTTGACCCATTTTGACCTGGGAACGATTCTACAAATGCCTTCTAAATCGTGACCGTTTTCTGAAAAACCCATGTTTCTGTGTCAGCGGTTCTCAAAACTATTTACGAACACTCTGAAAGAATATATTCAAACATTTGGGCCACATTTTCACGATTTTTCAAAATTAGCAGACCTACAAGCTCGTAGCACGCCACTCGGTGGCGCGCTATGAGCTTGCAGATCTGCTATTTTTCAATAGCTAAAGCATAACATAATGCTAACACCAAAAGGGGTTCCCGCCCAAAATGGGTTAAACATGTTACTGTATTTGAATGCCTTAAACCGACCCTACAGTCGCTATAGAGCCCTAAAGGCACATGACGATTAGCACAATCGACAGCAGTTGGATTCAAGTCGTTGAATTTGTCATTCATTTATGGTAAAAGCAGCAAAATGTTGGTGGGACATATTCCACAGGAATGTGCTGTACAACAACAATACAATACTTTTATAACAAGATAATGCTAATAGTGGAAATATTAAAAAATAGGGAAAAATGTAGAAGTCTATTGATTTAATAAGCAAACATACAGTATACAAACAACAATGACCAACATATTTAGTTAGCCTACGCCCTACAGTATACCACGCAGGTTAATTTTCAGCTGTTACGAGTGGTGCAATTCCCCCCCCCCTCTCTCTCTCTCCCCCCCCCCCCCCCCCTCTCTCTCTCTCTCTCTCTCTCTCTCTCTCTCATTACACAGCACTACCCCTCCCTCTGTTTCTGCCGCCCCCTACTGGTATAAATCAGTAACATACTCAGGCTCATGTGCACAGGTACACACACAGGTAGGTAGGTACATGGACATTGCTGATTGTAGGAGTGGTTGCACCACTCAAAAAAAATAGTTAAGCATTCCAATTCAAATATAGTGGCCCTCGCCGTCGTCAAAGTAGCCCACCCCTGGCCTATAAAGTATAGTCTTTGTTCAAAACTAACACAGGAATTAAAAGTTTAACTAGGAGTTGGTGAGGACGTTTGTCCTATGCACTGCGAATGTAAGAAATCGGGACAAATGGGTTGCATAATTGATATCGATGTAAAAAAAGTGGCCGATATATCGGCCAAACGGACATATCAGTTGGACTTTAAATGACAATAACGATGTCAAAGTAAAAGGCTGTGTTCTCAATAAGACTATGGTGTTTTTAATGAGCTCAAACAACTCTTTCATTTCTTCTTTCTTTCCATTTTCCATAGGATTCTTATCTTAAAAAGATGTCACTTTCAACATCGAAGGATTGCTTTCTTTTCTTTCTTGCATTTAGAGTAAGGGTTTTGGAATGTGATATACTATTAGGTCAGCAAGAATACACGTGCAGCTGGTCTTTTCGAGACCACAAACTGTGAATAGTTTTAAGCAGAGTATGTTCTGTATTCACTGTCTTTTTTTTTTTCTTTTTTTTTTACTGAGTTTGTATAAAAACTGAGTGTGTAAATATGCGTTTTCCACTGGGTAAACTGGTGCTAGATTTAGAGATTCCTAGAGAAGTCAGGGATTTCTAAAACTAGACATACTAATTATTACTAATTCCCTACTGAAATTACTATTATACGGGAGATTTGGTTCATAGAGGATGTTTTATATTTGAGCAGAAATAATATCCATGTCCACTTAACTGTGAAGCCTGATTTATACATATCAATTAAGCATAACTTATCCCCCAGATCTCCATGTGGGACACCGGCTGACAGTTAAAACGGGTGCTTTGACAACGTATATCATTAGGTTCCCAAATTGCATCGTTCCCAAGTAGGCCGGTGGCCGACTGCCATGGGCTGGAACACTTGCTTTATAAGCATTAATTATCTCATGAGCTCAGAGTTCTCTAGTACTCTAATGCATGCAATGTATTGGTAGAAAAGTTAATTTAATGTGCTGGTATAATATAAAGACTATGCAGTCATGTGGAAAATAAGTTAAGCCTGTTTTAATGCTTTTATAGTGGCGAACATAGTTTACAATCATAGACATTTCCTGTGAGACATACTGATGGACTGTTGCCATAGAATTGGCGGTGAATTCAGTCATTTCAAGTGCCTTAAATGCCTCATTACTATATAATATGAATGCTGCATCTGTATTTAGCTTATTTTATGTAGGTTTGACTTTGCTTTTATATAGTGTATATCTGTATATACATACATCGCATACCTAAAGACCAATGTATATTTCGTCGTGTGGCTTGTGTCTTGCGCTGAAAGTAGATGTACAAGCTCACAGCGCACTGTGATGCACAACACGGATGTGACTTATGTCTGTTTTTAGAGCGCGGCACCATCATATGGCATCGACTATTGCTTTATTTAAAATGACAGACTGAAGAGTTGAAGACTGAAGAGAACAAAGTACTGGTACTCTTTGGAAGTGGTGAACATTTCTTGCTTTTATTTTTTTACACTTCATCCAAAGCCTTAAGCTGTCCAATGATGTGACTGTTAAACTACTGTTTTTTATAATATACTTGTTGCTATGTATTTTTGTAGTTTTTTTTTTATTGCTTGTCATATTGGCTCTTATATGACTTTATTTTGTTCTTTTATTTAATGTCTCCAAATGCTCAGCTATGCAATATTGACAACAAAACGTTAATTTAATTGTGCTATAGATTGGCTTGTTCTTTTTTTCCCCCCCATGTCAACTGTGACAGAAGCTTAACCTGCTGTTGGTATTTCATGCTGGTCTTTTATTGCAGGGAAATAATACCACCACTCATTTCGGATATATGAATATGGAATATGGGCTTATCAGTCAAATCAGGTGTGGGCCAATGTTACATTTCTGTTCTGTTACATTTGATAAATAATATGCTTAAGGCCACATGTAGGTTGTTAATGTAATGTGAAATCCCTGCAATATACCTTAATTAAAAGACTGAAGCCGGCTTTATGTTTGTATCTGTATAAGAGTATGCATGCAATAGCATAAAAAACTAATCTGATCTGGAAAGATTAATGATTTTGCAGGAACATGCCTGTACAGTACACATGTATTCTGTGGTTGCCAATGCTGTGGTCTGGCCTTTTGCAGCAGGTGTTCGCCACCACAAGGTGGGGCTGTCGAGAAGCAAATGGCCAGTGGTAAGTCCCCATTGTCCTGCTTGAATCGATTGACTTGATTTTACGGCTCAATATATCAGGCCATGAAATCCACAGGCTGCTTTTGTAGTTTCACTAGTTTGTGTTCCAGTTCACGTTAAGAAAAACACATCGGATAAGAAACAATGCAGCAAGTAAGTAACCCAAGGTAAGCAACACGGCTGCACCAAACAAATGCATAATGAGTATTCAATCAATGTCAACGTCAATCACGTGTGTTCAGAGCCAAGGATATGACAAATGTGCATGCAGTTATGCTGGGCAGTAGCCTATAATATTACACCTAAAATCTAACCGTAACGCACCCATTAGTCATTTGATTAGCTGCAGCTGTGTTGTTGTGTTTTTACCCTTATGTCGTTTTTAACCTGAAACGGAAAACTAACTACAAAAGCAGCCTATGGTTTCATGGCCCTGCATCCAGTGACCGGGCCAATATCCTTCCTCTTGGTGTCCCAAGAAGGTAAGAATCTGTTAAAAAAGAAAAACTAATTACCTCGTTTTTTTTCCAGTATTAACTTTGGTTACAAACACAAATGAGGTGCTGCATGTAGTGTTACACACAAGTTCAATTATATTAAGTCAACTGAATTAGCATTTTCAGTATGGCAGTTATAATTTAGAATGCGACATTTATCCATGTGACGTCTATACTCTTGTTGCTATTGCTAATTAGCACCTAGTAGTAGTCTGATACCGAGACCGTTGTCAAAATATTTTGTAATGTAGCCTAAGTACTAAGCAGTCTACTATAAACATAGGGGCGACAAGAAGTGGATGTAAACAGACTAATGTCCCGATGTTAATGACGTAGGCGGCAGGCCTACTGTCGCATTCAACCTTGCAAAGTAAAAGTACCTACTTAAATCTGACACACTGGATGGTGTGGTGTGGCGGGATTTGGAATTATCTTGTGAGCTTGTAGAATTATGAAAAGAGCACCTTCAACTCTGAGTCTCTGAACCCATTGGCAAAACAAAGGAAAAACAGGGCCCTCTTTTTTATGACTATAGGTCCTCACTAATGCTCATAACCAGAAAGTACACCGTCCAGAAAGGTGCCTACCAATGACATCACTGAATTTTAAGCTAATAGAAACTATACAGCCTTCTGGAAGTGGTGGCATGCTCAAATAGAAACCATTATTCTAGCATAAAAAAAAGTCAAATCTTCTTTGAAATGATCAAACCTGTCTACGACAATGTCTCTGGACTATGGTATGCAGCTGGGTAATGTGTTCCATGGACCGCTTGTTCTTGTATTCGTTTTACCGAGGTTAGGTTTATAGGCATAGTTTCACTGAGGTTACGATTAGGAATAAGGTTAGGTTTAGGCTATAGGGCAGCATTCTACGGATGGTAACTTTCGTCATGTTGTAGTCAATGATTTGTAGTCACCTGGCAGGAAACCACAAGGCAGAATCAGTACTATGAATGGCGGAATTCTTATTCTGCCTTTTGGTTTCCTCCCTGGTTTCCTCCCTGGTTTCCTCCCTGGTTTCCTCCCTGGTTCACATGGCGATTTTGGAACACAGACCAAAAGGCTTTCCTCCGAGGTGGAAAAGTAAATGAATCCACAAAACTATAGCGTATTGTATTGTTGACCTATTTCTACCATACTGTGCAGCTATTGTTCAACTTTGACCACGTCTGTCACATGGAACTATGGTTTTGTGTGCTGCTGTTGGCGTAGTGATACTTACAAACATTTCCGTTAAAGGTCTACTCTATACAGAAAAGGTCGGACGAGAAGGAAAACAAAAGGCTAAATTAACATTGCAATGTTTGCAGTAAAGGCCACAAATAAAACATGGCATATTTGCATATATAGGGTGAGTGGGTAGAGAGAGTGAGAGCAAATAAAGAAGAGCGCGGGCAAGTTCTCCACAATAGCAAGAATGTCCCAGTGTGTCATTATGTCGTCCATGTCAATGCATGCTTGGTATTGTAAGTATATGTTGGTACACAATCTGTTACAGACCTTCGCCGGGGTCCTGCTCTCTCCGTGTTCCCTAAATACACAACAGACAGCTTCCCCTCAAGTTTGAGTAGAAATAGTATTGTTCTCCAGTGAACGCGCCAGTCGAAGCGGTTTTTATTTAGCATTCTTTACTCCCGAAGGGGCATTATGACTGTAAAAATGACCCAGCCATATGTACTATAATCAACTATGCATTATCTCGGTTGCATGCAAAGCCACAAGCATAAATACTCGGTCAGTATAGGAACCTATAGGCCTATGTGAGTTTTGTTTTAATCATTCTGAGAAGAGAAATTTCTATTGTTGTCTGTTCCTTCATACACATGTAGTTATTTTTGTTTTTGGGGAGTCAAAAAGACACTAGCAGCTACTGAGTTTTAGCATTTAAATGTAGATTGTTCTACGTTAGAGTTGTTGTTGTTGTTGATTTTGAGAGCAGAGCACCAAACCGTTTTATATTTATACGCTATTTACGGCTCTGATCTACAGCACAACATGAAATGAATGGGATTTAGGTACATTGAATCAAGCCACACTGTCAACACCACATGCACTGTACTGTACTATGCAGTACACTACTACTACTACAAAGCAGTACATTGTACTGCGCTGTACTACACTGCTCTGTAGGCTAGGCTACTGTACTGTTGTAATGTACAATGAATGGTACTGCACTCAACTGCACTACATTACACTGCACTATTTCACAAACGCTTCCATTTTGTATCCCCTGGTTTTATATCTCAAAGTGGCATGGATTTCAAGATTACACACACACACACACACACACACACACACACATAGTCACACACACACAACTGCAGGCTGCAGCCAGGAATTCTCGAGTCTGGTTAGTCCCTAAATCCAACAACATCTTAAACTAAAGCCTATTGTTTAACGAGCTCTCCCCTCCCAGGCTAATTGTAATAAATTGGCTAACATGTCCTCCCACATCTTTCAAGAGTGGCAGAATAGTTCCTGCAGTGTATTTCTGCGCAGTGCATTCCTATCACGGCTCTGCGCGAGCGGAGGGGCCATCACCACCACCCCTATTACCACTAAACGCCACTGTCTCCTCTTTAATTAGCCATTCATGAAGGGAAGATCTACAATACACTGACACTTTTACAGGGCCAGATGGGGCTCTCAGATGGTGCACCTACAGTACAGTGTGTGCGCGTGCACGCGTGCATGTTTTGGATACAGCCGGGCACACCCCGGCACAAGGACAGATCACACATGCGCATTCTTGTCTCTGAATTGCACACATTTAGTATCCTCAGTGATTATTGTCCATTTGTTTCGCCAGTGCTGTAAAGTGGCTAAATACATTCACTTGGGTACAGTTCTGAGGTACTTTTACCTGAGTGAATGTATTATATTTTCTGCTACTGTGTACTTCCTCTCCATTATATTTTGAAGGCAAACACTGTACCTTTTACTCCATTGGAGTAAATGCAGTTTAACAGAGTAATACTTCTTATTCTGAAATGGGCCACTCTGCATAATGAGTACTTTTACTTTCGGTACTTTTTACGGGCACTACGGGTGGAAATTAGCATCTCTGCAAAATCTGGTGTATTCATTCACAGTATTCTTTTTAATGTAATGTTCAACCCATTTTGGGCGGGAACCCTTTTTGGTGTTGGCATCATGTTATGCTTTAGCTATTGAAAAATAGATCTACAAGATCATAGCACGCCACCGAGTGGTGAGCTACGAGCTTGTAGGTCTGCTATTTTAGAAAAAACGACTGACATAGAAACATAGCTTTTTCACAGAACTGTCAGGATGTAGAAGACATTTTTAGAATCTGATCTCAGGTCAAAATGGGTTAATATACTCTGTCCCGTCCAAATAAACAAATAAAGTAAAGTTTAAGTAAGTATAAGTCGTCTGCAAAAGGTCAATTAGCTCATTGGTGAAACAATAAGCAATTGTGCAGGAACCTGGGTTCAAATCCGGCTTAGAAGAGTGCTTCTTCCACCACTCTGGAACTCTTGACCCATTTGGTTACATTTGTATCATGCTCTGAGTTAACGCAGAACCCCTTTTTGGGTTCTTAGTTTTGGCAACGGGAACCCATTTTTTTGGTTGTTGTTGCTATGTGCAGTATATATAGCAACATCATGTTTTGGTAATGTTTGAATAAATATTTGTCTTAGATTTTAGCTATAGATCGTCTGTCGGGTGGAAACCTTATAATGTTCAAATCGGTTACTTTTCACGATTCAAATATATTCAAATCTATACAAGCTTGTGGAAATTCCCCTTCTGGTGCTTTTGTATGACGCAGTAGTATGATCAGGTAGATCAGGGTGTTAATTTATGAAAAACAGCAACGACTTATATAGCAACATAGGTTTTTCAGAAAGCTATTTAGAAGTCATATGTGGAATCGGCCTCATGCAGGTCTTAACAGGTTAATGGTTTTTGCTATGGTTCCAGTTTACTTACACTTTATTTCCCTTCCCCCCTCCTTTCTCTCTCTCTCTCTCTCTCTCTCTCTCTCTCTCTCTCTCTCTCTCTCTCTCTCTCTCTCTCTCTGTGTGTTTCCCAGCCAGAGACAGTGGGGTTCCAGCCTCCAGGGTCCTTGTATGATTGTGCTGTGGTGTTTATGTTGGGAGGCGTCCACCCCGCTGCAGAGTCCCCTGACAGGAGACCCCGGCGGCCGGAGCCAGAAGGAGTCGGTGCAGCCCTGCTCCGCTGGCCGAATAAAACCAGAGGTGTTTATTTCATTGTTTGCATAGAACTGTGGACATGGCACGCTGCTCGCTAGAGCTCCACTCATAAAAGTACACACACAAAGAGAAAAGAACATTGCCTTGTTTAGCGCATATTGTACGGACTATCCACACACTGTCAATTTAACCACTTAATTATTTGTATGCCAAGTACGAGATATGTCATACTTTCCCTCTACACCAGTCGCATGGCAAGTTACGAGCGCTGTCCGTGGTAATCATTATCCATTCGAGGTTCGGATGTGATTTGTGATTTTATATCGCATCGCACCTGACATGTTAACGATTCTGGCGAAAGATGAACATAAGCCTTTCTTTACAATGGTGGTCTCCGAGCTGGGAAACCAGAAATGAAGGTACCCATATTTGACGAAAATGCCTTGGCAAGGCTTACCAATACCTACCCTTTGCTGCCACCATGTGACTTATCTCCATATTTTTTACATTTTGTGTTATAAGCCCTACTTGATCACACTACAGCGTCGCACAAGTAGCAGATCTACAAGCTCGAAATGAGACACGAAACAACACATTTTGAGCTTGTCGATCTGCTATTTTTGGATTTGAATCCTGGAGAGTAGCTGTTTTGGACATGCACCTGATATGAGGGTTCCACCCGTCCTTGCTTAGTTGACCAAAGTCCGCCAGGGCTTCCTATTTTCACTCTACACCAAATCTCTTTGTAGAGAAACTGTCCAATGTGTCGCGTTGGCGAGTTGTGACTGTGAGCTTGTAGATGAGGTGATGCTGTATCTTGAAGAATTGTGTGAGGGTTTGTGTGGTTATAGCCTGTGATCGATACATTTCATGTCCTATACCTGGGATTTGATTCTTGGCCCAGTACGGGGAGATATTGCGTGCTTATGAGAGTCGGGGCAGTACTTCTTTCAACTAGTAGATGTCCTACCCGACACCAGGGTCTGAAAGTGTCAGTGGAAGAGTATGGCGACCACCTCCAGCTACTGCTGTTGTATTGACATACTCTACCATACAAATTGGTTAAACTACCACTTTTGAGTGGTGCAACCACTCCTATAGACAGCTATGTGTGTCTCTGGCTGGCTGGCTGTGTCCCTGTGTCCGAGCACAAACATTGCTTTTGGTTGGTTTTCACAACCAAGTGTCACTGTTGCACAGCCTAACACACACACACACACACACACACACACACACACACACACACACACACTAACTATGATGATTTGGGGTGTTACAGTACCGTACAGTACAGTACAGTACAGTAGAGAGACCCCCACACGGTAACTCTGTCATTTCTCGACCGTTTCGGACTC
>NC_137875.1:8692138-8729638 GCF_963924005.1 Protomyctophum bolini | reverse complement strand
ATTGTCAAAGATGACATGAAAACCTTTGAAAATGTCCACCCATATATAATGACATGCCCCAAAAACGGGGACTTTCACCAGCTAGGGGTTAATGTGATTTAACACGTTGCGCGTAAAAAAGGTCACGTGTAATTTATTCCTGGGTCACTTGCTGTCTGTATGCGTGCGTGCGTTGCGTGCGTGTGTTGCGTGCGTGCGCGGGTCATGTAGAAGGTAGTTAGGTCTCCATGGAGAGGTTACTCAACAATGGAGAGTATCCCATTCTCTCCGGCGCGTTTATATAGGGTGATTCATCAAGGTGGTTGTGCAAGTCGCCCCGCTCCAACCCTAACCCCACATGTAGGTCCCCCATGCACTGCCCTGTGTGTGTGTGTGTGTGTGTGTGTGTGTGTGTGTGTGTGACCTGGGCTCCAGATGAGTAACGGTCAGTGGAGTCTTTATGGTCGGCCCTCCCTGAGGTTGGAGAGTTTTGTCAGCAGAGATTCGTTAAGCGCGTAACCTTAACCTGCAGCGATGTGCGGTAGCTTTATGGAAGACATGTCAGTCCTATAAACAGGACTATATACATAACTCACATGCAGAAGTTCAAATAGTTCAAATAAACACTCAGTAGTTCTCAAACCGTTTCATTGTCAAGGACCCTCAAAATGATATATGTATTTTGCTGCAGACCTCATCTGAAAATATGTTGTACCAGGAAGGAACCCCCAGCTGTGCAATAGAGCATTCATTTTGAGTAAAACAAACAAAACAGCAGATGGACAACAAGCTTAAGCTTGTAGATTTGCTATTTCTGAATAGCCACCGCCTAAATGGTTTTAAAGTGCTTAAAATGATTGTGATGTTGTATTAACACATTGTTAACCTGTGCGTATCAGTGCCGTGCTGTGCTCCGCCCGCGGTTTTGCCAGACGGTGCGTGTTGCACTTGAACCCCATATGGTGGAGCAGAGTCCCTCAGGGGTCTGTACTAGCGTCTTCTCTGTTTCCTGTTATCGTGTGTGAGGGAACGCTTTCACTGAAAACAGCCGATCGGCAAGCTCACAACCCAACGTGTTGCGAGCCCGTGACTCACCATGTGAGCTTGTCTATCGGATATTCCCAGCAAAGGCTTTCCCCCACAGCACGGTTGCTGGTGTTTTAAGTGGTTAAGCCAGAAGTGGATGGTTTTTTTGGGGGGGGTTAGGGGTAATTAGGGGTGTTGTTGGGTGGGGTGCGGTTGGGGCTGCTGAGACAGACAGACAGAATCCCATTTACACCTCCTGTCAGTCAGTGTGGCTTTGGATCTGGTGTGACCTCCTGTGCTCTGTCAGACCAGAGCCTGTAACGAGACTGAGGATCTGGTGTGACCTCCTGTGCTCTGTCAGACCAGAGCCTGTAACCAGATTGAGGATCTGGTGTGACCTCCTGTGCTCTGTCAGACCAGAGCCTGTAACGAGACTGAGGGGAAAGAAACGGGCCTAAATAAGCAACCAGGTCTATGAAAACGTAGCCTGGGTTCCACTATACGTTCCATGGAATCCACAGGGCTGTATAGTGAATCAGGCTGGAACCCAGGCTAACGGAAACCAGCCCAGAAGGAGTTACTGATAGATAGGCCACATGAGCACTTTAAACCTACATACACTGGCCATTTGAAAATAGCATTTAAAATAAATAAATAATAATAAATTAGATTATTTTTTAAACAGTGTAACCGCACAAAATCTGGCACGGGGCTCCCTGGCACAATTGAAACATTTTAAGATAGGGTTTAGGAATACAATCAATATACATCATTAATTTGGGAGTCCATGACATGAAATTATTTGAGAATAGTTGACTGGTTTAAATGATTATTTATTAAAAAGAAATTATGAAAATGTAACGGAAGCCCAAATAAGCAGAAACAAGACCAAAATAACTGCAACCCGCATCTACAAAGGTTGCTTATAATAAGCGGACATGGCAACACTGCTCCCCCCTTTCATGCTCTCTCTCTCTCTCTCTCTCTCTCTCTCTCTCTCTCTCTCCCCCTCCCTCCCTCTCTCTCCTTATCTCCCCTCCTCCCTCTCATGTGGCAGATACTGCTGTGCTGATAACACAGCCACATGAATATCACAGGACAGAAACATATACGGCACCATATCAGATTAATACCAACATCCTTGAAGTGTTAATTTAACTCAGAGAGAGTATACCAATTTAAACGGGCCACGGTGGGTCCATTTGGTTACCTTTTGTACTCTGGAAGCGACAGACCTTGATTGATGAATGTACACGGGTTTTACTGTGAAATGTAACCCTCGTTTAGTCAACATTTATACTTTACACTTGCATAAAATAACAGAATTTAAGCTGGACAACTTTGAGAACCAATCAATCAAATCAATGTCTGTGAGCGATGTGCTCTCAATAATGACAAGGTATGACTCAGGCTAGACGGATAGCTTTAGCCTTATCAGATAGTGAGGGACTGCGAGTATTGACCCAACAACCCAACCCCCCTCCCTACCATGTCTCTCTCTCTCTCGCTCTCTCTCTCTCTCTCTCTCTCTCTCTCTCTCTCTCTGTATTATCACCTTAATGAATCTATTGATGAATCCTCCTCTGTGAGACCGACCGCTTAAATAACCTCGACCTCCTCCACCCGAGTCAATGAGATGATTGGAGGTGTGTGTGTGTGTGTGTGTGTGTGTGTGTGTGCGTGTGCACGTGTGTGTGTGCACGTTTGTGTGCGTGTGTGTGTGTGTCTTTATCTATTTGCAGAAGGCCGGTCTGCAGAGAAGCACCTTTGTGCCAGAGAGTGCCTTGCACTAAGATTAGCACACGCGTCCTGGAGGCTTTCCAGAGTACGCAAGGCAGAAGCTGGGCGCCATATGTATGTGTGTGTGTGTGTGTATGAGTGTGTGTGTGTTTCTCAGTCTGTTTTCATGCGTTGCCCACGCGTGTGCGGCTGTATATATTTAACGTTCACATGTGTTTGTTTATGAATTTGCGTGTCACATGTGTGTGTGCGTGCTTGTGCGTGCACGAGAGAGAGAGAGTGAGCGCAGTGAATAAGTCATGGGATCGCACATGAAAACATGCGCGCGGGGGGGGGGGGGGGGGGGGGGGAGATGTGAGCACAGGGGGCTCCCTCTGCTTTGATGGCCAGGTTTATATGAGCATGTGTGAAGGGTGTGGGGTAGGGTGGTGGTGGTGGTGTGGTGGGGGTGGGGTGGGGTGGGGTGGGTTGCGGGCGCATAACAGTGCCATGGAATGCCTGTGGTGTTTTTGGCACCGTCAACACAGCTCGGTGGTGTACACATATATATACGGTTGACAGCTCCGAAGGCCACCTGATCCATTATTTACCCCCCAGTGCCGACAAGACGCAACACAACCTCCTCCTCCTCCTCTCTCTCCCAACACCTGCCAAGCGCTCGAGCCAGGGCCAACCGACCAGTGGTGGGGAAAGAGTACTTAAATGTTTTACTTAAGTAAAAGTATCAACACTGCGATGTAGAAATACTTGCAAGTAAAAGTCCAGAATTCTAAATGTGGTGTTGTATAACCGTACAATAGTATTGCCATTAAAATGTACTCGTTATGCGGAATGTCTCATTTCAAGTTTTCAAATGTATACAAATCTTTGGAAAATTTGCAGATCTACAAGCTCACAATGCGCGAGCGACACTGGAGCTTGTATAACGGCTATTTTCAATTGACCTGAAATGTATATTGGCCAGGGGAAATACACAAGTATAGTACAAAAGCCTCAAAATTACAGTAATGTACCTAGTTATACTTTTCCATCACTGTAACCAACCAACCAACCGGGGCGGGGAGACGCACCGCTGCGAGACGGAGAGGAGAGGATTGTTATTATTATCTTGTTCAGTGGGGGGTGGGGTGATGAACAGGAGGAGAGACGAGGAGCAGACGGGCATACCGTCCGAGGTGTTAATCACCAGCGAAGGGATTACCACTATATACAGTAAACCCTGTGAAATCACACAGTTGTTACCCTTTCGGTTACATTAGTAGTAGTTACACTCTCTGGAGCTGCAACCGGATTCATTTACACTGAGGACTGTACCCGTGTGCTGTGCCGTGTGCCCTGCATAATATAATATAATAACACATATCACACTTATTACCCCCCCGGCTCCAAAACGCACGCGATGAATAAATCATTTGCGATTCCCTTAGTCATTATGAGGAGTACAATAGCTCTGAGGCAGGTTAGGGTTTCATTGTTCCTTTTTATTTTGTTTCATCCTTCTAATTTGGAGTTTTTAGTTATCCTATTTTCGGCGGGAACCCCTTTTGGTGTTCGCATTATGTTATGCTTTAGCTATTGAAAAGTATCAGATCTACAAGCTCAAAGCGCGCCACCGAGTGGCGGCGTGGCGCACTACGAGCTTGTAGGTCTGCTGTTTTTGAAAAATCGAAGAACGACTGACATAGAAACGTAGCTTTTTCAGAAAACTGTCAGGATGTAGAAGACATTTTTAGAAAAGTCAGGTCAAAATGTGTAATGTTCCACCGTCCGCGTTCTTCTCCATTCAGATGAACGAATGATTCCAGGGAATGTTAAAGCCCCAATAGAGTAATTGTTGAAATTACAGGCATGGAAGCATTTCGGTTTACTGCGCAATAACGCACACAGCTGTGGCGTTACTGAGGTGGAAAACCGCTCTCTTTCCTATGTATTCAAGCGTCTCACCACATCGCCATGATATATATATATATAAAGCTTGTTTGTCGATAATCCTGAGGCTTTTAAATGTGTTTCAGTTTGTTGGTCTTGATCGGTGGTTAAACAGGGATAAACTAATCACCTCACAGTTGACACACAATCATCTGTGTATAAATAGCAGGCCAGAATAGAGTGATGACAGTTGAGGGGTGTGTGTGCGTGCGTGTGTGCGCGCGTGCGTCGTTGCATCCATTGCCCAGCACCCTCTCTACCACGCCATTGTTTGATCTCACACACTGCGAGCTACACGGTGTAACCCTACCACCGGCGTGTGCGTGTGTTCGCGCATGCACGTGTGTTTGTGTGTCAAAGAGTGCTTAGACTCGCACGCATCCAAGTGCGGGGTCCTATTACCATACCTGTGTCATGTTTATGGATGGTGTGTGTGTGTGTGTGTGCGTGCGCGCAGGCGGCTATACGTGCATGATTACTTTGCACGCCTATCTAGGGGTGACCGCGGCTCCGCAGACCGTGAAAATTGAATTTGGTGAATCCTCCTCGAATCTGCTTTCATCTTCCTTCCAGAAGTCAGTCAGTCGTTCCCCCTCCACCACCCCCGCCCCGCCTTGCCAGTCACCCGGGGGGTGGGGTGGTGTGGGGGTCTGGGCGGGGGGTGGAGGGGTCTGCTGGGAACCGGGAATGGGGCAGAGGGTTGGTGGGGGTCTTAAAAGCAACATATCACATCACTACACACTTTTCTGACCAGAGATGCACTCCTGATCCACTCAGTACCAATTGTGATGCTGAGAGAGATTGCTTTTGGGCCCATTCTGTATACTGTAGGTTCCACAGTTAAATGAAAAGGATTTTACAGTGCATATACTGTAAAATCACAGAGATTAAATAAAGTATTGAATGGGGGTCCGTGGCCTAATCCATATCAAACTGGGGTAGGGGTCCTTCAAATTAATTAGTTGAGAACAACTGTTCTCAAAGGTTTTTCGTCAAAGTTCCCTGAATTGTATGCATGCATGTATTCCCATCGCAGTGCAGGGGCGTGTTGTTGTTGCTTATTAGATCGGCTATTCTCCAATAGCCAGAGTATAAAGTGGGAGCATCAAAGAAAAACTTTGATGCTATATTATTAACACATTTCAGCTGGGGATATTATGCCCCGAAAGACGCCCCACTTTCTGAGTAGTGTTCTAGAGGTGGTGCGTAGGGGTCTGCTGAGTGGAACACATCGTAGATGTCGGCCGAAAAAAAAAACAGGTGAAAATTGTCGCGTTGCGACACGCTGTGAGCTTGTAGATCGGCTATTTTCACTAGTTTTGTGCGACACTCTTGCATGATGAAGTAGGGCATTCATTTACAAAACAAAAAACAAAAAAGGAATGTTGAAATATGGAGATATGAGGTTTCTGGATGATGGTGTGTGTGTGTGTGTGTGTGTGTGTGTGTGTGTGTGTGAGACTGTGTGCGTGCGCGCTGCGGGAAAGGAGGCGTGTATAGAGTTACCCTTTTATACTTGTAGATCAAGCGGGACGCGACACGTCACGCGATCTCACGCACACACATCCATCACGTCGGCGCGTCGCGCGGCACCGGCGCACATCTGTCGTGCACAGCAGCCCCATGTATGTCTTGATGGAGGGAGTGAGAAAAAAAAACAAGAAAAGTAAAAAAAAACCTCACACACTAGATGTGGCGCGGCAGATGTTTTGGCGCGCAGCACCACTGTACTTAACACCGTACGTCGTAACGCGGCGGCCCCCCGAAGAGCCTTTATGCAGGAATCTGAAAAACCACAACACATAACTCCCCCCCCATGCCCCCCCCCCCTCCTCCTCCTCCTGATGCAAAGTGCAGCTATAAAACCACGAAAGACCCTCACACATACTGCTCTTCATGCTCTCCCTGTGTGTGTGTGTGTGTGTGTGTGTGTGTGTGTGTGTGTGTGTGTGTGTGTGTGTGTGTGTGTGTGTGTGTGTGTGTGTGTGTGTGTGTGTGTGTGTGTGTGTGTGTGTGTGTGTGTGTGTGTGTGTGTGTGTGTGTGTGTGTGTGCGCGCCCATACCGCACGTACAGTATGTACGCACACATGCACTTCTACAACTATACTGCTACACTTGTACGGACATTTGAACATTACAAGTACATTTGAGACCATTTTCCTGCATGGTCCTTTCCTGGACTTGTGGAGATATACAAGTTTACGATTTAGGAAAAGATTCATGCAGCTGGGATTAGGATTGTCAGTCTGAGGAAGAAGAGCATTGTGCTCGAAACGTCACAGTCAAACTTTTTTGTGCAAATAAAGGCCTTTCACTACAGCATCGGAGCCCACGGTGTGAGAGTATCTTCATCTCCTTATCTGTGTATACTGCTCACCGCTCGGCACCTGCCCAAGTCTGGGTTGGTTGTGGATGTCTTTGTACTTTTTTCGGGATTAGGATTATAGGCATCATTCAGAGGTTAGGTTTATAGGGGTTATCGTCTACAAGCGCACAACGTTGTGAGCTATTTTGGAGATTTATTTTCAATGCTGTCCTGCGTGCGTGCATGTGTGTGTGCTTGTGTGTGTGTGTGTCGGGCAGTTATTTTCCCAGTCTGTCTGTGAGCCAGAGTATAACACACATTGCAACAGATGTTTAATTGATTCACTTCAGAGAGCGAGCGAGAGAGAGAGAGAGAGAGAGTCACATAAGAGTTATCTATGTTTTATCACCGGCCGTCTATGTGTTACTTTTCCGCCCACGTTAACAATGTCCCTCCTTCGCGCTCCCTGTTCCTTTATATTCTGTCCCACTGACGTTTAGTTCCCACACACCGCGGCAGCGTCTGCTAGCAAGGCCCCGCCGCAAAGCCCCCAGTGTTGTCTTAACTCTGAGATTGTAAGAGTTGACCCCCCCCCCCTCCTACTCCCCCTCCTCACAATCTCTGTTGTGCTTCTTAATCCAGGTGGGATAGTTTTGTCAAGGTTGCAGTTGTGTGGAGGCCAGATAAAGAGAGTACATGTTTGTGTTGACTTTCACGCCTCTTATCTGGAAGCCTGGAAAGGTGTGCGTGCATGTGTGTGTGTGTGTGTGTGTGTGTGTGCGTGCGTTTTTCGTGCACGTGGGATCTCAGTTATGTATTTGCCTGTCCTATCGGTGAGGATGCTCTCGGGTCCTGAGAGAATAGATTGAGATCTGTAAATAAACCCTGAGGCCAGAAGCTACAAAACAGCCTTCAAGTTTCTCTCTCTCTCTTTCTCTCTCACACACACACACACACACACACACACACACACACACACACGTGTTGAGCTTGTAGTCTTCGGCGAAGGCATTTGGCGTACAGGAGAGAGAGGGGGAAAAAAGGCAGAGTGCCTACTATAGACCCCTGGGGGACCTCGGTCAAATAACCATATAGGTTTCAAGTGGTTAAAGGGCCTCGGCAGGCAGCCTATGCATCTAAAAGCTGCGTTGGGATATAGGGGGAAATGTTTAGTTCAAGTTAAGCAGAAATCTGACCTCCCTGAGTGTGGAGAGAAGTGTTCCAGTTAGGTTTGCGTGTGTGTTATTTTGGTCACGGCGGTCTGGTTTCTCTCTCTCTCTCTCTCTCTCTCTCTCTCTCTGTAGTAAGCTGGCGCTCCTGGCTGGTTCTGTATTAGCAGCGTGTTTCACCAGCCAGCCACTATGTAGGTCAGTCTCTCCTCACTGCCTTCACTAGCTCCACGCCAGGCCTCCGGTCCCCACGGAGACCGTCCAGACAGCGCGCCACGCTGGGCTGGGCTGGACGGCCTTCAGCATCTCCCCAGTTCTGGTGACCAGAGGTCCATACGATATGGCACTAATACATCACCACACTGCACTGTACTGGACAGCAAGCAAACTTTGTCTAATTTCAAGGACCCCCGTGACTCTGAGAGTGTACAAAATGGAGCAATTTGTACACTCTCAGAGTTACAGACCTGTAATGAGGAGCGTAATGTAATCAGATGGTCACTGGTTTGCCTCCCAGCCCTGGTTGAAGTGTCCCTGAGCAAGACACTTAACGCCTGAAATCCTTGCTTCTGCAGGGTCATTTTGTAGAATCGGCCCCATGCAGGTTTTACTGGGTTCATGTTCTTTGCGTGTGCCTCTCTTCCTCTCTCTCGCCGTGTTATACTCAATCCTTTCTGCCTGTGTCTCTGTCTGGTCACATCTCTCTCCGTCTCGCTCCCTGCGTGTCTCACAGCTGTCACGTCCATATGCTGCGGAGGCTGCAGCCAGAGGGATGCTCTACAGTCTAGTCTACACAACAACCTGTTAGGTTCATTCATTAGGGCAAGTCAACCGTCAGGGCTGTCAGCCATGTGGCCCTCTTCCGCAGAGGGAGAGACCCCTTCACACCATGTCCCTCCTCCCGCAGAGCGAGAGACCCCTTCACACCATGTGTGGTTGTGATAAGCTAGGGGCATCCGTAAGAGTTCCCTCACCACAGTCCTGCGGTTATTTGCTTGTCCCCACAGCCAGGAGTGTGGACGGAACTCGTCCCATGCAGACAAATGCCCCTGTGGTGCTCAGAGTATAGTTGCAGACGTAGAAGCTGACTTGCCACAGTGGCTTGATTGTGAACCTGTGGTATTAACTGTCCTTTTCATTCATAAGGAACATGAGGCTCCCTCGTCAAAGAGATGTTCTATCTTGCAAAGGGACCTCATCTGTAATACATAAAGTTGTAGAGTGGCTGGATAATAACCGCATGGTTGCCTGTTCGAACCCGGGCTCCCCCAGAGTTAGTGTCGAAGTGTCCTTGAGCAAGACACTGAACCCCAAATTGCTCCTGATGTGCTGGCCAGTGCCGTGCATGGTTTCTGCCGCCATCGATGTATGAATGTGTTTGAATGGGTGACTTGATGCACAATCTATGTAATGGATAAAGGCGCTATATAAATGCACCATTTACCATTGTAGAAAATGATCATGCACATATCAAAGGGTATATGAATAATGGGTGCATGTGTTTTTCCAACTCTCATTTGGAATTCTCTGATCTGATTATCTGCTCTGTGGCTTGACTTACAACCTAACCTATTTGGGCAGCAGGGGCTTAGGTTAGATTCCCAGCCCCTCCCTGGCGAAGTGGCCTTGCCACTGAACCCCTAACTGCCTCCCGATGAGCAGGTCGGTGCATTGCGTGGTTTTCCTCTACCGTCAGCATTCAAATAGGTGAACGTAACTTTGGAGAGAAAAAAAAGCACCGTTATAAACGCACCCTTTTTTTATTTATAACAGGCGCACTTGTGTGTGCATGTGCATTCCTCGGTGTACATATTTATATGCACACTCTGTAGTAGCGAGCACATGTGTGGATATGTGGGGATGTATGTGTGCGCAAGCATTAGCGAGGCAAGCGGGTGTTTGCTTTTCCTCCCTAAAGCCCGTGGTTTCCATTTCAACGTATTACCGCTCAATTCAAACCAGGTTCCCCCCCCTCCCCGCCAAGCGCCAGAGGACCCCAACAGCTGGCAGAAATAAACATAATGAGTTTTTCAGCGTTCGTGGCGGCGCCCCGAGCCCCCCTTTGAGTTATGCGGAGCGTTACAAACTCACGTCCGCCCCGGGGGGAGAAGAAGAGGGCTATACGGCCAGGAAGCGCTCCCACCGGCAGGGTGAAGGGGGGGGTGGATGAAGAAGTATTAGTCAGTGATGTCATAAATCCACCCGCGCTCCAGGAAGTGTGTCAGCGCGGGGAATCCTCGCCATGCTTCCATGGGAGGATGGAATGGATTTGACTCGGAACGGTCGGAGGTGGAAATCCTTCCCCATTCGAATGGGGAGATGATACCGTAATCATTTTCAGCCTTTAAAAAAAAAAAAGTAATAGCTCTATGTGTGGCAATGGTGAGGCCTGCACACACACACACACACACACACACACACACACACACACACACACACACACACACCTTTGTTAATTACACCCTCTTAAGACTGAAATGGAAATGGGTCCTTTTTGTGCTCCTCTCAGAGTTGGATCTTTACAGTGCATGCACTCACTGCTAGAAAACATCTGTCCGTGGAGGGAACGCTATGTTGCCGCCGTGCCAAACGCTATTACTTAACCCATGCTGACCTGAGATCAGATTCATACGAGATTTCCACTGGACACACACTGGTCTGATAAACCCATTCTGACCTGAGATCAGATTCTAAAAATGTGAGTCGTTCTTCGATTTTTCAAAAATAGCAGACCTACAAGCTCGTAGCGCGCCACTCGGTGGCGCGCTATGAGCTTGTAGATCTGCTATTTTTAAATAGCTAAAGCATAACATGATGCTAACACCAAAATGGGTTCCCGTTCAGAATGGGTTAAGCCTCCTTCGCCCGAATAAAAAAGGCAGTAAAACAGCGCAGCCGTTAATGTACACATTCATTTCAGAATTAGTTTATCCCAGGGGTCGACACCATCATGCTGGCTCGTGGTGGACATTTTAGTAAAAATTCAGTTTTTGCCTCGGACATAAAAACTGAGTAGACAATAATATTATAGAAACGCATGACAAGCTATAGCCCTGAATGACCACAACAGGTCCGTAACTCTGAGAGAGTATAACGCTGAGTTCAGGGGGTGTGAACCACCAGTACCAGTTGGGACTCCTAACCTTAGTGTCGTATAGTAGTGAGTGATATTCTGAAGAAAACCTGCATTCAGGACAGGACCAAGTCTTTGCCACGGATATGGCCCCTGATTCTTCTCCTTGACAGCTGGACTGCATGCTTCAGTTTGACATATACTGTACATATGTATCTCTGCAGTTATTCAGACAGCGAAACACAAACTATGTGCTCCCTGTGGAGCTGTTTACGACGCGGAGGCTAGCACCACTCGACTCCAGAGTGGAGGACTATAGGGTTCTATACCTATATCTGCTCCTCAGTCCATATACCTCCCACCTCCCTCCATGTAATTCAATATGACTGATGAGGGTTCAGCTAGCAGCGCATCCAACCGTGCAGCTCACAGGACTGCACTGACCATCCCGCGTGGATGCCTTTGCGCGGACGTGTGTGTGCGTGCGGGTGTGCGTGTGTGTGCGTGTGCGTAGCATGTGCCATGTTGCACATGATTGCAAAGAAGAGCACGAGTTATTGTCTTGTGTCTCGTAAATTGTGAGTTCTTCTAAATTGTGTGTAAATTGTGCGCAGTGCGCACGAGAGAGAGAGAGTTCCTCTGAAAAAAAGTGTGCATAACTTCCTTCCTGTCTGAATGTGATGTGAATCCCAGCTGTGGTTAGTTGACCAAAACGAAGAAGGCCCCTCGCTGACAGGGGAGTAGATTTGACTTGTTAGTTACCCTGAGAGACACTGGCACCCCGCAGGCCCCAGTGGCCTCCTCTCAGGTAGGGTCAGAGACACTGGCTCCCTGAGGGCCCCAGTGGCCTCCTCTCAGGTATAGGGTCAGAGACACTGGCTCCCTGAGGGCCCAGTGGCCTCCTCTCAGGTATAGGGTCAGAGACACTGTCTCCCCACAGGCCCCAGTGGCCATCTCTCAGGTATAGGGTCAGAGACACAGGCTCCTCACAGACCCATTGGCCTTCTCTCAGGTATAGGGTCAGAGACACTGGCTCCCCGCGGGCCCCAGTAGCCTCTCTGGTAGGGTCAGACCCATCAAAGCACCCTCTGATAAAAAGCTTATCCCTACCTCAGGCTCCGCAAGAGTAAAACCTTCAGCCTAGAAGAATTGCCATCCTACTGATGTGATTTTTCCGTACCTTTTTCCATAGCTTCCGATGTTGAATGAATAATTCAATATTAAGCCAATTTTCCACTGCAACTTGACTGACTAGGTTTGTTTAGTGCTGCATGTACTGTAGTACCTCCTCCGCTGGTAGATATTTGTCATAGCGATGAATAGATTCTTTTCTTAGTGATCATTATATCGATTACTTTCTTGATTGATAAAACTTTCGAGAAGTGTGCTTTTCTTTTACGTTGTTGCTGTCAGTCAGAAACCAGGAATCTCCATATTCAAACTTTTTGTGTTTTTTCAAGATAATCATATTTGAACTGGGGACCCCACACCCTGACAAGCACTTGTAATTGGCGGAGTTCAGTCCTTGAAATGAAAATGTTTGAGAACCACTTATCTAGGAATAAATCAAATCAATAACACTTGATTGGAAGTGAGGACAGGGCCTCTCTTATCATCATCCATCGTCACATTCCGTTGTCAGCCAGTTAATGAAATAGTTAATAAAATAATTGTGTAAATAGTACAGTATGCGTATGAAACAGTCGTGCAACATCAACTGAAGCAATCAAAATATAGACTAAACGAAATATCATGATAAATGATGTGGTATCAGATCGGCACAGACTGGCATATACTCAACGATACCGATAGCAGCATTCTAACCTCTACCAGCTCTACATAGCCGGTCCTATGTGGTGAAAACGTGCCGTGATGAGAGTGAACGTTTGTTGACACGCCAAGAACAATAAAGAAAGAACAGACACGATGTTTTGTTCTCCATCATAAAACATGTTTATGACTGTGGTCAAGTCCTGGTCCACGGTTGAAGGGCGTCATTTCAAGCCCGAATTCCCCCAAACACACACACACACACACACACACACACACACACACACACACACACACACAGACACACACAGTGTCACGCACACACTCTCTCTCTCTCTCTCTCTCTCTCTCTCTCTCTTTCTCTCTCTCTCTCTCTCTTTCAAGTGTCTCAACATCCATTGCTCTCTTTATGTCCCAGAATTCCTTGGGGCAACATCAGTTACGACCACCCTGAAGACAATGCATTGGGAATCCAAAAGTGTGCGTGCGTGTGTGCTTGTGTGTGTGTGTGTGTGTGTGTGTGTGTGAGCGCTCTCGCAAGCACCTGTAATGAACAGAACATGTGTGTAGTGCACTGGACCTTGGGCTAATGAAGCTCACTCCATTATTTATTTCCCGTGGCCAGTTGTTCAGTTGCTCTGTCCATGCACCTGTGTATACACACACACACACACACACACACACACACACACACACACACACACACAACCATCTGTCTATAATGACCACTCTCTTGTGTACTGCATAGCACTACAGTCCCTGGAGTGGTCATTAAGCAAAAGAAGGAGAGAGTGACTGAACTGACTCAGAGAGAGAGAGAGAGGGAGGGGGGGGGGGGGGGGTGTATGCCTTAAGCATAGGTTTTGACTTTTTGGTTTCAATTTCTGAATTGTGTGTGTGCATCGTTAATTTGTGCATGTCATGTCTTGGCTTGCAATGGTCTTTATTTTTCACTTCCGCATGGCGTTCTAGAACTCTTGGCCGCGTCCGCCCCACATGGTGCCCAGTAACGCGTCCGCCCCACATGGTGCCCAGTAACGAGTTCATGCTTCCCTTGCCGAAAAATGCATCGGCCACAGCTAGAACTTTGAGCCTCCCTTCCGGCTCTCCGGAAATCTAGATCGGAAGGAATGCTTACAAATGGTCAGGACGCGCTGCGGCCTGCGGCAGCTGCAAATAGTACCTCCTAATCAAATGTGACGTGATCGATTGTGCTGTTATTCAAAACATGTTCTCATGAATGAACAAAATGCTGGAAGACACGCATGTCTAGTGTACCGCCAGTTCACCGTCAGGAGATTTATCATGCTTTCTCTCTTCATTTATTTTCCAATTGAGGTTATTGAGGTTCTGACAGGTTCACTTTTGTTCAAGTATACAATTTGTGTAGAATCACCCATTTTTTTAAACATAACAAACAAAGGAAATAGCAAGTACCACGATATAATCACAGACATTATACGTTCGACAACAAAGAAAAAATAAAATAGACAAAACACAAGTACAGCACCAGTTTTATCATGCTTTTTCCCCTCGGCTTGTTTTTGTTTAATCACTCAAACCCGATAGCGTCCATATTCTGTGGGGAACATTAGCCAAAGACGGCAGGTCTATAAGCTCACAATGCGGTGAATTGTGAGCTTTTTGATCGGCTATTTTTCGCAAATGGATTTGGTGTAGACGTGAAAAAAGTGGTCAAAGTACAGTTGTCACTCTAGTCCAGTTGTGTAAACCTCCAGGGGTTTGAGTGTTTCGGCCACAACAGCAGCAGTGTGGTACTCTAGTCCAGTTCTGTGAACCTCCAGGGGTTTAAGTGTCTCAGCCACAACAGCAGCAGTGTGGTACTCTAGTCCAGTTCTGTAAACCTACAGGGGTTTAAGTGTGTCAGCCAAACAACAGCAGCAGTGTGGTACTCTAGTCCAGTTCTGTAATTTACAGAACTGGACTAGAGTACCACACTGCTGCTGTTGTTGTGGCTGAGACACTCAAACCCCTGGAGGTTTACTAAACCTCCAGGGGTTTGAGTGTTTCGGCCACAACAGCAGCAGTGTGGTACCGGTACCGTACACGTCTAAATACTGAAGCTGTCGGTGAGGTGGTTGTGCTGATTATTGGTCCTGCTTGCTGTAAGGTGTCGTTGGCCCATTTACTGTGGTCTTCTGTACGCCCACAGACATGGTGGCTCTGCTGTGGTTCTTTGGGGCGGTTGAGCACAGCTGCTGCCGTACAAAGAACCAGTTCAGCCCCTGTATCGTTCTTTAGAGGTTTCCCACTGGTTCCTCAGCCTAGTGTAAAGCGCCTCTAAGGACTCTATATAGCACCGTTTGATTAATGTGCTGTATAGAACCTTTAAGAGACATTGCGTATGGTTTCGAGCCCAGGAATCATGGAAGAATTACTTATAAGTGCCAAAGAAAAACTTATATTGCTATTTAACCAATGTCAGCGTAGACGGCATCCATTCCATTACTGCAGATAGTTGATTTAACTTCCCGAGAGGGGATACATTCAAAGATTCCACTGTATCATCATCATCATCATAATCATCACTGTCATCATTCATCAGTCATCAGTCAACACACACACCACACCAACCCGTTATATCCACACAGCACTTAGCTTTGTGGCCCCCGTGGCCCAGCCCAAATACCCACCACCAACCGGCTCCTGGTTAATCCCCCCCTGCCAATGGTGGAGAGAGGTAGCAGAAAGAGAGACAGAGAGAGAGAGAGACAGAGAGGGACAGGGAGCGAGACAGGGAGCGAGACAGGGTGAGAGACGGGGAGCGAGTGGGAGGGGTGGGGTGTCTGCGTGAGAGGGAAGAAGGCTGGGATAGAAAGACAAGCAGGCAGCCAGGATGTGGATCCCATTTTAATGGGGGGGGCTCGTCTCTGTTAGGGGGCCCGGCGGTGTTGCCAGATTCCGCGAGATAAATAAGTTATACCAGTTTTATGTAAACAAGCCCGACTTTTAACAACACAAATCTTGGACGGGGGTCCCTGGCACAAAACATATTTAGAAATGGGGTATATATAGATGCAATCAACAAGCAACTTTACAGAAAAATAATGAGCAGACCCGGTAGAGTTTGGAGCTCTGGGTAAACTTCTCCTTTTGAGACAAGGTCCTCCATCCTGCGCAGACGGCAAACATGCAAATGGACGCAGCCATCTGCATTTCATAGACTTATGGCTTATGGTGTGTGTGTGTGTGTGTGTGTGTGTGTGTGTGTGTGTGTGTGTGTGTGTGTGTGTGTGTGTGTGTGTGTGTGTGTGTGTGTGTGTGTGTGTGTGTGTGTGTGTGTGTGTGTGTGTGTGTGTGTGTGTGTGTGTGTGTGTGTGTGTGTGTGTGTGTGTGTGTGTGTGTGTGTGTGTGTGTGTGTGTGTGTGTGTGTGTGTGTGTGCGTGCTGCGCACACCTGTACTTATACTCCTACACGGCTCGTAATGTGGTTGTAATGTGGCAACATAAAATCGTGACTCGGGTATCAATTGCAAGAAGTGGTCTCTGAGTCACTGATTTCTCAGTTAGTCACCGGGCTTAGCAGGCCCAGAGGGAGAGATCAAGATTAATTATTAATTTCCCTACATGTGTGTTTGCAGGGAGCTGAATGGGAACAATCTCACACGGATCACCAAGAGCGACTTCGCCGGCCTCAAGTACCTCCGTGTTCTGTAAGTATAATCACCTTTGTGTTTATGAGCTTTCCTCTGTTTGTCCACATAGTGTGTGTGTGTGTGTGTGTGTGTGTGTGTGTGTGTCTTTGTCTGTGTGCGCGCACTTGTAGTAGTGTAGTGCACACTGTTTATGCAAATACTCTCATGCGACCCGGCCTGTTTTTGCAGAACCTGCTGGAAACGCTCAAATTAGCATGCACACGGTGGAGTGGCCATGCCATTTTTAAAGAGCCGCCCTTCAGAGTACATTAAAGCTGCTGAGAGACTGTAGTCACACTGACATAATGGACTCACATCCCTCACAACTCTGTCTGCTGTAGTAGCTCTTATGATCGCACACACACACGCACACACGCACGCACACAGTGGCCATGGACGTAAGCCTCGCTTCTAAATAGGCCCTCAACAACAGTTAACACACACAGCCGAAGCACTTACTCTCTGCGGGTGAAATTAAACAGCACTTGTGACTTTGGATGACAGTGTTAAAAGTGTCTGTAAACGTGTGTGTGTGTGTGTGTGTGTGTGTGTGTGTGTGTGTGTGTGTACTGTGTACGTGCGCGTGCGCGGGAGTGCACGTGCATGAATAGTGCCGTAGGTTTTTAACCACCTATACTTAGTCGACCGTCACCGGAGTCCCCCAGGGCTCTATGGTAGACCCCCTCCTGTTTTTGCTCGACACTAAATATTTTTGGTGAAAGTAGCGACTCTACAAGGTTCACGTCACGACGTGTTGTTGTTGCTGTGAGCTTGTAGACTTGCTGTTTTACACCAGACGTTGGTCTACTCTAGTCGCTGCTATTAGGGTACGAGTGGTTTTAAAAAGCACAGGGGAAGGAAGCAGCACACAGACGGACGGATGCATTCTGGATGTAACGCGAGCCCAACTAAATTCCTGCTGCCCAGTTAAGCCCAGACTCTTTTAGAGTTATATCATTAGACGCAGCCCCCACCCCCCTCACCACGCCAGCCCCTTACAGGACCCCCCTGTCCTGTCCTGTCCTCCCCTTGTTTCCTCAGTTCAACCTTGTTTTTCTCCCTCCACCCAACCGCCCCAGAGTCCTCTATACATACACCACTCCTCCATACAATGGTTCTCAGAGACTCTTAAATTCATATCTATTTGACACATGCAATATGATATGTAGGCCCCATTTGTAAAGACTAAAAGATTTGCAGATTTTAACTATTTAAAAAACAATATTGCAGATCTAAAAGACTGTATACGGTATCTGCTATTTTTGTATGAAATATGGTTAAAGCGGTTAAAATGATTGTCATTTTCAATACATAGATATATATATATCTACATTAGAATACATTCACCCATTCACACACATTCATACTCCGATGGCGGCGGAAACCATGCAAGGCACCAACCAGCACATCAGGAGCAATTAGGGGTTCAGTGTCTTGCTCAAGGTCACTTCAACACTAACTCTGGGGGAGCCCGGATTAGAACTGGCAACCTTGAGGTTAGCATCCAGCCACTCTACCCCTGAGCCACCGCCGCCCATCAGTATTGATTTAGTTTTTGAATAAAATGTAATTTAGTTTTTATTCATCTGAAATGTTTTATAGTCTATTTTTGTAGTCTAACTGATTGATTTAGTCGACTAAAATGTATTGTGGCGGGCCTAGATAAAGTCATAATGCCTGATTTTATACTTGGTTGAATGCTGAAAATAGCCGATCTACAAGCTTACAACGTGAGATTTTATTTCGTTTTCGTCAGTGAAAAAAAGGTATTAATCAACAAACATTTTTCGTCAGTGTTAGGCGCGATTCAGACTCCTATTTTAGAGCCGAATAAAAGTCGGTTCGGCTCTGTTAAGCCTACAATGTGACGTCATTTGAGGTTCGGGGGGGGCGGGCCGGGTACCGTCCTAAACTTGGCTCTTCGGTGCTACTGAAAATGTCTGACGAGCCAAAATCATTTCGACACTACAGCGCCGAAACAGCGGTAAAATACGAGTATGAATCGGCCCTTAGTCGACGAAATCAACACTACGCCTCCTCTGGCTGTGTGGAGGTTACATGCCTCCACGTTGCTCCTCTGGCTGTGTGGAGGTTACATGCCTCCACGTTGCTCCTCCTCTGGCTGTGTGGAGGTTACATGCCTCCACGTTGCTCCTCCTCTGGCTGTGTGGAGGTTACATGCCTCCACGTTGCTCCTCCTCTGGCTGTGTGGAGGTTACATGCCTCCACGTTGCTCCTCCTCTGGCTGTGTGGAGGTTACATGCCTCCACGTTGCTCCTCCTCTGGCTGTGTGGAGGTTACATCCCTCCACGTTGCTCCTCCTCTGGCTGTGTGGAGGTTACATGCCTCCACGTTGCTCCTCCTCTGGCTGTGTGGAGGTTACATGCCTCCACGTTGCCAGGTTGTCACTGACACCAAGTAGGGAGGAAACAGTTTCTTGCAGCGTTGCTAAAGACAGAACCTCCTCCTCCTCCTCCTCCCCTCCCCCAGACTGTAAAAACCCACTGACTCCCCTTTCCTGCACCACTCTCCAGACAACACACACGCACACACACGCACACGCACCCGCGCACACACACACACACACACACACACACACACACACACACACACACACCCCGTGTCTGCCAGTGTGTATATCGGGGAAGGCTATGACCCTCGGCAGGTCAACAGCGGCACTGAAGACAGACTAACAGTGGGGTTGACTTTCGACCCCGCTGACCCTCGGGTGACCCCTAGGGCAAGGCGCGACGGGAAGGGAGGCGTGTCCTTACAGTCAACGAGCAAACCTGTCAGTCTAGAAAGGAAAGCCAGCTGATTTATATCATCACCGTTCCGTCTGGCTGTCTGTATGTCTGGCTGTCTGTATGTCTGGCTGGCTGTCTGTCTGTATGTCTGGTCTATTCTGCCTTTTGTGTGAGATTCGCAAATCGGTCAAAAGGTCAGTAAATGATACATGACGTGTATACTGTAAGCCATTGACCGCGTTCTACACTTTTCGCACACAACGCACGCCGACAGACGGGAGTGAAAAGAGGACACGCCAAAACTGTTGAAAACCTAAAAGTTGAGAGAGGGAGAGAGAGAAAGAAATAAGACCTACCGGAGAGATTAAAAGCCACAGGAAAAGTTCTCTCTCCACTCAAGAGGCAAGCGCTCTTATATTTCACCTCCCATCTAAATTCATGAGACAGCCGGACGGATTTGAATTGCAGTCTTCTCTCTATATTTATGGAGCGTGAACAATGATTAGCATTTATATTCGACGGCGGCGAGGAGGGGGTTGCACAGAGCGCTGAGTCGCAGCGTGGCGCGGGTACCTCGTTCGCTACGCAGCGGCCCGGAGGGGTCGCCTGCAACACAGAACAGTTGTATACGTAATGAAGGAACGCTCTTGTTGCTTCAGAAAGCCTTGGAAAGGATCTCTCTTCTCCCTCTCGACCTCGTGTTGTTGTAGCACTCCTCAGAAAACCAATCCAAGGCTTTTCGGTGCGTTAGCTTTGGCAGCGCAGGTAAGGAAAAGATGTGTGTGTGTGTGTGTGTGTGTGTTGTGTGTGCACACGCGCATGCACGCATTCGTCCTTTGCACAAACGCACTCACGAATGTGTTGTTTTTCGGCTGCACGCGAGTTTGGAGCTCGCTGCGTTGATTCGTTCCAGGCATACTGTTCAAAACACGCATGCACGCACACACACACACACACACACACACGTAGACACACACGCGTGACGCGCACATGAACACACACAGAACCTTATTTCCCTTGATTGTGCCAGTTGTAAAGCCTTGGAGCTGGCCTCGCTCTTCCATCACAGACTCACAGACTCTCTGACCTGCTGCCCACCCTTGGACTTCCCCCACCGCCTTCCTTCTAAACCCAACGGACCACCACACTAGAGCCCAGGCCCGTCTCTCTCTCTCTCCCACTCCCCCAGCCACCTTAGGAAACTCTTTTCCTGGCTGCCATCCCTGCTTCCCATTCGCCAAGATTCCACACCGTGCCCCAGACCACCACTACACCGCTGCCCTGTGTGTGTGTGTGTGTGTGTGTGTGCATGCGTGTGCGTGCGTCTGCATGCGTACGTGCGTGTGCGTGCGAGGTGTTGAATCTCCTGCAGCCACCTTGAGTACACATGCTACAAGGACTGTGGCCACACAAACAGCCCCCAGCCTCAACACTTGTGTTAAAACACACAACCCTTCCAGAAGACATGGCAAATCAATGCATGCTGTGCATCCCATCACACAGCCTCTGAACGTCGCTCTCTCTCACTGTCTGTCTGTCTTTTTCTTTGTCTCATTCTCTCCCTCTCTCTCTCTCTCTCTCTCTGCAGACAGTTGATGGAGAACCAGATTGGGGTGGTTGAGCGTGGAGCCTTTGATGACATGAAGGAACTGGAGAGGCTGTGAGTATAGCAGCACTTCGCCAGCGTTTAAAGCCTGCCTTATACTCTGTTGCACGCTGGTGCCACGTGTGGTATTCGTGACGCGTTGCGTAGCTTGTAGATCTGCTATTTTCATGAGCACAACACTGGCACAAGTAGTACAACATGAGGCTTTTAGGCGTGCTCCACAGACAAAGAAAAAAATGCCCATTGCCATGTGTTAATTCCATTTAATTCTCGGTCGAAAAAAGTACACACACCCTCCACCCACGACCATAAAAAAAAGCAGAACAACCACTACCAATTAGAAACGCTAGCAGAGATCTATGCTTTTATATGCCATTTTATGCCATTCCGTCACGGTCGGTCGGTCGGTGCTGAGAGGGGTATGGCGCAGAACAGGGTTTGTCACCTTAAAACCCATTTTGGGGCGAGAACCCCTTTTGGTGTTTATTATTAGCATTATGTTATGCTTTAGCTATTGAAAAAATAGCAGATCTACAAGCTCATCGCGCTACGAGCTTGTTGGTCTGCTATTTTTTTTTAAACTGACATCTGATCTCAGGTCAGAATGGGTTAACTGTCTACCAGTGACCACAGTGGGAAGTGATGCACTCACACTGTTACACAGTAACTTCCGACTCTGACGGGGCACAAAATGTAACCAAACAGACCCCTAATTGTTTGGTTACATTTGCACCCTGTCTGAGAGTTCAATGTAACATCTGGCCTGCACCAGGGTTCCTCCACCGGGCCGGCTTGTAAACAGCCCAAAAAAGAATCTAAAAAAAACACACAAGACAAACAACACTCCACCGCACCTCACCCCCCACCCATTAGCAAATCAATAGCGCCGCGGCCACACTGGGAAAAAAAACGTGCGTGGCAGATGACTTTCCGCGGACGCCGCGCGCACGTGTCAGTTAGCGTATACGGAGCGTCTGCTCGCTGATCTGGAACACTTGCGGTTTTAACGTTTACATTTGCTAAACTCTGAGATGCTTGCATGGCTGCCTTTTCACACACACGCCCCCCCTCCCCCCACATGTAATATCCCGCTGATGCAAAACATTGGCTAGACGCGCACATGTGCCAGACCGATGTGGAAACCAAGCGGACCCATTTTCTCTGATGTAACACAAAAAAAGAGAAAGAGAGGGGGGGAAAAAAGCCACTAAAACCCCAACCGCACCGGCAGGTACTACAGTTGAGCGCGAACACACCAGTTAGAGGCCATTAATGCCCATCACGGCGCTAAATCTCTATCGCCGGCTGGCTAAGCTCGTCCCTCTCCTGTGTACGCACGCTGCAGTGCGTGGGCACGGCGCCCAACATCTGTCTGGATGTGTCTGAAGGCATGGCAGCGCGGCATGCCTTCCCAGATCATCCTCCTCCTCCTCCTCCTCCTCCTCTCTGGCCCCCGTTCTGCCCCGGCCACAGCCATTCACTCCCATGTGCCATCAATGGGCCATTCAGAGAGAGAGGGAGCGGGAGCGGGAGCTGTGGTCTCCAACAGATTAGCAACAGTCTGTTCCTCGTTGGCTTCGTTGACGTATTTGCATAAAGCTCCGCCGGTCTTGGGCATTTGGTTGTTTGACGTCGGCAGGAGATCTGGTGCCAACTATAAGGCCCGAGCCCCGCCCGGGCAGGAGATCTGGTGCCATAAGGCCCGAGCCCCGCCCGGGCAAAGGCTGCCTCAGGCTCGGGAGCTGAGCTCATCCTGTAATGGGTGTTTTAGAAACATGTTGTGTCGACAGTTCACCGCAGATACGATCTTAGCACCCGGGATAACCCCGTGGACCTTGTTGGGTTGTTTAAACGGTGAGCATGGGAAAGATCACCATGGGCACCGAATTCCACTCGGCGCTGCACTATAATTTTACTGCACGGCGATAATTTACTGCACTGTCTCCCTGACTAGCAGTTTAATTCCCCTGAACTTTCAGTCGGATATTTATGTGACACTGAGCACAGCACTGAAATATAATAGCCCCCGGCTACGCTGATTCTACAGCAGCACGCAGAAATGAACATTAACACGCTCGCACACAACAACCGACGCATACGCGCGCGTTGCGTGCGCTCAGCCACAAGCTGGTGCGAATGTGCGTGCCATGCAATGCACACGCGCACACTCACGGTCTGTTTCCCCTGCTTCTAGGCGTCTGAACCGAAATCAACTGCTGCAACTTCCAGAGTTACTGTTTCAGAAGAACCCTGCGCTGTCCCGACTGTGAGTACTACACTTATTATTATTGTTTTGGCCGGAGTAGGCCTCTCTGTCTGTCAGCACACACACACACACACACACACACACACTATTAGTGGCCAGGCAAGACCCTAAATCTCCCTGTATCTCATCCCGTTTACTCCCTCCTCCTCCTCATTTTTGTTTTTCTTGGATGTATCTGTTACCCTTTTCTGATCTTCTTTAATTACACAAATCCACAGAGGATCTTTCCACCTTTATCCTCAAAGCAAAGTTTTTCACAATCTGTGTTTAAATTGTTAATGGGCTTCAGTTTGTTTGTCTTGGTTATATTTCGAATTTAAGGACAATTACAGTCCAATTAAATAGAATCACATTCTGTGATCTCACCGGGTTCTCATTAACAAGCTTCTTTGTCAAACCAGACAGGGTCTGTGTGTGTGTGTGTGTGTGTGTGTGTGTGTGTGTGTGTGTGTGTGTATCCTGCCTATTATTCACTGTGCGCGCGTGAGAAAGTAGACAAGAAGGAGTGGAAATTCAGCCATCCTTGGCGGGGTCGTTTTGGTTCTGCTCTCCATTTGCCAAGTCATCTGGCAGATCCTCCGTGCTCTCCCTGTCCGTCGGTGTCGTGAGTTCGCCGGTGATGGGGCGTCGGTGTGATTGGCAGGACTTATGAAGCTGAATTGAATTGAATTGAATTGGGGGGACATTTGACTCTGAGCTGTTATCCAGGTGAAAAGGATGTCTGCGTCGCTTAATGAGGGTCCGTTTTATGTCACTGGAGAGGTCCCCGAAGCTCCGCGGGCCAAAGGAACCGTATACCCCCCTTCATTATGAGTGTGAGCTCCATCGCATGCAGTCTTCATTATGAGTGTGAGCTCCATCGCATGCAGTCTTCGTTTACGTTTCCACTGGCGAAGGCCAGGCCAGACTCATTGTTACGTGACCCACGCCCACTCTCACATGCCTGCTCTGCATGCAGGATGGATGGGTTTATTAGAGAGACAGAGGAATGACCTTCCCAGGGTGATGGGTTTGTTAGAGAGAGAGGAATCAGCAAGTCAGCCTGTCCCTGACCCAGACACCTCTTGCCGATTCATAATGTTTGTCGTATGAATGGGAGTCACACGCTGAAAATGGCCGATGTCTAAGTTCACAGCATGTGGCATGTCGATATTCAATCCGTGAAGCAATGGCACGATGAAGCAATTCTCTCTCTCTCTCTCTCTCTCTCTCTCTCTCTCTCTCTCTCTCTCTCTCTCTCTCTCTCTCCCACTCTCTCTCCCCGCCCTCCCCCTGTGTGCTCATCAGAGCTGCCATCAGCTTGGTGAGGCTGTAAAAGTAATTGCCCCTCATCCAGGAACCAGAAAGTGCTCCCTTCCCTTTCCTATAGCGCTAAACTTTTACTCCTCCCGTCCAAAGGGATAATCAGTTGCCGGCTGATCATTCAGGCTCGCTTGTTTTCCGGTTTAGGTTACCTGAAGGAGGAGCGTCTGGGAATAATGTCAGCCGCGTGACACGGAAAACCCATTTCTCTCCCATGATCCCAAACGTCAACCTCCGGCATCTGCTGACCTCTCTCTGATCTTTAAAAGCCACCTTGAGGGCTGTGTCTCTCCCTTAACAGCTCTGTCTCGGCCGTACCCTATCATTATCCATAGAGCTTTCGGTTTTAAAAGCAGCATCATCGAGAGAGAGGGAGAGAGAAAGGCCGGCCTGACTCACATGGACTGTCCGCGTCAGCATTGCACTTGACACTGAGCAGCAGCACTGGCTGTCTGGTGTGTCTGGCCCGGAGCAGACACAGAGCAGACCCGGGCCATTCCCAACCAGAGGATGGCCTTGAACAACAGTGATTAGTCCATCTGGGGCTGCGAGGGCTCTGCCAACAACCAGAGGAATTGTGCAAACACAGCCCTCCTCCTGTTTCGTCCAATCTTCACTTCACGCTCATTATATCCCGACCCCGGCCGCTGCCTCTCCTCCTCCTCGCCCGCGCTCTGGAGAATGAGACTTTTGTTTTAAACGCCGGGCCCGTAATCGATCCGCTATGTGTCCGGCGGCGCACACTCGCTCATTTGTTCTTCTGCGTCCTTGGCCGGGATGAAAGGCAACCATAATGAGCCCCGTAGCGTCGCCTTTCAGGTGTAGAAGCCACGCGTTGATTTCCTCTAACAGTTAAACGACCGTTCTCGAAGCGCCGCGAGGGGAGGACATTGCAAACGTTGCGGTTCCTACAGGTACCTTCGAGATGGACAGACAGTGTCTTAACGTGTGACCCCTGGCCCTTGGATAGACTGCGGGTGTGGTAGCAGAGGATCCCAGACTAAAGCCTTTTTATTTTGCCTAATGTGCCTAAACTTAATTCCTAAGCAGTGTGTCTGGGCCACACCACAGGTTCTGGTTCCAGACTGATGTGGTTAGGTTACACACAGCCCTGTCTCACTCCCGCCAACGGCTTTTAATGGACTTAAAAGGCTCTCGGGCTCCCCGAGGAAGACTTGTACTGGTATTGCGCTATTGTGTGTGTGCGTGTGTGTGTGTGTGTGTGTGTGTGTGTGTGTGTGTGTGTGTGTGTGTGTGTGTGTGTGTGTGTGGTGGGGGGGGGGGGACTGGGGTAGGTCTGTGCCTTTGCACTTGCTCTAAGTGCTCACAGGGGCTTGTTAGGGTCTGTCTTTAATGGCCTTAACAAGGGAGGTTAATGGGAAACCCTGATGCCCTCAGGTGGAGCGCTAACCCAGATGGTTCCTCTTCTCCTGGTTGGAGAATTAATTGGCCCTCTCGCTGTCTGTCTCTCCTCCTCTCTCTCTCTCTCTCTCTCTCTCTCTCACTGTACTCTTGACATCCTTCCTTCCTTCCCTCTCTCCTCTGCCTGTGTCTCTGTCTCTTGTCTATCACTTGACTCACAAGTGTTATGGATCTGACTTGCTCGTTACAAAGTGCCTGTCGGTCTCAGTCATCCTGCTGAGATGACTGACACACAGACAGACACACACACAGACAGACAGACAGACAGACAGACACACACACACACACACACAGACAGACAGACAGACAGACAGACAGACAGACAGACAGACAGACAGACAGACAGACAGACAGACAGACAGACAGACAGACACACACACAGACAGACAGACAGACAGACAGACAGACAGGGGATGCGGTAGTAGATATAGCCGTTCTGAAAGTGTGGTCCGTGAACTCTCATGGCTCTTTTTTTAAACTAGGAACAACTAAGAACAACTAAAGGTTAGAAAGTTATAGAAACTATTAGAAGAATGGTAAGGGGGGATTGGAATTATAGGTAGTAGAAGTCTGAAGAGGTGCATTTTGAGTGCGGTTTTAAAGGTGGTCTGGGACTGAGCTTTATATCTCAGCTCAGGTACCATGTAGAAATAATTATGTAGATAGCGTGTTGGGTTTCTTTGATCTCTCCTCCCCCTTGCCCCCCTTTATTCTCCGTCCCTTTGTTTTTTGATGAAAATACCTAAAACGATTGCACAAACACAAATCCCCTCCCTCCCTCCCTCCTTGGGGATGTCCAGGAGGTTGGCATCAGCTGACCTGAGGGAGAGGGAGGGGGCAGTGGCATTGGAGGAGGTCAGAGAGGTAGCGGGTAGCGGGAGCCTGCTTGTTGTTGTCTTGTAGCTGGTGATCAGTATCTTGAAATCTATTCTTTGTTTGACGGTGAGCCGGTTGTGATGTGGTCCCTGGATGGGGTTCTGGTGAGCAGGCGGCCGGGCGGCAGAGTTCTGTACCTACTAACTCTTCCGGGAAGCGAGCTAAACGCTGAGTTCATAAAAGGCTGTGTGGGGCTCAATGAGCAGAGGACTGTGGTGTTGTTGGGTTGCTTTTAAAGACTCCACTGCCATGCAGTCATTAAGCCGCGGTAATGAGGAGCTTTCGCTACAAAGAGACCGCAGCGAATTAGGGCAGAGTGCCGTTAGCAGAGAATAGAGAGCAGCCTTGAGAGTCCACACTGTCGTTGTTCACATAACAAGTAATAAAATCACACCCGTGCGTGCGTGCATGCGCATGTCTTTGTGTCTGAACTGAAGCCAGCAACTAGGTAGATTTGTTACTTACCGTAAGTAATGTTTTGGAGGGTATTTATTTTTGTCTTTTGCAAGCTGGTGATGACGTTTCAATATATATATATAATATTGTACTTTTGACTCCATTGCATTTCTAAGAAGGGACTCTTGGGACAGAAACCTCAGGCCTGAGTTCTAAATGGGTTAGCGTACTATTTATACGTCTTCCCTGGCGCCTGACAGCTGACATTTAGGTTTTGCTGCCATGTACTCTGAATGACTGAAACCAGTGCAGAATATGTGAGATCACTCAGGTGCTCTGGCAAAGGCCTTCTGGCAAAGGCCTTCTGGTCGTACCCGAGTCCAGACTCTACACCAGGCGTTTGCAGTGGTTGCTCCCACTCTGAAGAGTCTCTTGGAAACACATTTTGTTTCATAAGCACTCTGTTTTACATCACCTGTAGCTACTAGCTGGTTGATGCTTTGGTTGTAATGTGATAAATTGTACAGCACCTTGTAACTTTGTTTTGAATGGCACTTTATAAATGAAGCTTATGCTTACATCCTGTAGCGGAAATGGCCTCGCACTGCTTTACATGCACGGGGTGGAAGTGGCGAGGCTGGGTCCTGGAACCCATGCAGGTCCCAGAGCGGCTGGGAGACGGTGAAGCCGCCGTGCACTACTGGCCAAAGCTGGAACTGCAGGCGGGCGAAGTACATGGACGAGCAAAAGAGCATGCGGATGTGGTTTAACATGAATTATACAACGGTTTGTTTCGCGGAAGCATTCTGGCTCGCTAGTTTCTTGGACATCGTCGTATAGTTCATCTGTCAATAAAGCGACTCTTAATTTTAAGGGTAACTAACTGTTGTATAATCGACTCAGGCGCATTCAGGCGAGTTAGCACTTCGGCATTTGGGCACCAACATTTGGATATGATATTCCACGGTTCTTAAGCTTACGTATGAATCATGATGACTATTTTTTATGTATTTGATGTATTACCAGCGACTGTAAATCGCTCTGGATTGGATAAAGAGCGTCTGCTAAATGCCTAAATTGTAAATAATGCCCAAATCACGAAAAATGACGAAGTATAGAGCGTTCTTCCGGATGCTTCAAACGCCACTGAGCAACTTTCATTGAAAGGAATAGCTGGGGGCGGGGCACCAGCCCACTCTCTCCCTTCACCTCCCCACCACCACCACCACCACCCCTCTCGTTCCCCTCGCCGCCCCCAGAGATAAGAGAGACGCTGGAAAGAAGACGGGGGAAGATAATTGGAGCCGATTGGAGTTGATTAGAGATTATTAGAGACGGTTATAGCGGCTCAGAGCAGCCGCTGATTGATGGCACCGCCGTCCAAGCCAATGGGTCAACAGGGGCGGGGCGGGTGGCATCGCGGGACGTTGGCAGACAATAACGCTAGAGGATAACGTTGCATCCATCATTGTTAACGACCTGTCGGCCCCCTCACACCCCCACCTTCCTTTTCCCCCCCCACACCCCTACAGCCTGCAGAATGTGATCTGTAATCTACTGCTCCTTGTCTGTAATTAGCGCCTGTTCACAGTGGGAGAGCAGGAGGAAGGAAGGATGGCGAGAGAGAGAGAGGGGTGTGTGTGTGTGTGTGTGTGTGTGTGTGTGCGTGTGTGCGTGTGCGTGCACGTGTGTGTGTGTGTGATGTGTGCTGATATACCTGTGAGGGCCAAAAAGGTCCCCCACACACACAACTAGTAGAATATGAATAACTTAATTTGTCCTGGTCCTCACAGGCCAGACGGTTGTTTTTTAAGGGGCTCTAGCCCCTCCTATGTTCAGCTTTTAGTGTGTGTGTGCACAAACTTTGTCCTACACAAACATTACATTCCCTTTGACAATGAATGTCAAAAAGTGTTACAGAGTTTAACAATCATGCTCGTGTGAAGCAAAGAGCTCTCTCATCATCATACATCACATTCTGTGCTCAGCCAATCAAATCATCACAAAAGTCATTCCGGCTTATCACTTTTGGCGTCTTCACTTTTCTGCCCTCACTTTTATCTTCAATATGTACTTTGCTCAGCCAATCAAATCATCGCTATGGGGTGATCAGCCAATCCCAAGCCAATGTTTGTGTTCACACAAACCCGGAAAGCTGGGCATAGGCGGTAAATATTGCGGTTGGGATTAGGATTAGTCATTTGGAGGTTTAGGCGGGGGCGGCAGTGGATCAGGGGTAGAGCGGCCGCCTGGGAACTGGAAGGTTCCCGGTTCGATCCCTGTGGGCTCCCCCAGAGTTAGTGTCAAAGTGTCCTTGAGCAAGACGCTGCACCCCTAATTGCTCCCGATGTGCAGGTCAGTAATACACAATCTATGTAATGGATAAAAGCACCATTTACCATTTAGGTGAAGTAGCTGTCATGGTTTAGTGTAGTGCCTGATTTATACAGTGCCTAGTTGTGTGCGTGTGTGTGTGTGCGTGTGCGTGTGCGTGTGTGCGCGTGCGTGTGTGTGAGATAACTGGCCCAAGGGAACAGCATCTGGTTTGAACAACCTGGGCGTGGGGTTGCGTATTCGCAGCGGGTTGCCCGTCACTGCTGGTAAACAAACAAACACGGAGCGTCCACACCGACAGTGTCTCGTTTGATTGGGCGCCGCTGGCCCGCTGGCGTCAGACGGTGTTGTTTGGATAGGCAGCACATTGTGCTGTGGCGACGGGGAGGTCGAGGTGACGCAGGGTGGGTGGCGAGAGGAGCACTGGTTGCCAGATTTTGCGAGAGAATCAAGCCACCGGGTCGATGAAAACAAGGATCTATACATACCATCTCAAAACTAATCTTGACATGTTCAAATCAATTCATTTGGGGGTTCCTTGACGTGAGTTTTTGTTTGAAAATTAGGAAGCGAGCCTGAACGAGCAGTTACACTTTAGAAACAAACTGGCTGAAATCACAACTACCGCTATTTCGGAAAAACGAGGCCAAAGTCTTTCATAATAAGCGGACTTGGCAACACGAAGGAGAGGAGGTGTTCCATTTAGTAGCACCATGGGAGGTATGAGATAAGAGGAGGGGGGCGTGGCCAGGGGGCGTGGCAGGAAGAGAAGGGGGTGGGGGGGTCATAGGGTGTGGTTGGAGCCGCAACTCTGGGGGGGCTCTGAGATGTGGTGGTGGGAGTGTCTCTCTCTCTTTCTCTGCACACTCGTGTTTCCGTGCTAATGCTTGACGACTGATGTACACAAAACCAAAACACACACCCACGCTGGTGTGTGTGTGTATATGTGTGTGTGTGTGTGTGTAAGACTAGGTAAAACGCACACAGTAACGCTACACATCCACACAGCGAGGACGAGAGAGAGAGAGAGAGAGTAGAATAACACTAATTAAACACAAACAGACACGCGGAATAACAGCATAATTGCACCTCTCGGTGCTAATGTGTGGATGGCAGGCATGCACGAGGGGATTACGCTCTTTTTATACGGCTATTTCGGGAGATAAAAGAGGCTGTGCTCTAAGTATGTGTTGAGGCTCTCGTGTGTTTGTGTTGGCGGGCTCGGACGCGCGGCGGCGTCGCGCGCCAGAAAACGGACGATCTACAAGCTCACGGTGCGCCGCGTCTGCCCCGTCGCTATGAGCTTGTAGATCGGCTGTTTGTTTGGGCGGCATTTGGACATTTGTGGGTTGCGATCGTGTGGCACGCGGAGGAGATGAAGGACTTTATTCGGGAGCTCTGAAATGAATGAGTAACAAAGACATCCATTATATGTCTTCCATCTCACTTATTTCTGTCTTTGTTGACTGTTTTCGGAGTAATTCCCCAGGCGCGATGTTGGGATGTTTCACATTCTTTTGAGGCCTGTGATGTAAGAGTGCTGCTGACTGTGAAGCTGCTGAATTTCTCCTTCCGTGTTGCAGGAGGAAACACCAGGTTTTCTTTCAGCGTTTAACTTTGTGTACGCAGTACTGTATTGAATGATTTGAATGTTGTTGTTGTTTCTTCTTCCGTCCCTCGACTCCCTGTGCGTTTGCGCGAGCGCGCGCGCGTGTGTGTGTGTGTGCCTGGCAGGCTGTTAATGGCCCAGGCTGGTCTTGTCGTTTCCTTTGCTTTTTGTCCTGGGTGATGAATGACCTGCCTCTCTCCCTCTCTCTCTCTCCCCCCCCCTCTCTCTCTCTCTCTGGAGACCCCCAGGGCCCCCTGCGTGGCAGCGGTCCCTATAGCAACCTGTCTTCATCTGGCGGTTGGCTGCATGGCCGTGCCATCGGGGTGGCAGCTCTGCTGATCTCCAGTCCTACTCAGTCTGTGACAGACAGCGTGTAAACAGCGGCTGTATAAGGAGAGACGTAGTAACCACTTAGTAAACTAGACCCGAGTCTTCTCCGGACTCACACCTTTTTTTCTCCTTTAGCTTTGACCTAAAATAAATTGCAATTTTAATCGTTCAAGGTTTTTTTCATAATTCTTAGGGTCATCCAAATAACAATAATTAGTGGATCATGGTGAATTCAGGGGTTGAAACTTGGGGTACCATTATTATAACAACCTATTATACATATATAAGGCAAAACATTACAATTTTCATTATGCTTTATGTAGCATGTGACATGTCAAACTAGGGGGTTTTCATGATTCTTGAATCCATTGCAAGCATTATTTTTGCATGAAAAACACTCCTGGGGCTAAAAACAGCCATAGCCGTCATCTCAAATGTGACGAGGTCGTCACATTTGGGCACATTTGGGCAAGTCTTTTGTACATTCTCCTATAGTTAGACACTCGCCCGTCTGTACACATTTGGTTCCATTTGTGCACTCTCTGTAAAAGGCCTGATGATTTGAGGGAGATTGGAACTAGACTCATGCTCGTTGTTTAGCTGGGACAGCCATATAACCAAACCTCACCTCGCGGTGTGCCCCCCCCCCTCCCCCTCCTACGTGCCCCTCCATGTCCTTGTCAACTGGTAAAAGTGGCTTTTACGGGTTGTCGCTGTTTTCCTTTACGATGTTACGGACCGTGTCTGAGGGAGAAACACAGACCAAACCATCTGAGGGGGAGCAGGAAGCCAAAAGGGGGTAATTTAAAAACCACTCTGCCATCTGAAATATTCACAGCCCACAGAGAGAGAGAGAGAGAGAGAGAGAGAGAGGAGAAGATGGAGGCCTTGGACAGAAAGTCGAGTAGTGGTGGACTAAGTATATAATCAAGTAAATACCGAAAGTATTCAAAAGTACACATTAAGTACATAAATTGTCAGATGGCTGATTTTACACTTTGTTGCATGCTGAAAATAGCCAATCTACAAGCTCACCAAGAGTCGCAGGGCAAAGCGTTGTGAGCTTGTAGATCTGCTATTTTCAGAGCGCAAAACCAAAAGCGTAAACAACTCCACTAGTCCCTCTCTTTTTTTTGTCTAGTATGCATTTTTTGACTACATTTTAAATATATTTATTTTTAGTTTATATTATATATCATATATCATTTTTTGTCATAGTTTTACGTTGATGAAATCAACAGTGTTAGTGTCCATCCTAGAGAAGACAGGCTGGAGGCAGAGTGGAGAGGAGACAGTGTAGTGTCCATCCTAGAGAAGACAGGCTGGAGGCAGAGTGGAGAGGAGACAGTGTTAGTGTCCATCCTAGAGAAGACAGGCTGGAGGCAGAGTGGAGAGGAGACAGTGTAGTGTCCACCCTATAGAGAAGACAGGCTGGAGGCAGAGTGGAGAGGAGACAGTGTACTATAGTGTCCATCCTAGAGAAGACAGGCTGGAGGCAGAGTGGAGAGGAGACAGTGTTAGTGTCCATCCTAGAGAAGACAGGCTGGAGGCAGAGTGGAGAGGAGACGCCGGCGGAGCAGAGGAGAAACGTTTGTATTTACTAAAGATTCTCTGTCCGTCCCTCATGAATGATTGAACACACGGCTCTGTGAAATATTCACTCCAAAGCGCTCATCAGTGCCGTGTGTGTGTACTGTACGTGTGTGTACTGTACGTGTGTGTGTGTGTGCGTGCGTGTGTTTTGCTGCATATAGACACTGGTAGTCCTGATGCTCCAGATATTCATATACTGTACATACACACGCACACATCAGACACACACACACACACACACACACACTGGGACTGGCCTGGTCATTATAAATTGATACGGCATGAATAAGACATCACAGTGTGGTCCAGATCTGTCATAAACACACACACACACACGCACACGCGCGCAGGGATTTCACTCTGCAGAGAGCTGACCCTCGCCTGGGTCTGATTGGATGTGACACACAGAGGAGACAGTGGCTGCCCTCATGTCTTACACATGCATACATTACATACACACACACACACACACGCACACTCACACGCATAGTGCACGCATTGTGCGAGTGCTCACACACATGCACCTTGGTGGCTCTGTGGTCGGAGGAGCTGGTGACCTCGGCCAGAAATAACAACCCATATAATATAATCGTGTGTGTGTGTGTGTGTGTGTGTGTGTGTGTGCGTGCGTGCGTGAATATATATTATATGGTTTCCTTCATTTTCCTGATAATTGGATCATTTTAGAGTTATGTGGTTTCTCCCTGACAGCAGAGACATAGGAGTATGAATGTTGCGCCCCGCGGCACAGTGAAGAAAACATATGGTGTATTGTGTTGCACATACTGTACGCTCACGTACAGAATGAGACCGCCAGGCCATTCATAGCAGTAATAGAGTGCAATCAACTTTATCATGCCTCCAGGTGTTTCCCCCAGTCGTGGAAAAAAGTACTGGCGTGTTTCACTCGAGTAAAAGTATCAGTGCAGCAAGATTGAAGTACTCCGTTACAGGTAAACTTCCAGAATTCAAATGTAATGTAAAGAGTAATGATATTGGTATCAAAATGTACTTTACAAAATTAAAGTACCAAAGATAAAGTACTCATGCAGAATGTCAAGTTTTCAAATGTGTAAAACTCTTTTTGAAGTCGCAGATCTACAAGCTCACAATGCGCCGCATCGCGACACAGATCAGCTATTTACAGATATCTGAAATGTATACTGCAGCGCTGAAGTTGTTAATGTTGAGTGTTGTAATCATAATCAAAATCTACAAAGTAAGTAGTACCTAAAGTTTTCAAATAGTGGAGTAAAAGTTCAATATTTGCCTCTTGAGACGTAGCAGAGTAGAAGTAAGAGTATTGGGAATTGGAAATACTCAAGTAAAGTACGAGTAGCTCAGAATTGTACTCGAGTACAGTATACTTGAGTACTTTGTTACCACTGCCCACACACAGAACGAGACCGCCAGTCCTTTCATCGCAATCGTAATGGAGTGCAGTCTCCTTTTCTGCCTCGAGGCGTTTCAACCGGTCGTTGGACATCTGTCCGTCTCGTTAGCTACGCTGTGCTGCATGCGCGAGGAGGGATCTGGAGTTCGGATTATCACTATCTGGTCTGTGTCATCAACGTGAAAGGCTATCCGGTGTGGCTTTGGACATGGGGCAGGGAGCCTGTATCAGGCTCTTAATCTCATGTTATGAGCTGTTAGGCGGGCGGCTTTGGCCTTGGGACCCTCTCTCTCTCTCTCTAGCTCGGAGGTTGCCAAGCTTTTGTAGCTTGAGAGACAAGACCCCCAAAAAGAAAGAAAAGAGAGAGATAAATGTGATGTCTCCCCTGGATCAACAAGCTCACCATGCATGCCTCGCCATGCGCCGCGTTGTGACCTTGTAGATTGGCTATTTTCACTACTTCTTAAAATGTTTAAAAAGTATGGATTTTCTTTAGATTTATTTCATGCAATTAGGTTGATTAAACATCAGAATGTCTTTATATTATGCCCGCACATGCTTTATTTGATTTATTTAACTTCTTGGAAATTATTAAAAGAAAAATTGCGAACAAATAAAACCGGGTCCTCGACCCCGTGTTTGGGAAACTCTAATGCTGTAGCCTGGCGCTGCCAGATGACGTGAGATCTCTAACTAAACTCTAATGCTGTAGCCTGGCCCTGCCAGATGACGTGAGATCTCTAACTAAACTCTAATGCTGTAGCCTGGCCCTGCCAGATGACGTGAGATCTCTAACTAAACTCTAATGCTGTAGCCTGGCCCTGCCAGATGACGTGAGATCTCTAACTAAACTCTAATGCTGTAGCCTGGCCCTGCCAGATGACGTGAGATCTCTAACTAAACTCTAATGCTGTAGCCTGGCCCTGCCAGATGAAACTCTAATGCTGTAGTCTGGCCCTGCCAGATGAACCTCTAATGCTGTAGCCTGGCCCTGCCAGATGAAACTCTAATGCTGTAGCCTGGCCCTGCCAGATGAAACTCTAATGCTGTAGCCTGGCCCTGCCAGATGAAACTCTAATGCTGTAGCCTGGCGCTGCCAGATGAAACTCTACTGCTGTAGCCTGGCCCTGCCAGATGAAACTCTAATGCTGTAGCCTGGCGCTGCCAGATGAAACTCTACTGCTGTAGCCTGGCCCTGCCAGATGAAACTCTAATGCTGTAGCCTGGCGCTGCCAGATGAAACTCTAATGCTGTAGCCTGGCCCTGCCAGATGAAACTCTAATGCTGTAGCCTGGCCCTGCCAGATGAAACTCTAATGCTGTAGCCTGGCCCTGCCAGATGAAACTCTAATGCTGTAGCCTGGCTCTGCCGGATGACGTGAGATCTCCGCCCAGCGATGCGTTCCTCCGGTGGGGGACTTTTAAATGCAACGTAGAGCTGACGAAACCTAACAAACCTAAACGCCCACCGCTCTGGAAACCGATCCTATAACCACCGCCCTGATACGAAGGACCACACGAAGGATACTTGCTTCCTCCCACTTTTAGCAACGGCATGTGGGCGATTGACCTCAGTCAGTAGTTGTTTTAGAGACTAACTCAGGCCCCCTTCGCCCCCCTGGCTGCTTGTCCTTCCAGACGGACACCAACAACACGGCCACAAGCCCTACAGTATATACATGCCCACATATAGAGTGCTTATGCACTGCCATGGCACCAACTAAACACAGAGAAACCCACTCACGTAACAGCAAAATAAGCATTCCGACTGCGGCCCCCCCAGGCTCTGTCTGCTACGATCCTGTCAAGAGATTGCAGACAAACAAACAAACAAACCGCGGGGCAAAATTATGCCATCACGTTATATTGCACACGCAATCTCGCTAGCTAGGACATACACACACGCATACACACGCGCAGTGCACACAGACAAACACAAACACATACACACACTTACAGTACGCACACAGGACACACGTACACTTACACGCATACATCCTGCCTATCTCTTGTTGATTGCTTCCGTGGCAACTGAAGCTCGGAGGGACTGGGCAGAGAAGTTGTTTATGTGCTCAGAGAGAGGCAGAGCCATTAACGACTCTCAACCTGACATCCCTGCTTTCGTACTGCTGGCTACAGTATGTAGGTGAACATTTTCCATAGATTTTACTGTTGCCTGTATTGACAGTATACAGCGGAGAGAGAAAGCGGAAACATGGAGAACGAATAGCAGAGTGACATATCGCGGCAAATGGTCCTGACAGCCGGGGATCAAACCGGGGACTCGCTGCATGCCAGGCATTAGAGCTACGCTCCCTAACACTCGGCTATTGAGTTGACCCCCCCCACACACACACACACACACACACACACACACATGCACGCACGCACGCACGCACACACACACACACACACACACACACACACACACACACACACACACACACACACACACACACACACACACACACACACACACCCACACATTTGTAATTTGATCAGCTTTTCTTTTTCTCCGTCAGAACGAAGAAAGGGGTAAAGTAAAATGGGGCCTATAGTGGCATTTCATTGTGTATTTCATTTTTATTGGCATACAAAGGGCTACAAATGGACCTTTGCTGTCTGAGAAATGGGGGGGGGGGGGGTCCCTGAAATCATGTTTCAGGGACCCCCTGAAACCCCCTGACTTGGATCACATGCTCCGTAGTGAGCAGTTGCATGGCCATTGTCGACCCCCGTTGAGAAGCGTGTTCTGTTTGTTTGTTTGAGTGTTTGTTTGGTTGTGATGCTGAAGGAGGCTTCCTCCTCCTCATCCTCCTCCTCCTCTGGTGACTGTGAGCGCTGCGGCGTGTCGGATGGGAAGAGATTTTGGGATTGCTAGGATTGTTGTGTGTGTGTGTAATTAGAGGCTTTAGGCACACATCCCTTCATCCTCTTGGGGGGAGGGAGGGGGGGTGCGAGTCTATCCACTGAGCTCATTC
>NC_137875.1:8644638-8687138 GCF_963924005.1 Protomyctophum bolini | reverse complement strand
GAATTCGTTTGTACATAATGGGTAGTTGAGGGTTGTGTTTTCTTTCCAAAGTGTATTTGGTGCCTATTTTGGCCTGCTATGTTGTACAAGGGACCCCTCTCCCTACCCACCCCATACAAGATTTGTGTTTATTCATTCCAAATTTGTTAAAATGTTTGTGAAAAGCAGATCTACAAGCCCAAGTTTTTTATTGAAAATGACAGATCTACAAGCGGCCATTGTCAATTAGTAGATATACTGTAGATATAGGCTTAAAGCAGTTGAACTGATCTTGAAAGTCGCTGCTTTTGGTCTCGTCGGTTGCTTGTTGTTTCTCTCGCACAGTACCTGGCAACGCTGGCAGAGAGAGATGGAGAAAGTGATACTGAAGTTTGTTTCAGAGAACAACGGCTCATTTTCTCCGCCCGCACATCTCTGCTCAGCTCTGCCTGAGGAAATGTAGGAATTTGCAGAGGTGCTGATGAAGTATGTTGTTGACATCATTACATTATTTGACAGATGTGTTAGGTTTAGAGATGGAACGCTAGTCTTTTTTTGGTCCTTTCTTTTCTCGCATCCGTCTGTCGTGCGGAGGTTGAGGTCGAGGCTGGAAAGTAGAAGTCAGGCACAGGATCTTTTCAGATCGGGGGATCCGCGGTCAATTTTTGGCGGGTTCCTTGGCATGGAACTTTTTGGCGAACCACTGGCGTTAAAGAGAAGCACTGCCTTGTTTCCCATGCAAAGCGCCCTCTTTGTGACACGGTTAAAGATGTGTAACACCATTCCCATCACACCGCCCCCTCCCTCCGTCCCTCCCTCCGTCCGTCCGTCCGTCCGTCCGTCCGCCCCCAGAGAATAGCCTGGCCTTTTGCTCAAGCCATTCCGTCTCCTTGGAGCTCATTGTTCCTCCCGGTTGCTAGGCGATGGCTGGGAAGGGGTGGGGGGGAAGGGGTGGAGGGGGGTGTTGGTGTCTCATTCGGTCGCCTTGGTTACGTGGGGGAGGCAGGGTATTTTGGGGTATGGGGGTCAGGGTCTGACAGAGGTGACATGGAAGGAAGGTGTGTGTGTGTGTGTGTGTGTGTGTGTATAAGGGTCAGGCGTGACAGAGGTGCTACAATAGAGGGGGGTGTGACGGAGCCCTCCTCCTCCGTTTATTAGCCTATTGACTGGCCCTGCTCCGCCGCTCGGAGCCGCGCCGCGCCAGGAGGAGAGCTGTCTGTCAACATGGGGCCGCGGGGGCGGGGCGGGGCGGGCCACGAAGTGGGCCCCCAAATAATTGACAAAACACTTACTATTTTAATGATAAACATGAGATTCAATTGCACGCTTCCTGCCATTGCCGTAGATCTGCGTTAATTAATATATACCACGCTTGTATTGCGCACACATCCATGCCCACTATCAATTTCTTTCTTTCTATCGCCTTTATATCGCCAATTCCTTGTCCCAGATGGCATTTCTGGTCAAAACCAGGTTTATTCCACAGCCCATAGCCGACGCTGTGATGGTCGCGATGAGTCTTCAGTCATCAAGATTACTGTGGCTATAGGTCTCTCTCTCACACACATACACACGCACACGCACACACACACACACACACACACACACACACACACACACACACACACACACACACACACTCCAACCTACGCTATTGTTGCTGAAGCACTCGCTGTGAGAGTAAATGTAACAAAATGAGCAAAATGGAGAGGGATGTTTTTTAGAAAGTGAGCTCTTATTCAAATTAGGTCTACTCCCCCCCCCCCTCTCTCTCTCCCCCCCCCCCTCTCTCTCTCTCTCTCTCTCTCTCCCCCCCCCTCTCTCTCTCTCCCCCCCCCACTCTCTCTCTCTCCCCCCCCCCCCCCCTCTCTCTCTCTCTGTGATTCATTAGGCTGTCTCTGATATGATTAGATCCTGTGGTTTCTCCCTGAGCCCTCTGAGGAAACCCAGGAATGAATGTTTCACCCCAAATTAAGATGATGAACAAACGGCTTCATTTCAGATGACTCACTGCATGTGTTTGTTTGCTGCATAAGTGTGAGTCATTGGTGTGTGTGTGTGTGTGTGTGTGTGTGCTTGTGAGTGCGAGTGCGAGTGTGCCCATTCATATTCCTGCTCACATTAGCAGACAGTGTCTCATGTCGGTCTGTCTGTCTGTCTGTCTGTCTTGCGTAGTGTGTCAGTGACAGGCAACCCGACCAGATTTAGCATGGTGCTGTTGACAGCTCTGTGGTTGCTGTGTTGAAAATTATTCCCTCGGGAATCAGTCCCTGCCGTGCTGTGTCTGTGTGTGTGTGTGTGTGTGTGTGTGTGTGTGCATGTGTGTGTGTGTGCACGCACACACGCACGCACGTGTGCGCGAGGGCGTGTGTGCGCGTGCGTTCCAGAAACGGCAGTCGACCCAATGTGGCAGTGGATTACCGGCCTCATGTTCTCATTGCATTCCTAATGAGTCAGAAAGAATGCAGAACAGCTCACCTGAGCTGTAACGCATCCTGAGAGGATCTGACATGCCTGCCTGTGTGTGTGTGTGTGTGTGTGTGTGTGTGTGTGTGTGCCCTAGAGGGGAGGATGCAGGGTACCTGGCACCGCAGAGGGCATGCATACCTTGCTGTCACCGGCAGGGTGTGGCGGTTTGTTGGCGGGCTGCGTGCGTGCGTGTGTGGGCCCGGTGTTCACCTCCTTGACAAACATCTGAGCCAATGCAGCTCTATAGCCCAAAGGAACTAACAGCATACCTGCTGAGCTGTAAAGGGGGCTTTTTTGGGGGTTCCATTTGGCTCCGCCCGCCTCTGAACAATAGGCTCATATGCACGCACGTCATTTTGGAAATAACTCGTCCTACTTCCGGGACTCTTCCGACTTCCTTCACAGGTTTTACCAATGATACAGAGTCAGGGTGCTAATAGTGTGCATGTTGGCTCACTGGAAACACTCTGATACACCGGTGGGTCTCAAACACTCTGATACACCGGTGGGTCTCAAAGTGTCCATGAGTGGGTTCCAAATGGCCCCGTACCAGTATGTAACTGTGAGTGTACAAATGGAAGCAAATGGAACAGAGCCTTAATTAGTATCATCCTCATTTGGACTTCCTTCAACAACTGTGAAGGAAGTCCAAAGGGGCCCGGAAGTAGGACGAGTTATTTTCAAAATGGCTGCTGTGCATAGAGGCTATTCATTTGTGGGCTTGTTTGAACCCATATCCATCGGGGCCTAGCTGCAGCAGCGTTGCTTCATTGGCTTTGCTATGGCGACGTGCTGACCTTCATTTATTTTTGTTAGTTGGCATGCTAACCTCTTCATTTATTTTTGTTAGTTGGCATGCTAACCTCTTCAATGGCTTTGCTAGGTGGCGTGCTAACCTCTTCATTGTGCTCGTGTTTGGGTCACTAACCTTGCTTTGTGGCGCTGTGTGTGTCGCGGTTGTAATGTGACTCTCCCTGCCCATAAATCACTGTCAGATTCCAATGGTACAAGACAAAGCCTATAACGTCTGAAGGCCGCATAATGACACTGTGTGTGTGTGTGTGCACGGACGTGTGTATGTGTGTGCACTCGCGGGCGTGTGTGTGCATGTGTGTGTGCCAAGCCTCCAACCCTCTTCGTTAAGTGATGCCTGCTGAACCGTCCTGCAGAGTTTATGAAAATTCATTGAGTGTGAGATGGGCGTTTGTCTTTCCCTTCAGATGAATATTGCAGACGGTGTGTGTGTGTGTGTGTGTGTGCGTGTGCGTGTGTGTGTGTGTGTGCCGAGCGACAAAACACTCCATCGATTTCGAGGCAGGAAGGAGGGAGTGGGGTATGGGGGGCATGGGGAGGGAGGGGGGGGGGGCGGGGTTGCTGGAATGAGGTTGATCGCTGGTGCGTGGTGGAATAAACGGAGGAGGTTCTGTCACTCTGTGTGTGTGTGTGTGAGTGTGTGTGTGTGTGTGTGTGTGTGCGCGTGTGTGTGTGTCACACACAGGAGGCTGATAAATAAATGATGTTTGAAATGAGAGCAGCTCTCCGTAGACCATCTCTTCTTCATGAGGCGTGCACGCTTGCAACGACAAATGCACGCGTGTGCATGCACACACACACACACACACACACACACACACACACACAGTGCCTATGTTGCTGTCCATTCAGACTCTTATCTATCCAGCAGAGTCTGTCCAGATGACCTGTGTGTGGGTTTATACTCACACCGGAAATAGCCGATCTGCAAGCTCTCTATGCCTTGAAAATGTGACGCGGTGTGAGCTTGTAGATCAGCGGTTTCCTGTAAAGAGCCAGTTGTGTTCTCCACAGCTCATGGTGCTTAAAATTTAAAAAACAATAGACACGTTAAAATAGAGGGAAAGCCTTTTAAAAACATTGAAAAGTAGAGAGAGCATTGGTAAGAGAAAGTGCTGATGCGTTTAAAGTGCTATACATCTCTCAGGTTTTGTATTGACATACTCTAACATATTGTACAGATTGTATAAATTGTATTGTATTAACAATTTAACATATACTCTTATCATACAGATTGTATAAGTTGTATTGTATTAACATACTCTACCATACAGATTGTATGAGTTATTTAAGCAATATAATATTGTACCCGAGGGTGTGCTTTCATGTCATTAATGCACGCCTGCGGTGCTGCAGGAACTCGAGTTCCGAGAGGCAGCAGAGGTGCATTAATGTCGTTAAAGCACACACTAGTGGAGTGTAATATCGCAATTATACAACAGTTACCCTTAAAACTAAGACATTAAAAATCTACGACCACAAATGTCCCAAGAAGCTCGCTAGCCTATAGCAGCCCAGTCGGCTGCGCTCTGGGAGAACAGAGCAGCGGATTTCTATGTTTTGATTAGGTGTTCCGTCATGCTCGTTTGAAGCACGATTGCTTCCTCTAAATGACCTGTGTGTTAAATTGTATTAACACACTCTACCATACACATTGTACTAGTTACGTATAACATACACTACCATACAGATGTACTTTTTATATTCTATTTACAGTACATACTGTAACCATACATGTTGATTAAAACAATATATATATATTCATCAAAATAAGTTCCGTATTGCATGCTTTTTAACAACACTCCTGTGGGACTGTATAGGCTGCTCGTTTGGGTGTGTTCTTCCCTCCTTGCATGTCACCTCACATTCCATCCATCACGATGGAAATGGGTTGACATGCACTACCGGACTGGGAAAACACACACACACACACACACACACACACACACACACACACACCCCGACACACACAGAGAGAGACGCTGGAGTGCCTTGGTGGGATCTCCCGAGCAAACAGAGTGATAAAGGCAGGATTTGAGAAGGGGCTCTAGCTGGAGGAAGTGGGAGGGGCAGGGCGTGGATAGCTGGTATCCCTCCTTGGCGTGCAGGCCTGGGCACGACCACTGACTGCACCCACAGACCCCAACCCGGGACGCACCGCTCTCCACCTGAAACAAGCAAGCGCATTTGCGTTGGCGCCGTTTTTCAAGGTTTTATACCTGAAACAGCGTGCGTGTTTACACTATGATTCAAGGTATAGCTGTCGGGGCAGAAACCTTGTATCTCCATATTTCAATACTGCTCTACTTCCTGTCCTACGAGAGTGTCGCACACAAGTAGTGAAAATAGTCGATCTGCAAGCTCATGTACATTGGGAATTTTAGGTTTAAAATAAAAAAATAAAAAAATTAAAGGAACGGTTTGTGAGATACATACAGTTTCCATCCGACAGTGACTGTTTGTACTGCGGGCTGTCTTTAACATACCATTACCCCTCTCTCTCTCTCTCTCTCTCTCTCTGTGTGTCTCTCTCTCTCTCCATGCCTCCTCCACCATAGTAGATAGCTGTCTATATTCCATTTCCACCAGAGGAAAACGTTGCAGACGTTGAAATGTTCTGATCCAGCTACGAGGGGGAGAAGGATTGGAGGGAGAGAGAAGGGGGGGGGGGGGAAGGGAGAGAGGGGTGGTGGGGGGGGGGGGGTGAGAGGGAGGGGGGAGGTACTTTAGGAGTCAAGGAGAGGGCAGAGTCGCTCCTCAGAGGATTGCCATGCCCCCATTGTTCCAGAAAGATTCCTGTTCGCCTTCCAAACATTTAATTTCTAGGCAACTGATGCAAAAAGGTAGAGGGATAGAGAAAACGAGTGTGTGAGAGAGAGAGAGAGAGATGGACAGAGATAGGCTGGCTGGTGGTGGGGATACTGGGCAGGAATTCTGCAGTGGTTTTAATTACAGACAGAGCAATAGTCTCTTTAAATATTTACAGTACAGATGATCTCTGTGGCTTTGTGCAGTGTGTGTGTGTGTGTGTGTGAGTGCGTGTGTGTATGTGCGCGCACGCGTCTGTGTGTGTGTGTGTGTGTGTGTCATGTTTGCACGGAAGGACACACATTCTGTGTGGGGGTTTGTAATGAGTCTTATGGAATTCCATTGAGGATGCGTCAGTAACACTACTGTGAGACTCAGAGTGTTACAGTCGACCCCTGGTTCAATCTTTCGAGTCAACGTTTCCGCTTGTAAGTCTTGAGCGTGTATACATTAATGTGACCACAAACGCGGTCGGGGTTATAGACCGATAGACGTGACTCTGGCAAATGAAGGAAGGCGTGCCTCTCGGAGCGGAGAGGTGGCGACGCCGGGTACGGTAGAGGGGTGAGGAGTCGTGACGCGGTGCACGGTCACCCCTCAGTGATGTTCTCACGGCGGGGCTGAGCTCGGTGGTCTGGCGTGATGACCCTGGCATCAGGGTGCTAAAAGGACTGAGGGCCTGTTATCTCTGAACCATTAAACCCAGCCAGCCACGGAGTCGTAAAGGTGAGACTGTAGTCCGTGAAGACCATTCTGCCCTGCAGAGCCAACGTGCATGCAGTAACTATACGGACAGAAATGTAACAGAAACATTGAGTTCAAAGTGTTTCCACTGGTCAGCCAAAGGAGATAATTGTGGGCATATAAGTGATACTGATATTACAGTAATTGTATCTGTTCCTGAGGTAATTGTTTGTCCCCCAAAATCACACTGGCTCTGTAGGGCAGCATAGATGTACGTTACCATAGGACTCTTTTTTTCTCTCTCCCTCTTTCTCTGTCTCTCAGTCCCGGTCTAGCTGTGCAATGGCATGGTCTGTAAATGGGTGCTATGAGAACTCTTTGTATTGTGGGGTGTGTGCGTGTGTGTGCGTGTGTGTGCGCGCATTGCTTCCCGCGATGCCAAGGCCAGTCCGGATTCTTCAGGCTGGTTAAACGGGGCGTGTAACTTCGCTCGTATCGACGTGTCATTGACTAAGTTAACGAGCGTGGACACTAGGCACGGCCTGTCTCGCCACAAAGACTTCAAAGTGCCGCCGCTAAGAGCTCCCTCTCTTAGCGAGTGTGGGTTGGAGGGAGGGGGAGGGGGGGAGCAGGGGGGGTCCTTGGCACCAGCTCTGACTATCTTAAGCGGTCCCCTGGTCCTCCGCCTTCCAGGCGTGCATCCCTGGCCCTTGACGGGGTTAATGGGAGACGCGCCATGGTTGCCACCGCCACCCTGACAGATCCTCAATGTCCCCCGCTGGGCGCCCCTCTCTCTCTCTCTCTCTCTCTTTCTCGCTCCGTTTATCACACACACACGCACACACACACGCACACTCACGCACGCACACACGCACACACACACACACACACACACACACACACACACACACACACGAGACAGTGGAAAGCCTGCTACTAGGAAACGGTTGGCTATCTGCCTTTTCATTCCTCAGTGTCAACAGCGAATAAGAGGAGAGGAAATAGCAAAAATCCACGAGCAAATATTAGCCCGGCGAGACAAAGGCATTCCAGACGGTGTTGTTACTCTCACTGGTTTATCCTTAAAAGTCCCGTTCTCCTCCTCCTTTATTCCATCTCTCTAGCACCCCACAACCTTCCACACACACACACACACACACACACACTCGTGCACATTTTTTCCATCCTTTATTGTTCCCTTTCAAGGTCTCTCCTTTCAGCTCTCGACGAGGCATCCCTGCTGTCTGTTATTCTGCACAGTAAAAATCCAGTCCATTCAACTCAGAGAGAGTGCAAAACGGGTCCATTTGGTTATATGTACGTCGTACACTCTTAGTTAGAGTTGCATGTGGATGAAATTTAAAATGGTACGCTCAGGCGTGTTTATAAAAAACATAAACTTTTTGGTATAAGGGACGAAATAATACTGTCGCTAATGTTGAATGAAAGTTTGACTTTAATGAGAGTTTAACGTAAACAATGAAGGCATATCGTCTGTGTTGGGTGGAAGCCTCATACTGTACGTCCAAAGCTGTCCACAGGTGTTACTTCTCAGGAATCAAATTCAAAAACAGCAGATCTACAGTATATACACAAGCATGCCACGTTTCGAGCTTTGTGGATCTTCTGCTTTTGATTATTTTTTTGGTGACGCTGTATAGTATGATCAGGAAGGGCATTCATTTACCAAATAAATAAGTGTTAATGGATCCTGTCTGTGCAGAACTATATGCAGGAATCACATGTTAGCATGAAGATACCACAAGCAGCCTCCTCCTCCCTCCTCCTCCTCCTCGCTGGCTGGCTCCTCCTCTGGGTTCAGATGTCATCCTCGTCCTTGTCACTCGGCCCCAATGGATCGGTCACGCTTAGTGCCCCCACCACCCCCAGCCTGTCACACACACACACACACACACACACACACACACACACACACACACACACACACAGGAGGTTAACTACATGAACCCTAGCACATTGGTTCTCAAACTTTTTGGGGGGCTGCAGGTCATGCCTGTAAATAAGCCTTTTCATCCACGGGACCCCTGAATTACAGGCATGGGGTCATCCCTATGTTGCCCAGGATCTATGTTCCCCTGGATCTATGTTCCCCAGGATCTATGTTCCCCAGGATCTATGTTCCTCTATGTTACCCTGGATCTATGTTCCTCTATGTTACCCTGGATCTATGTTCCCCAGGATCTATGTTCCTCTATGTTACCCTGGATCTATGTTCCCCAGGATATATGTTCCTCTATGTTACCCTGGATCTATGTTCCCCAGGATATATGTTCCTCTATGTTACCCTGGATCTATGTTCCCTGGGTTCTATGTTCCCCAGGATCTATGTTCCCCAGGATCTATGTTCCCCGGGTTCTGTTCCTTGTTTAGGTTTAGGAACATGGAACATATACCCTTACAGACAGTAGAACCTGCATGGGGAAAATTATAGATATGCTCTCAATTATTTTTTTTGCAGCACCTTATTTTTGTCCTGTTACGGTACTTAGTATGGAAATCTTTCTAACGTTGATGGATTTTGTATGTCACAAGGAAAACTGCGATTGGGACAGATTGACAATAACTTTATTCTTGATGTTTAACCACTTGAACCCCAGCATTCCTATTTTGGGGGGAACATTGGCGAAGCGATTTGGTGTCGATCCAAAAAGAATGTGCATTGCAGTGTAACTCAGGTCCCTATGGAGGGTCTAATTAGACTCTTAAGAAGTTAAACTGAAGGGATATTGATGAATTCGAGGAGCGAATATATTCTGGTCATGTCGTAACTTGCACTCGTTGAAAAGACTCTGGAAAATCTGCAAACGGTTAGAAGGAAATATACAGTAAGTCTCCATACTGCGGGGCTGAAAATGGGCAAACATTGGGCCAAAATAGGTTTACATGTCGTGGTAAATATAGCAGATGTAGAAAGAAAGCTCATGCGTGGCAATAAGGCATTTATTTGACAACAAAGAAAAACCCACATATGGGTTTGAGTGGTTGGAGGTCACGGTCGAGGTCAGATGTATAGGAACCTTCTCAGCATCAACTGGCCCCACCCCCTGTTCTTTGAGGGTGTGTGTGTGTGTGTGTGTGTGTGTGTGCGTGTTATCGGTAAACATCTCCCATGCAGGACACAAGGTATTCAGGAGGGGGAGCGTTTCGTTTGCAGAGCAGAAAAGAAAGAAGTAAAATAAAATAAACAGCAAAGTTCAGTGTCAGGATGTGGCATTGTCAGGTAGCGTATACATACTGTGTGTGTGTGTGTGTGTGTGTGTGTGTGTGTGTGTGTGTGTGTGTGTGTGTGTGTGTATGTGTGTACATTAAACATGCATGCACGCGCACACACACACACACACACACACACACACACACACACACACACACACACACACACATGTAGACTCTGTCTGGGATATTCATCATGGTCTCGGAGGGCCTCCTTGCTCTTTAGAGGTCAGGGTTGAGACTGGAAGAGAGTCAGCTTGCATAGACATATACTACCTTATATGTGCGTGCGTGTGTGTGTGTGTGTGTGTGTATACTGTAAATGCCAGGCCTTTGTGCGCTGTGTGTGCGTGCGTACAGCCGTAGTGTTGATAAGGTCTCGGCCGGCGTGGTGATCTATCGCCTCGAAAGGAAACAAGAACCAAATGTATGTCTGAGGCGGCTCGTCGCGGCGGTGATGTATGGAAGCAGGGTTTGTGCGGGTCAGCCCAGCGCGGCGCCCCCTGTCTGCGGCCTCCCCGACCTGTCATCCCACAGACCAGCCTCTTTCATGTGGCTCTGAGCTGCTTACACGCTTGTATAAGAGAGAGGTGCGATGGGGGCCAGGGCAGAGACGCCATCATATCGCCGCTACCGCAAAACGTGTTGCAGTTCAGACCGCTGTGATGTGACATTAGCCTGGCTTCGGCGAGACACACAACGCGTTGACATTCACTCACTCCTCCTCAGTTCCTCCCAGATATGCAGTTTGAAAAAAGGGCGGAGAGTAAGTAGTTGCCTTAACAGATAGACTCATCTAGCCAATCAACAACAATCAACAGCCGACGTCATCACAGTGCACTGTAGTCTGCTCCTCATCGAGGGGCTAAAGCAACAAGTTGTGTTTAGTGTCTACCTATGGTGTCTATGTGAGCGAGCTACTGTACGTCTATTTCTGTGGACAACTGCAGAAATCATGGCGTTGTTGTTCTGAAAGTACTTTACGTCGCCGTATACACAATTTCACATGGACCAATCAGAGGCAGCTTTTCACGGTTGTACGAACAGCAGTCGAAACGCAGTCGAAGTCCAGACTCATAGCGGGGAGGAGGCGTGAGTGAATCCACGTTGTTTGTTTGCCAAAGCTGCAGGCTAAAGTGACATAAGGCTGAATGATGGGTGGAATCGGGTCTCGACCAGGCCCCCAGCTGGCCAACGTTGAAGTCTGTCAAAAGTGACCTCAAAGTTGAGACCGTGCTCGAGCCAACCATGGATTTATAAATAATGGTATTTCTGGCAGTGCTTCAAACGCCGCTGAGCAACTTCCATTGAAATGAATATCTGGGGCAGGGTCGTCCGTTCTCTAGATCATATATAACTGTATGGTCTCGATGCGGCCCTCAAATCTAGAATCTATACGTTCTTACGACACGACCTGTCTAAAGCTCTTAAGGGCAATGCAGTATCTCTCTTGGGCAAGTGGGTGGTGTTGTGTCCAGGTAGAAATGTAGTCTTTCATCTGTATAGACCTTGGATCGAATCCCGGCTAGGACATGAAGATTGTAGCTTGTAACAGTCAGGGTTTTAACTGTGTATATTTGACACCAGTCCCACTGTGGTGACGTCCTCCCCTCATTCTTTATTTGCCTTTGTTCCTCCTCCAAGCTCTCTCTCTCTCTCTCTCTCTCTCTCTCTCTCTCTCTCTGTGTGCCTCCCTCTCTCTCTCTCTCTCTCTCTCTCTCTCTCTCTCCCTCCCCATTCTGGGCTGTGTTTTAATTTCATGCCCCCTGCTCTGGCAGTCGGTACCTCCTGTGAGGTGCCAAACTGGCTTGGTGACACAGCCCTTCCCTTGGGGTTTGCTGCTCTCTCTGTGTGTGCGTGTGCGTGTCACACACACACACACACACACACACACGGCAAAGTCACAGTCCGCACTCTGCCCCGGGCTATGTACGTGCTGCCATCCATGCAGGTTATGAAAGGAAATAAGCCAAGAACAGGCTCTGACACACACCACAGCAGCGTCCGCGTGGTAAACCTTAGCATGCACAGCAGCAGTACGTGAAACCTCGTCATGCGGCGCTCACAGCTAAAACTCTAGCATGGCCTACAGTGCGCTAAACTCTATATAGCATGCCTATATCGCCGCACACATGGTAAACTATGGTGTGCCTATATGGCGCCGTGCACGCGGTAAATGTTAGCTCAAACTTGAACAACACTGCACTCCATTCAGTAGTCACACACACACGGAAGAAAAAAGCCATTGTGTTAGCACCTATCCATCACGGCGGTCATTGCCCGAGTGATTTATCTAAAGGTATTGGACCTCATCTGGCTAACGACACCATGCTAACTGTACAGGCATGCATTCATTACTCCTGACAGACAAGCCGCTACCCCAGGGGGCAATCAGCCTTCATGCTAATGTGTTCTGGGATGAATGATGGATGGACACTTCATCCTCTGTTGTGTTTGACGCGCTCCCTCGACCAGAGAGAGAGCAGACGCCCTAATGTTTTCCCGGGTTGCGGCCGGGTTAGGTTTCTCCCAGACAACGTAGCGCGTTACGCGGTGGGACATCATCACACTGACGGAGACACACACGGAGGTTGACGGACGGAGAGAGAGAGAGAGGCAGACAAAGGAGCTGTTGTGGTTGTTGCGCTGAGAGACATGCAGCGAGCGGGAGACATAGAAACAAACACGCATTAGAGGGAGAGCGAGATAAAGTGTGTATGTGTTTGTAAGTAAGAGGGTATAGGACTAGATATATAGGTTATAAACTTCTTCCTATATGTCATTTCCGTACACAGTTATTTGTGTTTGAACTTTTATTATTTCCGAAATATAAACACTCCAAATCGAATAAGATGCAGTCAGGTTTATTCTCAGTCGCGAGAATGTGCCACAGTGCACACACACACACACACACACGAGTTCTGAAGATCGGCCATTTCCAGCGACATCAATTGCACATTTTGTGTGTGCCTTGGCCTGTGGTGTGGATAATAACCCCTTCCTGCCCTGCGGCCTCCAAACCTCTGCAGAGGTTCATTAACTATGACAGGCCCACGGTCTCCATCCACCAGACTATTACAGCAGGCGGGACATCAGCTGGAAACACCAGACCGCTCAATCCCACAGACACACACACACACACACACACACACACACACACACGCACACACACACCCTCCAGCCAAGCGAACATTTGTAGGAATGAATGCAGATGGGCCATTGATTGCTATGTATGAGGTGAAATGGTGGCAGGTGTCTATATACCAGGGGTGCCCAAAAGGTAGATTGTGATCTACCAGTAGATCACAAAGGCTGTGCAGGTACAGTAGACCACATGACATTCCCCTAAATAATATTTAATTTAAATATAAAAATATATAGTGCTTGGCATTTGCCACTTGAATTAAGGTGACTTGATTGATTGACATCAAAAGGTCCTGTCAGCTCAAACCCACAATGTAATATTGTTTTCAAGAGTACGTGTGGACAAAAACGTATATACAATAAACCCCTACCTCTCCCGTCTCCCCCTCCATTTCCCATTCCAAGTGCATTTGTCTTACTGTATATGTACTGTAACGCCAGCTCCCCTATTCCAAAGCACCATCAGGTACATATTTAAACTATTTTCAGCAATGGTATAAGGATTTTTTCCGTGGGTAGATCTTGTTGAGCTGGTCATTTTGAAAGTAGCTCTCAAGTCTCTCAGCGGGGAGGGGAACTGAACCCCTGCTGTCTCGAACCCCTGTAGCCATGCCTGAAGCTCAGAAGCCTAATAATGATGTCCTTTGTTCCCTTTGGACGAGTGTTAACTGTTTGTTGTTCCGTGTGGAGGGTGTCCCATGTGGAGGGAGATCCGTTTTGATGTCTGGGGATGGGGGAAAGACCAGCTGTTATGAATGTTGGCTGATTGACCTTAGCCAGTTCTCCACGTGGGGTCTGGGCCCCGTCAGGGGTTCTTGAGGGGGTTGTGTGTACTGTGTATAACCCCCCAATCATCACATTTTAACTGGGGACCCCCCCTCACCCTGACAAGCACTTGGAGTTGTAGGTGTTGAGGCATTACATTACATTTGACTCTGTTCCACTGATACATATTGTGAAGATAGCCCTAGGCCAATTTGGCCAATGTTAGACAATTGTTATAGAATAGTAACTATACTCTAAAAATTTACTTAGCTGCCATATACTTGTCGTCGTCCCCCTCCCCCCTCCCCTTTCCCCCTGCCCTGGAATAGAATAGGGGACACTATAGGGTTCATGTGATTAAGCCCAGAGAGACTGACCTTTAAGACGACTGAAAGGGGGAGGCGGGGTCGAGGAATTCATGTTTTCATCGTTTGCTTTTCCCGCCCCTATACGGCTAGATCGACCGGGACTGTGTGTGTGTGTGTGTGTGTGTGTGTGTGTGTGTGTGTGTGGGGGGGGGGGGGTAAAGTAAACGTACAGGGCAGTATCACTAAGGTCTTTGTCAGCCTCTTGCTCTTATAACACAATGACTCCCACGTCGTCTCACCCTCCCCTGCACAGCTGGGACCACCTCTATTGTCCTGTCTGTCTGTCTGTCTGTCTGTCTGTCTGTCTGTCTGTCTGTCTGTCTGTCTCACGCACACACACACACACACACACACACACACGCACACACACACACACGCAGTCAAACATGCACACACACATCACCCTGAAGGCTTAGTCATAATTCCATCTGGGTACCTTTTGTATCCTAGCAACCAGCACCTCTGCAATCTCTGATCCTTGCATGTCTAGTGTGGACTGAGGTGGAAGCGTCCACACCCACACAAACACATGCACGCACCACACACACACACACACACACACACACACACATACACGCGTGCACAAACACAGACTCACACACACACACATTGTAATGTATCTGATTTGAAATTCGTATTTAATTTCACACAACCATGCACACCAGCCCACACACACACTCGCTGAGAAAAAACAAAGTAACGAGCTATAGAATATGAACGTGACAAAAGTTTATATTGTTATATTGTTTTTGTTGTGTGTGTGTGTGTGTGTGTGTGTGTGTGTGTGTGTGTGTGTGTGTGTGTGTGTGTGTGTGTGTGTGTGTGTGTGTGTGTGTGTGTGTGTGTGTGTGTGTGTGTGTGTGTGTGTGTGTGTGTGTACATGCCAGGGGTCAGCAGCAGCATTCTAATAGCTATGAATAAATAACAGTGGGATCTCTGAGACGATAGAAATCCTCCATGAATGTTACATGAGGCTCAGGGCAGGTGGATGCACACGCACACACACACACACACACACACACACACACACTGATATACTCAGATAGCCAGACGGTTGACCTTTACCTCTGTGTTTATGTAACATGAAGTGGAGCAGAGCTTGGAGGCACATCAGAGTAGATCTGAAACATAAGTTATTTTTAATAGCACGCAGTGGCTAAGCATGATCATTGTACGCTGCAAACCTAATTGTACTCATGTGTTGATTCAATCAACCGACTGACTAGTCAACAGATTCAATTTGTACTTGGCCGAAAATAGACGATCCACACAAGCCTCACCAGGGGTCAGGGAATGGCCATTAGTCTTACATATCCAATATGTTGTCTTTACAATGTGCACACACACACACACACACACGCACGAGCGCACGCACACACACACACATCGAAAATAATGGTTAGATTTTTCGTACACATTCAGAGATAAAAAAAAAGCACAATCCCATCCTGCCTTGCACCACAGAGATAAGAGTGTTTGTTCACATGTGCACGTATCGATGTGAGTTCAGGGCTATTGTTGTTACACTCTACACGGCATGTGTGTGTTTTTGTGCGCGGCGGTGTGTGGGGGGTGCGTCCCGTTTAAGATAAGACCAGAGTGAATTGTCGACTCACGTTAAGCCACAATGCGAGCTGCCTCGTAGATCAGCGCGCCAACGAGGCGGTCTAGGTATTGTCCTGTCACCTAACCCGTATTGATGCCTCCTCTCTGCCGCGCCGCGGGACAAATAAACCTCCCTCGGCCTTAAAACGGCCTCCGTTTGTCTGCACCGTGAGGCAGTATGTAGAGAGAGAGAGAGAGAGAGAGAGGTTGGGAATGGAGGAGGAATGGCTGTCTTAAGAAGGAGACATGGAAAATGTCTATAAGGACAGAAGAATGAGAAATGGGAGAGCATTCTTATTCTGACTCTAATAATGAGTTGTTAAGACCGGGTGTCCTTGGCTGTGTGCATTGTGTTCCATTGTACCTTTAGGCTGTGTTGAAGGTTGGCTTTCTATGGGAATTGTGTGTGAACGTGTGTGTGTGTGTGTGTGTGTGTGTGTGTGTGGCGGGGGGGAAGAGAGAGAGAGAGAGAGAGAGAGAGAGAGAGAGCAGGAATTATATAAATGTGCTTCTTTCTGGTCACCTTCCCCCTGGCTCCGTCCTCTCCTCTCACCTTCCATCCTGTGCTCTCACCATCCTCTGCTCTCCTCTGATACTTTCCATGTGTGTCATGGACTGCAGGAGCTTAACGTGATGACAGGTTTTTTCCCTCTCGATTAGCACAGAGGGCCAGAGAACAGAAGTTGTGTATTTGTGCGCTTGAGAGAGAGAGAGAGAGAGAGGGAGAGAGAGAGAGAAAGAGAGAAAGAGAGAGAGGGAGAGAGCCATGGAAGGAGAGAATGGACGATCCATGGAGAGGCTGCTCATTTCTGGCGAGCATTCATCAAACTCTCCATCGTTTGGCTTCTCGCTGTTTCCTCCTTTTTATTTTATTTTCTTTAAAAAAAATTATCCCACGGTTTTGTAACCCATTTTTCACCCGGTGTCCAATTGCCTATAAGCTGCAATCCTGAACGCTATACTCTCCTTCTGCCAACCTGGGGAGAGCCCTGAACTGAGGCCATGATTCCTTCAATGCATGAGAAGTGATCTTATCACCTGAAAGGGGGGAGGTTCCCCGGTAGGACGTAGCGCGTGGAAGGAGCACGTTATTCCAACAAGTTCCTTTAGTATAAAGAGCAGGATTGCTGCATGTTGTTTGTGAGGGTACTATACCCTAGGGGACACGGGGAGAACATGCAAACCCTTCTCCGTCACTGTGCAACCCCGCACCTCTCTCTATCTCTCTCTCTCTCCGCAGAGTGGATCGAGTGTCTCCGAGTGTGTTTCGATTTATGTGTTGATTGAAATAGCTCCCGACTTGCGCGCGTCTTTCGCGCCGCGGCCCTCTGATCTGGTATCAGCCTGCCTGCGGTTAGGTGTGGAGGATCCGTCATCACAGACGCTCAATAACGCTGACCTCAGAACAGCCGTTTCCAGGAAAAGCCGTTATCCGATCCCACGGATCGGTTTCCACCGTGTTTTAGGTAGCCAGCCCAGTGGCATCTTTAACTGGTTTAGAAAGACCACACAGCGCGCGCCAGTGTGTGTGTGTGTGTATGTGTACTTGCGTGTTTGTGTGTGTGTGTGTTAGAAAGACAGACAGACAGACACAGAGTAGGCTTTGTTATCTTTCTAAATGGCCCAATCCTTGCATCTCACTGACTCTGTCCCAATGCTACTGTAAAACATGAGTCCAATCTTGTGAAATGATTTCCAGGCCATTTGCAGAAATGGGGGCCATTATATTTCTGTCAGGGTTAGGTAATGGACCTGTATGTTTTATGTTGTGCGCGCTCTCTCTCTCTCTCTCTCTCTCTCTCTCTCTCTCTTCCCCTCTTCCCCCCAAGCAGAGAGACGTCATGCTAAGTTACAAAGTTAAAAGATACAGAACACTCAGTTCCACACCATCATTAGTATAGCCAGACAATTATTCCACAATCTCCAAATCCTATGTAAATGGTGCATATATAGCGCCTTTATCCAAGGCGCTTTACATAATAGATTGTGCATTACATTCACCCATTCACACACAGATGACAGGGGAAACCATGCAAGGTACCAACCAGCACATCTGGAACAATCAGAGGATTAGTGTCTTGCTCAAGGACACTTCGACACTAACTCTGGGGCAGCCCAGGGTTGAACTGGCAACCTTGCGGTTATCATCCAGCCACTCTACCCCTGAGCCACCACCGCCCCAATATGTATAGAGTCCGATCTACACACTTGAGATGTGATGTTGACAGAGGAAGAAAAAGCATACAGTTGTAACCCAGGTCCATGTCACGTATAAGACTATAGTGCAGTGGTTCTCAAAGGCGGGTGCCGAGGACCCCCCAAAGGGTCCTTGAGGAGAGCGTACAGGTGGAACCAAATGGACCCTTACAGGTCTGTAACTGTGAGTTAACCCATTCTGACCGGGAACCCGTTTTGGTGTTGGCATCATGTTATGCTTTGGCTATTGAAAAATAGCAGATCTACAAGCTCATAGCGCGCCACCGAGTGGCGCGCTACGAGCTTGTAGGTCTGCTATTTTTGAAAAATCGAAGAATGACTGACATTTTTAGAATCTGATCTCTGGTCAGAATGGGTTCATCAGACCAGTGTGTGTCCAGTGGAAACCTCGTATGAATCTGATCTCTGGTCAGAATGGGTTAATCAGACCACTGTGTGTCCAGTGGAAACCTCGTATGAATCTGATCTCAGGTCAGAATGGGTTAAACGGAGGAAACGAGCGTGAATATGAAAGTTAAGTGGTCTGGATGGGGACAGAGAATACCAAACAAAACGTGATGGATTTCAGCTCTCCTGCTTCTTGGTCCGTGTTTCCCATGCAGTCGCCACACATTAACTTCATCATTCTCTTTGCCTTTTCACTTTTCTTTATTCATTCACCTATTTCAGCCTCACGCGGGTGGCAGTGGAACCCAGAGCCTCACACACACACACACACACACACACACACACACACACACACACACACAGAGAGAGAGACATCATGAATCATTTAGAGTGAAAGACGAGATGCGGGCAACAGTTAAACTACTTCTGTCTTTACTTGTGTGTGTGTGTGTGTGTGTGTGTGTGTGTGTGTGTGTGTGTGTGTGTGTGTGTGTGTGTGTGTGTGTGTGTGTGTGTGTGTGACCAGCGTCATGTGGACTTGATAAGTCCTCCTGACATTGTGTTTTCTCTGGGTGGTTGTGGAGCGCTGCAGTCTGGAACCGCTGTGTGTTTCTCACTGTGTGTGTGTGTGTGTGTGTGTGTGTGTGTGTGTGTGTGTGTGTGTGTGTGTGTGTGTGTGTGTGTGTGTGTGTGTGTGTGTGTGTGTGTGTGTGTGTGTGTGTGTGTGTGTGTGTGTGTGTGTGTGTGTGTGTGTGTGTGTGTGTGTGTGTGTGTGTGTGTGTGTGTGTGTGTGTGTGTGTGTGTGTGTGTGTGTGTGTGTGTGTGTGTGTGTGTGTGTGTGTGTGTGTGTGTGTGTGTGTTTCTCACTGGCCTGGAGAGAGCTGGAGATGATTAGTGAGGAGTCCAGCCATGAAATCCCCTTTAGGTCCTTGTTGAACAGAGACCGGTCTGTGTGTGTGTGTGTGTGTGCGTGTGTGTGTCCTTATAGAAGAGTGTCTGTGGAAGACGTACTCTGATTTCCTTTTTTACTTAAGTAAAAGTAATGAAAGAATCACCTGGCAGATATTGCCATAATGAGTGAGACTACAGTAAAAGTAACAATACCAGAATGTAGATGATCCCAGTGTGTGTGTGTGTGTGTGCACGCACGCATGCCTGTGTGCGTGTGTGTGTGTGTGCGCGTCTCTCAACGCCAGCCAAATACGTCCCAGCCGCGCTCCAGATGCGTTCATTATGGCTCTCATTATCTCCGGCGTTCTGTCCGCGCCCGGCGAGCCTCCTCGGAGCCTCGCGGGGTTAAAATATGACCGTAGTTCCAAACGGCGGAGCCCTCGGGCCCCGTTTGGAAATGGGATCATTCTGCCTGATGGCTTACTTCCTGCCGTCTGCGACGTCCATATAAATAAATAGATAGATAGACCGGGGGGGGGGGAGGGATGTTGCTGGCCCTTTTCCTCCAAAGCATCTGCACTGTTACAGTATGCTTCAAGGGATATTTCACGTTAAAAAAAAACATTTTAATGGCCTGGGCGGCTGGCGTAGCCGTCTGGGCACCGTGGCTGGTAATCCAGGCTGGCAGTGTGCCGCGGGTTCGACTCCCGAGCCCCACGGCCTTTACTGCGTGTCACCCCCCCATCTGTCTCTCTCCCCATTTCCTGTCAGCCTATACTGTATACCTATCCCTCTATAAAAAATTAAATAAAGGCGAAAGCCACAAAGAATCTTTAAAAATAACATTTTAATAATAGTAGTGATTAAGAAAACATGGCCACCTCACGTATACTTTGAGGGCAGTATGAGTCACCAGAAAATAGGACAGGTGTTTTCCATGAATCTATCACGGTTAAAATGGAGCTTTGAAGTTACAATGGGTTTGTATTGGAAGGGGGTGGGGCAGCTAAAATGAATATCAAATATCTAAATACTGAATCAAGAAACTTAAAAACTGTCTGGGGACAATAAAATGACCAAAGTTTTATTTAAAAATATCCCTTTAAGTACATGAAGACCTGAGGCTGATTGTACAGATTCCTTCTAAATCAGTCGTCACACTCTCAAAAATATAGCAGATGTGCAAGCTTGTAGATCTGCTGTTTTTCTATGGCCAATGCTAACATCCAAAATGACACGGATGCTTTCCCAGTTTTAATGGCCTTATTCATGGCCGCAGGGCTGGAAACGGCCGATCTATAAGCTCACGTAGCGTCTCGACGCGGATTGTAGATCATTTATCTCCGGCGGAAATTGCAGCGGTTGTTCAGTTGTGCTGTTGCTTTTGGCAGACTGGTGTTGACGTTTGACTCTCAAAAGAAACGATAGAAGAAAGAACAAAAGCAGAACAAAGACTAATATTTGAATGATGCCGTGTTGGGTTGGGCATAATGGGCCCAGTGTTTGCTTTTCATTAGGGTTCTGCTGCTGCTATGCGAGGCCTATATTTAGCTCAGTGGGATCCATACAGTACAGTACGCTGTAAAAACTACAGTAAATCTCTGCTGATGACTGTAGCCTTTCTTTACATTACTCACAGTGGAGCTGCATTAACAGAGTAAAGCGTCATCCTCTCTTTCTCTCTTCTGGGCTCTTTGTGATGATGATAAAGACTTTAACAGTGATGATGATGATGAAGGATGAGAATGGTGACACCTCCAGTAGTAGCGGAAGCCCTCCCGTATACTTCGGACCGTCCTATATGTAAAATCAATAATTCAGTGTTCATGCTCGAAGCCTGTGTGTCCGTGTGTGTGTGCGTGTGCATGTGCAAGTGATCGTGCGTTGGGGGGGGGGGTCTTAACCCATTTTTGGCAGGAACCCCTTTTGGTGTTAGCATTATGTAATGCTTTAGCTATTGAAAAATAGCAGATCTACGAGCTTGTAGGTCTGCTATTTTTGAAAAATCGAAGAACGACTGACATAGAAACATAGCTTTTTCAGAAAACTGTCAGGATGTATTAGAAGACATTTATATAATCGTTCCCAGGTCAAAATGGATTTAGGAGAAAGTGAGAGGAGACCATGCAGTCTACTGGAACAGTTTATAATTTATTTCACTGAAGGAACAAAGTGAAGAGAGAGAGATGGAGAGAGTGAGTGAGGCAGGGCTAACTAATTTACCACACACACACACACACACACACACACACACACACGCACACACAGACAGCAGTGTTTTGGCAAGCACCCAGAGGTCTCCTGCAGTCGTGATCGCCCCCCTCTTTCTCACCTCATTCTCTTCATGTTACTCTCCATTTGTAACACCTTGTTTTCTTCACCTGCCTGTCAGTGAAGCCCCCCCCGAACCCCCCCCCCAGCTCTGCTCCATATGTCTAACACTCAACGCTCAACTAATACATTAACGCCGACTCTTAGACGACTAATTCACTTTCTCTTTCCTCATGCTTTGAGGAAGTGGCCCTCTTAACCACTTAAGCCCCACATACTTTGCCGTGCGCCAAAAAGTATAAATAGACACGATGTACTGTTAGTTGTACACGGTCCCACATATATACGCCTCGTGGCGTGTTTTGACCGTGTATAGGTCTGCTTTACAGTATTCAAAATAAATAAAGCATGTGAGAATTGTTGGATCAATTGTTGATCAATTTCTGATGCTCTTCCTACGATGGGAAAGACCCCTGCTTGGCCCATGCATAGAGTTATTATACAATAGAGAAGACACCCAGAGGAAATCCTGAAGCGCAATGGACATAGTGGCCGAAGAAGGTATTGCAGTTTGGTAAGGTTTGGTCCTCAAACACATGAACGCGCACTAGGCTCCGTCCACTCCGCCGGTCGTCGCGCGTTCATGTGTTTGAGGACAATCCATCCAGAATGCACACTGTTCCTAAACCGGAAGGAGGAGTGGATTCGCCTCATGCGCTTCTGAGCAACTCAATGCAAGTGGACGGGAGGAGAACTTGGGTGTCTTCTCTATTGTATATATACTCTAAGGGGCCATGGGGGAGGTATTGTGCTGCTTGTGAGCTTCAGGCAGACGACGGTACTCGTCAACCATGTACTGTTTATGTGTGTCCTACTGTATACACGACACCATGGTTGTCTGAATGGCCATAGAGTAGAGAGACCACCTCCATAACCCCACTGCAGGCGGAGTTGCATTGCATTGGCAAACACTGCTGAGGTGCTGCCGACCTTGGTACAGAAGTCTAAAAGTGAAACGGCTACAAATACGCTGTGTATCTCACTAGCTTTGTATCTTTGTATCTTTTGCATCGGCCAGTGTGAATGCAGACGCATCCCACTGAAGCAGCTGGTGTTGTTCAAAACCTCTGCAGCCCCATTTGGAGTTTCAAGCCTTGAGGTATGACTTGTCTTTTGCAGAGGCTTCCCAAGAAATATGCTGCGTTCACACGTCTGCCATTCATTTTCAATGGAAGCCAGTGACGTGAAGCTATACGAAGCAAATGCGATGTTAGTAACTGCTGCCAAAAGCGACAACTACCGAAATATTGAGCTGGTTTCAACTTCAGCTACGAAGATACAAATACACTGTGTATCTTTTCATCTTTGTATCTTTTGCGTCTGCCAGTGTGATCTCTTACATCTCATGTTTTCATAGCGTATACAGTATATTCTGTGGCCTCTTCTTGGTGGCCTCTTCCCTGAAACGAGGAGGTTCTTTGGGGATCGTTCGGCGCACGCGACCCGAGGCGGCCAAGACGACGTCGTCTGCCTGAGAAGTGTGCGTAGCCGAACACGGATGGGATCTTTTGCACGGGACATCGAGTAACGTTTTATTAATTTGGAATAAGATCCGGGTGGCAGCCTTAAAGTGCTCACCATGACTCCATTAAAACACTATTATTATTAAGAGCCATATAATCAACCCACTGATCCGCTGGCTCTCTCTCTCTTCTCCGTCGTTCCCCCTCCCTCCCGTCCTGTAACCTTCCCTCCCGTTTTCTCGGTTGTTGCCTGTGTCATTCCGCCTGGCGGGCGGCCCACCCCGGTCCCCCCACCCGGCCCCCCCACCCCGGTCCCCCCACCCCGGTCCCCCCACGGGGTCCCCCGAAGACAGGCTCCATTAACCAGGAGCACTGCTGCTCCGACGGGGCTGTCATTAACTCCCCCTGACTCTCCCATCCGCTCCAGGGCTCTCCAAGCGCCTCCACCCCCCACCAGCCTTGTGTGTGTGTGTGTGTGTGTGTGTGTGTGTGTGCGTGTGTGTGTGTGTGTGTGTGTGTACGCACGCACAATACTCCACATCAGTGCACTGCTGATGCACCGCAAAATTCGGAGTGTAAAAAAAATGTACCCCTTAAGGGTGCCGAGTTTCACAGTGAGCGATTTTGTTTTGTCTCCCATAAAACCCTGGGTATGGATTTATCCATTTGTAACGCCGACAGACATTCGATTAAACTTGCCTCTTATTCGTTAAAAATACGTTCCGGACTGCTGTTTTAATTTGTTCTATATACAATGTGGCGCTGTGACTTAATTCACTGTCGCCGTGTCTTAGGGTCAAACCAAGTCATCAGAGAGCACTGTGTGTGTGTGTGTGTGTGTGTGTGTGTGTGTGTGTGTGTGTGTGTGTGTGTGTGTGTGTGTGTGTGTGTGTGTGTGTGTGTGTGTGTGTGTGTGTGTGTGTGTGTGTGTGTGTGTGTGTGTGTGTGTGTGTACGTGCATGTGTTATTTGTGGGCTTGAGGGGAAGAAAGTAGTTAGCAGTTAGTGGCAGCACACTGCCTTTCCTTTAACAGTCTTAACACACCTCATTAACTCTCTTAATGAGTAAGTAATCACACACATTCTCTCTCTCTCTCTCTCTCTCTGTCTGTCTCTCTCTCTCTCTCTCACTCTCTGTTACCCTCTGAATGTGAGAGTGGAATTAAGAGTCCTTGTTAAGACTAAACAATGTCTTATCAAGAAAACAAATGGTGCCCGTTAGTTAAACATGCATCACATGCACTCATGTTCACACAAATCCACTCAATCTTATCACTCGTAAATGGAACTGAAATCACTTTTCTCTTTTTACTTTTCTTACAAATGGGCTGTGGTGGAAAGTACATGTTTATCAAGTACTTGTACTCGGAGCTGTTTGTTTTAACCTCACTGGAGTACTTTCACTACCTCTCAGAGCCAAATTCTGCTTCTGGTCCACTGCAATTATTTTAAAACTTTACTCTACTTAATTACAAAATTTGAATTAACCACTTATAGCCCTATATATTCAGTACTTCGGTTATTTGAAAATAGGCGACATACAAGCTTACATCTTGTAAGCATGCATCTTTTATTGCGTTGAAAACCTTTGCACTTTTACATTTAGTAAAGAAAATATTTTTGAATACAGGACATTTGTAGTAGTATTGTTGTAGTAGTAGTAGTAGTGTTATGGATGCTCTTACGCCATACTCTGTGGTGGTGGGGTGGGGGGGGGCCTTACCCAGAGCCACACCCACCTCCCTGAGTATGACCTCAGAGCCAAATGGCTGCAGTCAGAATATTGTCAACGGCGCAGAGCTCAGACCGTTTGTGTTTGAATGAATGTTGTACATTTTGTGTTATTCTCTCTTCCCGTCGAAGCACTTATTTAGTTAGCGTGGCATAATGAGGATGACGGGAGCATGTTGTCCCCGTCTCAGCCATGTCTGATTTACAAGCCTCCGTGTCAACCGCACTCGTAAACTAACTCGCCTGTTATTGAGCAGGGCTTGTGCAATCCGTGGGGTATGAAAGGGCCTATTGTGAATGTTCTTGCGCATAGGCACAATATTCATGCACGCATGTACCGACCCACCGTGTGTGTGCCTCGAGGAGATCCACGCCGACCGCAGCGTCAGAGCGGTTCCAGACTCCGCGCCTCGAGGGCCTCCGCATGGAGGAAGGTCCATGTAAAGGTCCCGGGATCTAGCCGATCTACAAGCTCATCGACGTGTCTTGACGCGACGCGGCGTGAGCTTCTGGATCCGCTCGTTTGCCGTGCGCAGAACAGATGCACAGCGAGGTGTAATTGAAGCGTGAAGGCTGCCCCACAGCTCCTCTGGTTGTGGGCGGTGTACGAGCCTACAAGCTGAACTTAACTGGATGCCAAACCAAAGCACACAATGCTGATGGCAGTGTTGCCATGTCTGCTTATTAAAAGCGACTGTGTGGGCTTGTTTTTCCTGTAAAGTTTCTTGTAAATGTTGGTATAGCTATATCCATCCATCTTCAACCGCTTATCCGTAGTCGGGTCGCGGGGGCAACAGCTACAACAGAGAGCTCCAGACTGGGGGATCCCGAGGCATTCCAAGGCCAGTGATTCGATGTGTTTCCTCCAACTGTGCCTTGGTCTGCCAATGCCCCTCCCGGGGCAGTGGGACCTCCCTAGGGAGTCACCCAAGAGGCATCCTAACCAGATACCCGAACCACCTAAGCGGTGGTAGCTATGTTTTATTTATCTACCGGTATGTACTGTACAGTATATATTTTTTGGGGGGGTGCTTGTTTTTAAAGTTTATTTGCTTATATGGGCTTCCTTCCTAATGCTGTTTAAGCCGGTGGTCTGGCCAGTGGGCCAGGAACCCTCCTACAAGATTTGTGATGTGATTAAAATGTTTTGAAAACATTCAAAATAATTGAAAGGCTGAAGTAGTTTAATCGGGTTTACTTGCTGGGGACCCCCTGGAGCCCCCTCAAGGACCCCCTGGAGCCCCCTCAAGGACCCCACTTTGGGAACCGCTCCTATATTTATTGCACCTCAAACATTCCAAAGAAACCACTGAAGAACAAACTTACAAGCTACAAGCCATAAGCATAAATAAACCCACCCTCCTTTCTGATTGGTGGAACAAGCATGGCATCGGTCACACACCCACTCTATGCATACAGTATGTATCTGTGTCAGACGGAGTGTGTGTGTGTGCGCGCGCATGTACATATATGTATGGTTTTTGGTTGCATATCGACACAGTGCTCCCAGATAGAGATCAGAGGTTAATGATGTGAATCAGACAGGAACCAGACATTACCTTGGCCGCGCCGCCAATCTCCTCCACTCAGGCGCCTTGAGCGACTACGTTTGATAACGCACTAATTATCCCAGATACAGCCCTTTGTGGGCATACTCTTGTACACGGACAGTATCAGCCACAGGGTTTGTTCAACGGGCTTCAAAAAGCACTTTGTCAGAGAGATGCCTTTGTCCCGAGCGGGCCGTGTGCCCTGAAAGGCCTCGTGCTTACCAAGAGCAAAGCTCAAAGACACACCTGAAAACATGTGTGTCGCCTCCCGCCATTAAGGCCACAATGTGAATGAGCTGTGAGCGACGTCAGTGACGCAGAGAGAGAGCGAGAGAGAGAGCCAGACGACCCGTAATGACCTAGCGGCCCTGTGCACTCGCTCCAGGTGTTCCATGGGCCAAATCTAGACCAGGTCCGGGGCCGTTTGAACACACAGGCCGGTGCTCTCACTCGCCAGAGTCACTCAGTCACTCATTTGCACACCTGTAATGACAGAGGAGCGCTTGGCATGAGACGGGGACGCGGAACGGCCTGCGTGCGGACCTGACGTCATTACGACACTGCGAGATGCCTAGACGCCTGGCCTGGGGCCTCTGGCCTGGGGCCTCTGGCCTGGGGCCTCTGCAGTGGCTATAAGACGGACATGGGGGCCACAGGCAGCCTTGCCTGGCTCGGAGAGAGAGAGAGAGAGAGACTGCATAGCATTGCAGTGAGTCTGTGGAAGGATTGTGGTGTTTTGTAAGGGAGTGCACCCTGGCTCCTATACAACCTCCACGGAGGATCCATTAAGTATGCAGTGAAAAGCCTGGCGAGTGCATGGAGGTTATGAACCCTCCCGGCCGGCCGCTCCCTCCCTGCTTCTGCTACTTAACATCGCCAGCATGTTGCTGTTACTGTCTGATAAGCCTGGCCCTGCACAGTGGTGGACAAAGTACTCAACATGCGTTACTTACGTAAAAGTTTCACACACCGCAATGTAGAAATACTCTGTTACAAGTAAGTCTGCAATTCAAAATATAGGCCTACTTGAGTTAGAGTACAAAAGTATTGCAGATCTAGTTGGACAAGTATTGGAAATTAGAAATACGTAAAGTACAAAATACATCACAATTGTACTTAAGTACAGTACTTTTAAGTAAATTAGTTACTGTCCTCCACTGGCCCTACAGAACCCCCCAGTAGCCAGGCGGGCTAAGTAGTTGAAGTAGCGCAGACAAACAGACACTAGCATTCACCGTTGGAAAGTGTACGGGAACAGAACAGACAGACAGAATAAGCTGAAGAGTGCTCTGGTTGAAGGACGAGGGGTGGGGTGGGGTGTGGGGGGAGGGGTGTTTGGGAAGGAGTCTGTTTCTTCAGTCCACGTCAATATGAGTCGCTGATTGCAGGATTACTGTGTGTTTATGTGTTTAGGCCGCGCGCCAAATGATGCGCTACGGTGGTATCTGTTGGAAGTGCCACAAGGTTGGGGATTTACAGTCATTGCCTTGGCGTTTGCAGAGCTGCTGGTGGCCGAATATCCCTCTTTGTGGTGACTGTTCTCACATAATCATGTCTGCTTTTAAAAGGATCAGTGCCTCCTCCCCGAGAACGAAAGAAAGAAAGAAAGAAAGAAAAAAAGAAACTGCTTCCAAGCTCATTGAAAATGTCAAATATCTCTCCGGGGCCGACACAGTCGGAGCTGAGCTTAGAAAATACCAGCGAGGGGCAACCACAGACTATGCAAAATACAGCCTGGTCTCCCACAGAAATGTCCCGTTTGCCGTTTTGAGAATGTGTAAATGCAGAAATGTAGAGTTGCTAAATTTAATATTGCTCTGGCTCCTGAAGGAGTTGAACCAGCCGATAAATCCTTACAGGACACAGAAGACTGCAGACTCCAAACCATGACCGCTGTGATTATTCTGTTAAATGGCCACTGTCAAGGCAGAAACCTCATATCTCCATATTACCTTTTTTTTTGTTTTCCCCGTCAATTAATTCCCTGCAATCATACTATGGTGTCACGCAAAAGTAGCATACATTACCAAATCCACAAGCTGAAAACGAATTGGTGACGCCTTTTGAGCTTGTAGATCTTTTTTTTTTTTTTTTTAATTATTATAATTTTTTTACATTTTGGACACGTTTTGAACATGCAAGTTTTCACAAGCGTACAGCAATGAAATGTGACAGAGGGGTGAGCGAGCCAGACAGACAGACAGACAGACAGACAGACAGACAGACAGAAGAGGGTTGAGCGAGCCAGACAGACAGACAGACAGAAGAGGGGGAGAGAGAGAGAGTGGATGGCTGCATGTACAAGTGGAAGGGAGAGTGTCTGGCAGTGGTGCACACAGTAGAATTTGTGGCCTTAATTTACGGATCCTTAAGGATCTGTGTATTTAACCCACTTTGGACTGAGAAGTGTTCTAAATCCTACATTTTTTCTGAAAAACCCGTGTTTCTAAGTCAGTTGTGCTCAACCTTTTTCATGTCTAGGACCTCCATAATCATCTGTATTGGGCCACGGAATCCCATCTCAGAATATGTAGTTCCAGGGGACCCCCTGAAGCAAATATTTTAGTTAAAAATGTTCGCTCTGAAATATTATATTCAATGATTTGCGCCACATTTTAACGGTTAAAAAAAAAATAGCAGACCCTACAAGCTCGTAGCGCGCCACTAGGTGGCACGCTATGAGCTTGTAGATCTGATATTCTTCAGTAGCTAAATCATAACATAATGTTTAAAACACCAAAAGGGGTTCTCGCCCAAAATGGATTAAGGATCATTCAAGTTCGTCATGCTCCTTTTTTGGGGGTCCGATCGCACGTCGTCGTTGCCTCAGAGCCGATACACAGAGTGGCGTACGGCGCGACCCTCCGTGACCTCCAGCCACTAATCCAATCACAAACGACGCCACTATAAGTGGAACGTATGGGAGAGCCTGAGCCAATCGTGTTACGGCGCGCTAACAGGATTACGGGAGTTTCAGCGTGCCGATTTCACCCTGTTGCTTTTTCATTTCGCTGCTTACACACATACCATTGTGTTTGCATCGTCACAGCCCCTTCCTGCCCCGTCTTGTGTTCCTGTGTGTGTGTGTGTGTGTGTGTGTGTGTGTGTGTGTGTGCGCGCGTGTGTGTGTGCGTGCGCGTGCGTCTGTGTCTGTCTGTATATCTCTCTCTCTCTCCCTGTCTCACTGTCTCTCGCTCTCCTTGCAAAGCCCACTGTTTCATACCTTCATAACCTGGGAGAGAACACGCACGCATCACAAACATAGACCTTCAAATCACCAGCGTTAATTGAACTCTGAGTGGATAAAAAAGAAATTGACCCTTTTTGGTCAATTTGATTAAATGTTTTATACGCTCAACAAGTTAAATGACTGTGCATGCCTTTCTTGGTCCAAGGGGGGAGAAGCCAGTGTGTGCGTCACACCGTGCGCCAGTTGGACGTGTCGGTGGTGCATGTGTTGTTGTGGCAGGGTTGAGGAGAAGGTAAAAGGACTAATTAACTATCGAATGGAGCGAGCAGAGCCAGGTACAACAAAAGCATTCCTGTCGTGATGTAGTAGCCGGGCCTCGTTGATAAGCGGCACCAGCACAGAGCGCCTCATGGGTGCCAGACTGACTCCTTCTTGACGCTTTCAAGTTCCTCATGCACTGTGGCTGCTTCTGCCAAGAGGAACAACAAAGAACTTGGAAGAAGTGCACAAAGGGCCCTGGCTCCTGTGGTAGCTACAGCAAGGAGACATAAAGTGGGTTTGATGTTTTTAGTTTTTTTGGGGGGGTGTATTATCCTGCGATAATATTATCGGGGGCGGTGGTGGGCACCGTGCACCGGTTGCTATTTGTGCAGTTAGCCAAACTGCCGGCCAACGGTGTGGAAGCGTGCCAGCGTCTCTCGGTGACAGCAGATGTTATGCAGGTCTGTTGAGAAAATTCCATCTTCAAGGACAGGGCCGGTAAAATTAGAACACATGTCATTAGGAATATTTATGTTGTCTTTGAATAGGGGCCAACTTCAACGCTCGACACGTCGACTCCGCAGTGTGCACACAGTGTGCACGCAGTGTGCACACAGTGTGCACACGCACGTGCGCTTGAATTTTAGAGTGCGTGCACGGCGCTCTGTCCTTGCATGTCAAGTCAGACGACGTGTGCGTTAGATTTGCGAGCTGTCGAGGAGATATTTGAACGGCGGCCAGATCGATGCTGTGATGTCTGTATGGTTGGAATGTGGACGTCGGCCTGGGATAATTGGACGGCTTCTGCGTTAGTTTATTCAAGATATAATAAAGAGGGGGCTCATTTTATGGCCCGCTGCTCCGTAACGTCACGTCATGTAAAATACACACTCGTCTTTTAATGGGATGAGACTGCAAAGAGAGGAGGCAAGACTCGGCAGGTCGCTAGTAGAGACCTGCCAAGATGCAACCAGAACTCTATAAGCTATATGTGTGCGTGCCTGCCTGCCTGCGTGCGTGCATGCGTGCGTGCGTGCGCGTGTGCAATTACAGATAATTTTCAGACATTATTGAACATTTTGGATGCACACAGTATGTCCAAACGGTATCCCTTTTGTGTGTCACATAAAGTATTGACTTAAATCTGCACGTATGTACAGTAACTAACTTTACTCTTCCACCACAGTTTGAACCCGGGTCTCCTGCTGCGGGTCTCGATAGAAGAGCAGGGAGACGAAACACAACCACCCCAATCGTATATAAGTCACATACTGCAGACTAGACTAAATTACTTTTTATTGATTTAAAAAAAAAAAGTTACATACTGTAGCAATGCTTTAATCATACTCAAACTAAACTCTTTATTGGGGGTATATGGGGTGGGGGGGATTTGCCAGTTGACTCAGATTCTGCACGCTCACAACAACAAAACAGAAACCAAGCAGAAATTCCATGTTTAATTGTGGCGTATTTGCAGTGGGCTGCCCAGGCTCTGTTTTAATTGGCTGCTTGGCCATAAAGGCTCCGAACCCACCGAGCACCCATTCATTAGACGGGTTGCACAACAACACCGCTAGCTGTGGCACAAACATGGAAGCCTTAATGTTTCTCCTTCTTCATCTTCTTCTACTCGCTGTTCTCTCTGTGTGTGAGTGTGTGTGTGTGTGTGTGTGTGTGTGTGTGTGTGTGTGTGTGTGTGCGTGTGCGCATGCGCGTGCATGCGTGTAACGTCCGTGACCCAGAGAGGACAGTGTTTTTAAGAATGCATCTTGGGAATGTTGGCAACTCATTTTAGCATTACTGCATCAGGGTTTCATGTGTGTGAGTGCGTGTGCTTGTATTGCTAATACAGTATATGGTAGAAGTTTGAGAAATGGACATTGTGAGGAAACGTTCTTGATCTTCACAAGAGATTTTAAGAGTTAGGCTTGCAATTAGGGGGGGGGGGGGCTTCTTAGTTGTGTGCTGGTGTTGGGCACCAGAAGAAGTAGATCTGCAAGTTCACTGTTGCTTGTAGATGCACTATTTTTGGTGATGTGGTTAAAAATTGCAACACAGTCATAAATTTGCGATTCTAAAAGGTTAATATCCCCACAGATATTGTAATACAATCGTGTGTGTGTGTGTGTGTGTGTGTGTGTGTGTGTGTGTGTGTGTGTGTGACTGTGTGCGTGTGTGTGCTGGTGCTGGTGTTAAAAGGAGTAAATATGATGCAGAGCTCTGCAGTGCAGAATGGCGTGTGGTTTTTCCCAGACTCTATGGGGGACCATAAGTACTCTGTTTATGTCGGCCCTTACTGTGGGAGCCGTGTGAGTGTGTGTGCCGCTGCATGTGTGTTTGTGCGTGCGTGCGTGCGTGCGTGTACGTGTATATGTGTGTGTGTGTGTGTGTGTGTGTGTGTGTGTGTGTGCGCGTGTGTGTGCAGAATTGGGGACCTTCTGAATGTGGGTAGCTCACCATTTAAGCGACAGACAAAAGGCTCTGCTAATTAAAACTATGGCTACTTCTGTTCCTCTCCCTGACCTCCCCCCCCCCCTCTCACACACACACACACACTTTACTCTCTCACTCTCCACCTCTCAACCACACATTTTCCACGTGCTTAATTTTAAACCACCGTTAAGTGGCTGTGCCCACACACGCGCTTTACACACACACACACACACACACACACACACACACACACACACACACACACACACACACACACACACACACACACTGTAACCATCCCTCAAGCTTTTTTTTATGTATTTTTCTTTTAGTGCAGGACACCTCATGCCACTGCAGGGCATGAAGCACAGAGAGCAAATGATAGCGCGATAGTGAACAGAGAACAGTACAATCGCTATAAAACAACCGCTGTGTGCTGCGAGGAGCCACTCTCAGGCCCAACAACATTTCAGGACCTTTTTTCAACTGCAGAGAAAAGTATTTTCCCCCCTTTCAGGATTCTATAGTCGGCACCAATGAGTTTGCTCGGTTGAATAGTATCATTTGGGTTCAGTTGAAAAGCGAAGCTGTGTGCGGGGTAATGGGGGGGGGGGGGGTGGTGTTTACAGGAGAAAGAAATGGATGGATCACATGACATCATGTCCCCCGAATGATGTGTTGTCGCCTCGTTTCTGATCTGGCAGTCCATTGTTCTATAAAGTCTGATTTAAGGTCCTTACTTCATATGCCGCTGGTATAGTGTCTGTGACTGTGATGTTGTCACGATGTGATTCATTTCCCCAAAATGTATTTCATTTCTTTTCTGTTTTTTTGTCACGAGTTCATTTACACACAGAACGTGAATATTACAGCGACATAAGTTGTATAGCGACAGGTTCTGAGCTTCCGAACATCCGCAAATTCAACCTGTATGAATATTCCGTAATATTTAGTATTCTGCCCTTTTCTATTGTTTATTTGTCACATCTTTACAGTGTGTAAAGATCATTACATGCACAGTAGCTGTCTCAATTAAGTATACATACAGTGTGTATATGTATACATGTATGTGTCACATAGCAAATGTGGCAGAATAGCATGCAGTTTGCATTACAACAAGTAGAAAATAACTTCATACTTGGCATTTACGGCACCCACTTTGAGACATACTGTACAAAGGGTTTACATATTAGGGCAGAATATGGAGGTCTTTAACTAATGAGACGATTGTTCCATGTCTTCACAGAGATATGGAGGTCTTTAACTAATGAAACGGTTGTTCCATGTCTTCACAGAGATATGGAGGTCTTTAACTAATGAAACGATTGTTCCATGTCTTCACAGAGATATGGAGGTCTTTAACTAATGAAACGATTGTTCCATGTCTTCACAGAGATATGGAGGTCTTTAACTAATGAAACGATTGTTCCATGTCTTCACAGAGATATGGAGGTCTTTAACTAATGAAACGATTGTTCCATGTCTTCACAGAGATATGGAGGTCTTTAACTAATGAAACGATTGTTCCATGTCTTCACAGAGATCTGGAGGTCTTTAACTAATGAAACGATTGTTCCATGTCTTCACAGAGATATGGAGGTCTTTAACTAATGAAACGATTGTTCCATGTCTTCACAGAGATATGGAGGTCTTTAACTAATGAAAGGATTGTTCCATGTCTTCACAGAGATATGGAGGTCTTTAACTAATGAAACGATTGTTCCATGTCTTCACAGAGATATGGAGGTCTTTAACTAATGAAACGATTGTTCCATGTCTTCACAGAGATATGGAGGTCTTTAACTAATGAAACGATTGTTCCATGTCTTCACAGAGATATGGAGGTCTTTAACTAATGAAACGATTGTTCCATGTCTTCACAGAGATCTCAGTGAGAACTTCATCCAGTCCATTCCCAGGAAGGCTTTCAGAGGAGCCACGGACATTAAGAACCTGTGAGTGACTCCTCATACACACACACACACACACACACGCACGCACACGCACACGCACACGCGCACGCACACACACACACACACAGTCACACACAGAGATAAACAATATTTACAGGCTGTGTTATGTGAGCACCGTTATCGATCTACCATAGGTCATCAGTGTTACTACTTACTGTATACTGTATCAATGATTATATCTATCCTACAGGGGGAGAGAGAGGTCGTGTGCATATCTGCGTCTCTTTGTGTGTGTGTGTGTGTGTGTGTGTGCGTGTGCGTATGTGCATGGGTGCGTATGTGCCTGCATGCGTGCGTTTAAGTGACCCAACACGTTAAAATAAGGTTTCTCCCGCCATAATAACTAAAGTGCTCTCCAACCCCCCCCCCCCCCCCCCTCCCCCCCCCGCAGTCAGCTGGATAAGAACCACATCGCCTGCATCGAGGACGGCGCCTTCAGGGCCCTCCGAGGCCTGGAAGTACTGTGAGTATTATTATTTATTACATATACCTTCAGGGCCCCCCGGGGCCTGGAAGTACTGTGAGTATTATTAGTATTATTATTTATTACATTATACCTTCAGGGCCCTCCGAGGCTTAGAAGTACTGTGAGTATTATTAGTATTATTATTTATTACCTCCGGGGCCTGGAAGTATGATCTGAACCCACCGTGATGTTGTTATATCATTACTATTCTTCCAGAAGCGCCCCACCCTCCCTCCATGCTGCTATCATTACATTATTACCACACTGTATAGTTTTTGGTACCCCCCCTCCTGCTAATATCCATAAGTTATACACACACACACACAAGCTTGGCCTTTAATTACCATAACCATGGTCAATCAAGCCCGGGGGGGCCCCCCTTCAGCAAGGCTCCCACGTGGCGGGACCCTCCAACCCAACCCAACCCAACCTACCGACCCTACCCATGCTAGGCCCACGGCATCCAGATCAGGACCCATTAACTCTTTGTTCGCCTCTACCACCATCCACTATAATGTGCCGCCCACCCATCATCCTGCCCTGGGCTATAAGCGGTTGTCATAGAAATAACATGACCAGAACCCCCCCTCTCCTCCACACACACACACACACACACACACACACACACACACACACACACACACACACACACACACACACACACAATTTCTCCCCATTCAAGTCAGCATTCCACTGTGGGCCCGCTATAAGCCAGCGTGTTTTGGCGTTGCGCGGTTTGCCAAATTCAATTAATCATCCCGCTTGTCAAAGCTCATAATTACAGGCTTCGTCTGAGCTCTCTCTCTCTCTCTCTCTCTCCACCTGAAACAGTGTGTGACGTTGGCACGGGGTGGGAGTTCACGGGGGACAAAAAGGCACAAAGAAACCACATTGACGGCTAGTTGTTTTAAATGGTGGAAATCTGTGGAGTTTGTGCGGTTGATTTTTCCATGAACTACTTAAAACCCTGTTGTACTCCATTGACTCTGTGGTCCCCCATGGTCCGCTCCTTTTTTTAATCAATCTACTACAGCACGTCTCTTTGCAGAAAATAGCTGTTCTTATGAAGCTTAAGTATAGGTTTGCTGTTGTCGTGTTGAATGTTCGCCTGTTTTCACCGAAAGATCGGCTATTCATGATGCATGGTTAAATGCTTTATCCACTTAAACCCCTAGTCTTAGAGAAGTGGTCTTGAGTTACAACATGGCTTGGCTGCCACATGACGTCATGGGGGGACACACAAAGCCTTGCGCCCCTCAACAAAAACAATTAGCGAAGGTGCACTTTGGTGGTGGACTGAAAACTTGCAACTTGCAAGGTAGGTATACCCTCACAAAATAACATGCAGTAATCCTGGTCTCTAAACTGCCTCCCCCTGGCCAGCCGGGGTGCCTGATGGAGGGGAAAGGAACTGGTTGGAATAATGTGTTCCTTCCACACGCTACGTCCAACTTGGAAGGAAGCATGAGTTCAGTTCAGGGAGTGTAGAGGTTACATTAGATAATTGACACTGGGTGAAAAAAACCAAGCCACTCTTCAGGTGAAAACGACTAGACGTAAAAAATAATCACACCTGTGTGAAGTGAGCGGTGCAACTGTGCCGTGTGGGCCCGCAACATCCAGACCCCCAGGAACGTGCCCAGGGGTGCGGCCTGGTTCCGGCGAGCCCTCCTGCGTCCGAAATGACAGAGTTACTGTGTCGCAGCTTTCCATGCTCGGACGCAGAGACAGACACACATACACGTACATAGGGACACACATAGCTGCGTAATGGAGTGGAGGCACCGCTCAAAACTGGAATAACCCGCACGTATATATAGCCTTCTTCAGGGTAGCAACGAATGTATACTTTTTCGGTCCACACCAAATCCCTCTTCGGCAGAAAACAGTCTATCTACAAGCTCAACATTGTGAGCTTGTAGATCTGCAATTTGTTTTGGGGGGAGGCTAATGTTCCTCCCCTGGACGGCCGCTGGGGTTGAAGTGGTTAATGGGGCGTTGGGATGGCAGATGTATAGGATGGTGTTGTAATGATGCAGTGAGGAGACTGATGGAGGGGGACGTGGGGGGTGTTTAGATGAGGGTTTGCTTGCATATACGTTTCGCTTTTTTGGGGGGAGTTAGGTGGGCGGTGGACAGGTTGAAACAGGGAGCAGATTGAAATGACCCGATTCACTTGCCGCAGCTGATGCCCGGTGTGTGTGTGTGTGTGTGTGTGTGTGTGTGCGTGTGCGTGTGTGCGTGTGTGCATATACGAGTGTACGCGTACACTCGTATACCCTCACTCCCTCCCACCTGCCTCTCACACTTATGCAGTCACACACACACACACACACACACACACGCACACATGCACGTATATATGTGTGTGTCACATGTGCAGCCTATAACGTGCACACGTGCGTGTGTGTGTGTGTGTGTGTGTGTGTGTGTGTGTGTGTGTGTGTGCGTGTGTGACTGCATAAGTGTGAGAGGCAGGTGGGAGGGAGGGCTCCCCATCTGTGTGTAAAGAGGTGTTATGTTCCCAGCGGGACGCAACAAAGAGAGAGAAGAGAGGGAGACACAGACAGACGGTGTTCACAGAGGGGATGACATGTCAGATATGTATGTGTTCACAGCAGAAACGACAGTTAGCCTAATATTCCTCCTCTCCTTTCTCCAGGACACTGAACAACAACAACATCAGCAGCATCCCCGTGTCCAGCTTCAACCACATGCCCAAACTACGCACCTTGTAAGTATAGAACGCCTTTCTACACACTGCTGCTTCTCAAAGTGGGCTCCAATGGGGTCCTCGAGGGGCCTTCAGGGGGTCCCCATGCAGATACACTCTGAGAGTGCACAAAATGGACCCTTACGGATCCAGTTATTGTACTTGTAGGTTGGCTCTTTTGCTATTAAAAAAAAAAAAAAAGTTTGACCCATTTTTAAATATTTTAGCATATTTGTGTGGGTTTTTTTGAGGTGGCGCGATTTTTTTATGCCTTCATTCACTAATCAGGGCATTTTAGCAGCCATGCGATGCGTGGTATGTGCCATAATGACTTGGCTATCGGGTTCCCCTGACATTTTCAAACATTTTAGACATTGTTTGAATAGTTGGGGCTATTGGTGTAACACCAATGATACTAATGAAGGCTTTGTTCCATTTATAGTCTAGCACAGTGGTTCTCAAACGTTTTAATTGCAAGGACCCCATAACTCTGAAAGTGTACAAAATGGAACCAAACGAGGGTTCCACCACCCGGTTCCACTCTCAGAGTTACACACCCGTAACGGGCCCATTTGGAACCGCCTCAATGAACCATGCACGAGGGGCTCCCTGGACACCAATTCGAGACCCACTGGTGTAGCAGAGACTTCCCGGTCAGCCAAAAATGTCAGCACCCTGACTCTGAACAGAGCCTTCATTAGTGTCCTACGAAGTAAATAAGGAAGAGGCCCAATTTCATTATTTGGCTCCAATATGGCTGCCATGCACGCATGGAGCCTATTCAGTCAGAAACACTCACGTCAGAGTAGAATAGAGTTAACCATTTATCACAACAAATGGAATACATTACTGCCGTTAAAGGCTCCGCTCTGGGAGATGTTCTCCGAATTTCTTCTAAGCAGCATGCTAAGCTAAATCGAGGAACATTAGCAAAACCCCCATACAGGGATACAATAAGTAATGATAAGCAATACATTAACATTGATATTTAGCTTGAATCAGCAGACATAAATCCATAAGTATTTGAGCCAGACTCTGATCAAAAGGTGGAGGCTGGGGTGGTGGAGGAGGCAAGCTTTGCTTCATTTCTCCCGTCCTCAGCATTAAGTTAAGCCACAGTATTCTGTCCCAGATGGCCCGGCCTGTCGGCCCGGCCCGGCCCATTTACAGTCCAACGCAGTAGTTGTACTGTGTATGGTAGCGTACAGAACAACAGCGGGGCCCATAATGATCTAAATGGGAACAGATATATTTTGTCATTCCAGTCAGTCTTGGGACCCAGCCATAGCCACATTGAGCCCACAGCGGGGTCTGTGGAGGTGCCAGGGGCCATTAAAAGCCCCCCTCCGTCTACAGAGCGCACAACAACTGGCCTGTGATAGACGCAAATAGTCCTCAAAGCCTATTGTCTGTATGCGATTACTAAATCTGAAATTATGTCCGAATTAAAACAATTATGCTTGCTGGAACATGGAAAAGCACAACTTTGCCGTTCTTGCGGTGGCTATTTGAGATTCCTTGCTCCCAGTGGGGTTTAGGCTTTTTTTTGTTCTTCTCCCCCATGCATGCACGTGTTTGTGTTTGTGTTAGTGTTGGTGTGTGTGTGTGTGTGTGTGTGTGTGTGTGTGTGTGTGTGTGTGTGTGTGTGTGTGTGTGTGTGTGTGTGTGTGTGTGTGTGTGTGTGTGTGTGTGTGTGTGTGTGTGTGTGTGTGTGTGTGTGTGTGTGTGTGTGTGTGTGTGTGTGTGTGTGTGTGTGTGTGTGTGTGTGTGTGTGTGTGTGTGTGTGTGTGTGTGTGTGTGTGTGTGTGTGTGTGTGTGTGTGTGTGTGTGTGTGTGTGTGTGTGTGTGTGTGTGTGTGTGTGTGTGTGTGTGTGTGTGTGTGTGTGTGTGTGTGTGTGTGTGTGTGTGCGTGCGTGCGTGCATGCGTGCGCGCGCGTACAGTACACGTTCCAGATTGCCACCGCAACGCTCCAGAGTTATTCTGGACGAGCGCGCTGTTCCAGGAATGTCTTGTTTGGAAGATTGGGTTTAGCGAGTTTCTTTTTCGAGTCGCGCCCGTTTAGGATGTGCCGTTTACAATCATCCATTTAGCGTGTCACTCCGAGTGTGTGTCACCGCAGGGGGTTTGGTTGGGAGACGGAACGGGCCTGTGTGTCTCTGGGTCGGCATCAGCAGCACATCTCTGGTTCTGTGCACAGCTGTGGCTGATTTTTCGGGCTGTCAGCGCCGCGTGTACACAATAGTTCCAGCCAGCTAGTTCTTCTTAAGATAGGAGAGACATCTCCCAGACACACAGACATGGCTGATGTCCCTCAACTCGTCGCCTTCCCAGCTCTGCCTCCTTTCCTTTTTTCCCTCCCTTTTTTCCCTCCGTGTGTGTTTATAGCTTGATCTATGATCTATACTCTGTCGCACGGCGGAAAATAGCAGACCTGCAAGCTGGCGACATCAGGGCGACACATTGTGAGCTTGTGACTGTGCTATGTTCGGAGCAGCGTTGATTCAGTCGACTAGAATCTATGACGAAATTACGTTGTGAGCTTGGAGATCGGGCTATTTTCAGCATGGAACCAGTTTGAATTTGAATGCCGACAAGGCCTGCAAAAATATGTTTTTGCTGACAAAATCAAATGTAGATTTAGTTGACTAAAACTAGACTAAACCTAAAACGTATAATTAGAGGGGGTGCCGTGGATAAGGCATATGGACGCTCTGAGCCAAAAAAGGTTTTGACGCTGCGTTCACAACATGCTGGCAGATGCAAAAGATGCAAAGCTACACAGAATATTTGTAGTTTCGTGTCTTTAGCTGAAGTTGAGACCAGCTCAACGTTTTTGTAGCTCTGTAGCTGTTGTGGCTTTTTGCAGCAGCTATACAATTATTGTTGGATGTACCTTTGCATCTTCAAGTCGCTGCAGGCTTCCATTGAAAATGTATATGGTAGACTGCATCTGCCCCGTGTGAACGCAGCATGAGAACCACTCTGCTATGCTATATACAAAGAATGAAGTATGAAGGAGCCTTTTTTTTTTGTTGTCTTGTTTCGTTTCACCAGCCGTCTTCACTCCAACAACCTGAACTGTGACTGTCACCTGGCCTGGCTGGCCCAGTGGTTGAGACAGAGGCCTACCATTGGTCTGTTCACCCAGTGCTCCGCCCCCGTCGCCCTGAAGGGACTCAACGTGGCCGAGATACAGAAGCACGAGTTCACCTGCTCAGGTGAGACTGGCATGCATCACTTTATCACTCTTTCACTCACTCTCTGTCTCTATACTACTGTATCCACAAACACACACCGTGCTTACGGTTTATCTTCTTTTTAGATATTTCTGGGGGCTTTTTCTACCTTTATTGATAGTCCAACAGGGAAATTAATGAAATGTTGAATCTGACCAGTGGTTCCCAAACTTTTACATTTCAAAGACCCTCCTCAACTCTGACAGTACACGAATGGAACCTATACCGGGTCAATTTGGTTCCATGTGTATACCCCCCCCCCCTCCCTTCCCCCCTCCCTTTGATAACCACTGGCATATACGAATATGCAAGAGTGAAACATTATTTAGTTTTGTCTCCTCGACATTATAGCAACATCGACAATACAGCTGACGGAGTGACAGCTATAGGGGTTCAAGTGTAAACCGTGCCCGAAAGGCCTTTAAAGGAAAGGAGTTGCGTGGTTCTTTTCCATGTTGGTGGAAACATCCCGTAATGTTTATGGGAAACGGACTGTCCTGACAGACCACCTGGCTGCCACCTGACAGTACCTCCCCCCGTCCCCCTCTCTCTCTGGCCTTGGGGCTCCGTCCTCGCCTTGGACAACCTTTCATGTCTCTCCAGCTCTCCGCAGCAGCAGCAGCTGGCAAAGCCATGCCAGAGCAAAGCCTGCCGAGGGAGAACGCAAAGCTGGGCGAGAGCGTATAAACCGACTGACCCCCCATACACTGTTTTTGGTCGGGGCCCTTTTGTTGGGTGAAATACGTTATTAGTAGGACTATTGTAAGTAAAATTATACTTTAAGTAAATGTCCCCATTTTTTTAACTAGCTCATGAATACGAAAATAAATAAAAGTTATGTTAAAATAAATACATAAATAAACAATGGAGTTGTGTACAAGCTCACGGCGCACAAGCTTGTACTGTAGATTAGCTTTTTTCACTATAGCTTGATTTCACGGGGGTGGAAGCGGCTTCCAGCTTAAATACAGTATGTGTGAGCCGTGCAGTGAGCGCCTGGGTGCGTTAACCCATGTAGGACTGAGGCCAGATTCTACAAATATCTTCTATATCCTGACAGTTTTCTGAAAAAGCTATGTTTCTATGTCAGTCGTTTTTCAAAAATAGCAGACCTACAAGCTCGTAGCACGCCACTCGGTGGCGCGCTATGAGCTTGTAGATCTGCTATTTTTCAATAGCTAACACATTTAGGACTGAGGCCAGATTCTGTCTTCTAAATCAGTTTTCTGAAAAACCTATGTTTATATACTGTATCAGTGGTTCTCAAACTATTTCATGTCAAAGGACCCCGAAAATTATATGAAATTGGCCACTGACCCACCAAATATGTTGTTCCAGGGCCCCCCCCCCCCAGAAGCAAATATTGGAGTTAAAATGTTCGCTGTGAACAATCGTGAAAATGTGGCGCAAATCTTTGAATATATATTCAAAGATATATATATTTTCAAAAATAGCAGATCTACAAGCTTGTAGATCTGCTATTTTTCAATAGCTAAAGTTTATAATGATGGTTTAAAGACACAGACGTGTTCCCGTCGTACATGAGTTAAGGTTATCATATCAGGACACAGACGTGTTCCCGTCGTACATGAGTTAAGGTTATCATATCAGGACACAGACGTGTTCCCGTCGTACATGAGTTAAGGTTATCATATCAGGACACAGCGGAGAACATGCATGAGAACCTCCTCTCCCCTCAAGGCCGTCTCACTGTTAACGCCAGCTGTGTGTGTGAGTGTGTGAGGTCCCCACAAGTATAGTGGAATTTGAGTATCCTTGGTGGGAAAAAAAT
>NC_137875.1:8629638-8642138 GCF_963924005.1 Protomyctophum bolini | reverse complement strand
CACCCCACCGCCACACCACCAGAGGGAGCACCCGCGGTCGGGTGCCACCCAAATGTTGCACAAATGTGGGAAAGTTGTCATTCTGCTATACGGTGGAATGCCCTGACGCCTTCGCTGGTTTCTTTCAAAGCTGTGCTGAAAAAAGCATCCATCAGGAATGTAATCAAATATTCATGGTCCGAGACTCAGATTAGTAATACTGTGTAAATGAGGCCATTTAAAAGTCTGTTTTGTTTATTTTATCTGGGTTATCTATACACACACATTTTCTCTCTACAAGTGCAATTTAATATTAATTCCCATTGAAATGAGCCATACACAGTCTTTCCTTATTCCCTTTTCTCCTCTGTAAATATTGATGAGATGAACTAATGTGGTAATATTCTATGCTCTGTTGATGAATTGAGTCTATAGGACCACAACAGATACAAGTCCCCATGCAGGACTTTGAGGTCCAGAGAGGAGGAGGTGGACGGGGAAAGAGATAACAGAGTGCGGGGGGGTGGATGGGTATCACACATCAAACGGCTTCACCTCAAGTGTACCTGTCACGGAGCTGTCACCGTGCGAGCCGCTCCAGCTGCGCTCTGCACTCTGCCTGATCCCAGGCCTGTCAAACATGCCATGTTAGATCAGAGCTTAGCTCTGCTCTGCCCCACACCCGATCCCAGATCTGTCAAAACCTCCGCCGTCCCCGGGATCGTCGCGGGAACCTCCATCGCATCCAGCAGACGGGAGGGCCAGGCGGTCGTACTGCGAACGGCTCGCGTGCGTTGGTTTGTTCGCCCATACTGCGCGCTGGGACGTCGTCGTGGGGTGTTTCCACCTGACCTTCTGACCTCTTGGGCCGTGATGCTTCCTCGTGCATCACTCGGTTATTAGAACAGGCTTGACAACAATGAAGTTCGGCCCTGCTGTGATTAAAGGGAAAGGAAATGGAGTATTTCCGTCCTTTTTTTTAGGGTTGAATTACCTCTCAGGTGGCGCTGATGATGAGCACACATCGGGGAGCTGTTAGGGGTTAAGTGTCTTGCTCAGGGGCCGCTTCGACGCTGGAGACGGGAAGAGCCAGATAAGGGTCAAACCGGCAACCTTCTAATTCCCATGCAGACTCTCTGTACTCACACTCGGCTATCAGCCAAATGGAGCAAGAGATGGTGCCAGTAATGTGCAGTAAAGGATTACACCATGACAATGCATTATTGCTAATGATGTATTAACCCATTCTGACCTGAGATCAGATTCATACGAGGTTTCCACTGGACACACACTGGTCTGATTAACCCATTCTGACCTGAGATCAGATTCTAAAAATGTCAGTCGTTCTTCGATTTTTCAAAAATAGCAGACCTACAAGCTCGTAGCGCGCCACTCGGTGGCGCGCTATGAGCTTGTAGATCTGCTATTTTTAAATAGCTAAAGCATAACATGATGCCGACACCAAAATGGGTTCCCGTTCAGAATGGGTTAAACTAAGAGATGGTGCCAGTATACTGTCATGGTGTAATTCTGTATTTAAACTAATGGTTGGCAGCCATTCTTTCATTAGGTGACCTGGAGTTTAGAACGCTCTCTGCTTCCTCGCTCGCTCACTTGAAGCTTTTCCGTTTGTACCCAAACACGCCTCTCTCTCTCTCTCTCTCTCTCTCTCTCTCTCTCTCTCTCTCTCTCTCTCTCTCTCTCTCTCTCTCTCTCTCTCTCACTCACAGGGTCAGTGCATGCTTGGAGACCGATAGGAATGTAATCAAATATTCATGGTTCGAGACTCAGATTAGTAATGCTGTGTAAATGAGGCCATTTAAAAGTCTGTTTTATTCATCTTATCTGGGTTAGCCATACACACATTTTTATACGCCACACACGCACACATGTTCGCACACACACACACACACACACACACACACACACACACACACACACACACACACCTCATGCTTCCAGGCATGCTCATTGGCCAATCCAAACAGTTCTCCCTCACATCAGTATATCTCTGACAGAGGGGGGGGGGGGGGGGTAGCGGCTTTTTGAACAGGTATCCAGAGAGACCCCCACCCGTCGTGACGGGGTTTGTACTCTGTATGCAAATGGAGAGAAAAAAAGAAAGTTGAAATGTTGTAGAACAAATGGGGGGTTGGGGGGGGGGGTGGTGAGGAGAGATCTGGAAGAAAGCTGAACATGCAGAATGCCATGAATTCCTCCTAGATTTGGAGAATGCAGAGACGAGAGGGGGGGGGGGGGGGGGGGGGGGGGGGCGCACTGAAAGATCAATGGATGTTATTGAGAAGCCTTCAGTCTGCGCCTCATCTCCGTCATCCGTCTTGTTTTTATTCCCTCTCATCCGACGGCACGCTCACGGAGTTCTTTTGATAAGTAACCCAGTTTCCTTCCCATTGACTGACACCGAGTGCGGCGCTCTCTTACAATAATAATAACAATAATAATAACTATAACAGTCGAGAGAGAGAGAGGCATGTTTTGTTCATTCTGTTTTTGTCCTTCGACGTTGGAAAAACAAGGCTTGGAAGTGTGTTCTGTGTTCATTGGCAAGTCGATCTCGATAACGCTTGAAGGCTGGGGGGAGGGAGGGAGGGATGGAGAGATGGAGGGAGGGATGGAGGGAGGGATGGAGGGAGGGATGGAGAGATGGAGGGATGGAGGGAGGGAGGGATGGATGGAGGGAGGGAGGGATGGAGGGAGGGAGGGATGGAGAGATGGAGGGAGGGAGGGATGGAGGGAGGGAGGGATGGAGAGATGGAGGGATGGAGGGATGGAGGGATGGAGAGATGGAGGGAGGGATGGAGGGAGGGAGGGATGGAGGGAGGGATGGAGGGAGGGATGAAGAGATGGAGGGAGGGATGGAGGGAGGATGAAGAGATGGAGGGAGGGTTTGGAGAGATGAAGGGATGGAGAGATGAGGATGGATGGAGGGAGGGAGGGATGGAGGGAGGGAGGGAGGAGGGATGGAGAGATGGAGGGAGGGAGGGAGGGAGGGAGGGAAGCCAACAGACCGGCCTAACATACAGTATTTGGGCGGATCAGTTCCACCACCAACGCCCTAACCCCCCACGCTCTTTAGGTTTAGGAGAAGGTCCCCCTAAACCTGCAAGCATGCCTGCTTTTACTGAGCTATACCACACACACACACACACACACACACACACACACACACACACACACACACACACACGCTCTGTCTACAGACTGTCTATCCACTTAATTGCACCTGTGATTTGATGCAAATATCCTCTCCTCTCCTCTCCTCTCCTCTCCTCTCCTCTCCTCTCCTCTCCTCTCCTCTCCTCTGCTTTCCTGCAGGTCACCAGGAGAGCTCTGGCATGCAGCCCTGCAGCATGGGCGGAGGCTCCTGTCCAGCATGTGTACGTGTAGCAACAACATCGTGGACTGCAGAGGGAAGGGGCTCATCGCCATCCCAGCCAACCTGCCAGACAGCATGGCTGAGATGTAAGTCTGTCCACCGCGTGACACACGCATAGGCAGGGTTCCATTTTCTGGAATCGAACCCTATAGCTGCACATAATCCGTGCTGCCGAAATCCTCCTCCTGTCCTCCTAAAGGCTGTGGATTAGAATAAAACTCACCTGAGCGGACGTGTGTTTTGAGACGGCTGCCAAAAAACCCTATATCCTCTTGAAAACAGTTCAACTTGAGCAAGAGGCCGTTCACTGTGTCGAAACTGTGAGTGCGTGTTTACGGTATATGTGTAGTGTGCACGTTTGTTCATGTGTTTGTGCGCGTGTGTTGTACAGCGTGTGCGTTCCAGTCCGATTTGGACAGGTTATACATAGATTCCTCGGTGGGCCAACATGTTCGGTGCAACTGGAGCCCACCTCCTCTGTTGCCCCTGAGCCTCTTGGCAAGCAAGACCCACAGGAAGATGGAGGATTTCAGAGGAATCCAGGGACCTCCGCAGCTGCAGCGCTCTGCGCTCTAACGCATGGCGCCGCTGTGCGGCGGCGCGCACAGGGCCGTGTTTGCGTGATGCGTTCTGTTTCGTTGCTCACAGTTTTAACCCAGCAGGCGGTTGTGATTTAAGCCTGTGTGCTTTAATGCATGTAACGTGTCGTCGGTGCTTCGTTCCGTGTGTGCCGTGCACATATCTTTAGATTGACATTATACACATATATACGCATGCAGACGTGACTGCGTAGTCTCAGTTTTCAGACCTTGTTGGCTCTTCTTATCGGGGCTCAGATACGCCGGGAAGCACATGTGAACACTTAGCTAACATCCCTTCCCTCGCTATCAGGCCTTCCCAACATCTGTCTGGGCATTAACTCTTCGTGAACCTCAACCCCTATATCAGCCAACTGTAATTCCCTGGAATGCACACTCGGGACAGGACACGTCTTAGTCCAAGTATCCACTTTAACTTTCTCAGCGCCATCTTTTTGCGGCAAGTTTGCACACTATACAGGGATTGTAAGAACCGCCTCCTCAACTTCCGTCTTTGAGCGGGCGAAAGAATGGGTCAGATGGCATGAAAGAGAGGGAGAGCGAGACTCACTGCCCTTCCGAGTCGATAGCCTGCTCGCTCGCTCGCCCGCCCGTGTGTGCGTGGTGAGGAGGACATTGCATGTTTCTAGGTCTCCCCCTCCCCATGGGTTCTGTTTATAAATACCAGCGTGGAAGTCACAGATACATGTTCCCCCAACAACCCTGACCCACTTCCACTGCCTGTACGTTACGTTGTGGAACCAGGAATCCATTCCATCATCGTTTGGAACCGTTTGGTTTTTTTTATCACCCTGTCAAAAGAGCTGCTATGTGGACTTCACGTCTGCTATACGATTACAACACCGGCGCTTCTGAAACTTAAAGGGCCACCATGACTCTGAGAGTTTACAACTGGAACCAAATGGACCTGTAAGGGTCCATTTGGTTCCATTTGTACACTCAGAGTTTCAGATACAGACCTGTTAAGGGTCCATTTGGAACACCCTACTTATATGAGTCGTTAAATGAATCAGACTGTTAATAGGGAATCGTTAAGGAACCAGAATCGTTAAAACCCCCAAAGGATCTCAACCCTCAACACGACGTGTTTGCATCTCGTCCAGCAACCCTACCCGACCCCACCATCACCATCACCACCACCACACCGCTTCTTTCCAAGACACAAGACACTGTCAAACTCTTAAAAAGTACTTAGCTCACATCCTGTGTTCCTTGCAATTCTTTCTTTTTTTTTCGTACAAATTAATTTGAACGGCGTAACTCGAGACTCAACTCCAGCCCGCTCGGTCATTATTATTGCCATGTTTTATGTGGCATAATGAACCCTCTCCGCGGTCTCCCCTGTCTGTCCGGCCGGTATAACGTGCCCTTGGTATTCTATCTTCCAGAGGATGTGATGTGATCTATGGGCTCAATAACGGGGCTAGCAGCACTAATGGGCGAACGGGGAGACAGCTGGGAAGATAGCTCGGCACCGGTGCTCATCGGTTTTTATAGGCGCGCGCGAGAGAGAGAGAGAGAGAGAGAGAGAGGGGAGATTCTCTCCTGCACTGCAGATGTTGGTTGGAGTCGAGACGCTTTCAAAGGACTCTCTGCCCTTCACAACTAATTGGTACTAAACCGTGCCCCCGCTAATAAACTGTATCTTGTTCTGATTCATCTTTTACAAGACCCGGGTGAGACGCTGGCGTAGATCATCCACATTCCTCCTGTCCTGCCCACCCGAGCCCTACCTTTACCAAAGTCTATTCCCACACCAATCTTCTCCTCCTTCTTTCCCCCCAGTCGTCGCCTCCCTCCCTCCCTCCCTCCCTCCCTCCCTCCCAACCCCTTCCTCCTCGCTTCACCCTCCCTCCCTCCTGGGCGACCCTTTTTTCCTCTCTCCTCTCTTGGTCCCCGCCTGCACCAGTGCCGCCGCGGGCAGGTTTAGGGGGAAACAGATCGTCAGCGAAGAGGTGAGGGGAGAGAGAGGCTGTGGGGGGGGGGGGGGGGGGGGTGAGGGGGTGGGGGGAGCCTTTGTGGCGGCGCTCGGTGACTTTGGGGGTGCGGCGGCTGAGGTTTTCTCTCTCTCTCTTTTTGATGTGTGCTTGAAGTTGGTTATAAAATCAGCCTCAATTACAGCGCGAGGCGAGCATCAAGGCCACGCAGCCCCGATGCCCCGTTAACCCATTCTGGGCGGGAACCCCTTTTGGTGTTATAGCATTATGTTATGCTTTAGCTATATTAAAAAATAGCAGATCTACAAGCTCATAGGCAAGCTCGTAGCGCGCCACCAAGTGGCGAGCTATGAGCTTGTAGGTCTGCTATTTTCGAAAAATCGAAGAACCACTGACATAGAAACACAGCTTTTTCAGAAAACTGTCAGGATTTAGAAGACATTTTTAGAATCTGATCTCAGGTCAGAATGGGTTAATGAGCCGCTCGGGAAACCTCGCACGCCATCCATGTGTACAGGCACACACGGGCACGCACACACACACACACACACACACACACACACACACATGCACTCGCACACTGTGCTCTCATTATGTGCCACCAAGAGAGAGAGAGAGACCAGCCTGTCCTAATGAATGCCAGCGATGTGTTTATAGCCGTGCGGTGAATGTGAGCTGGTCTCTGTACGACCGCGTAGTCTAAACAATATTACGACAGCAGATTAGTATTATTATTACACACCGTTGTAATGTTGTTTGTGACTGTCACTGGAATCCACCGTAAAGAACTCTCTTTCTCTCTCATCCACCGCTGAGGTCCTGCACGTCATCCGTTTATGACTCACACGCACACACACACACACACACACACGGCGTGCACGCACGCACGCATGCACACACACACACACACACACACACACACACACAAACACGCACACACTGGGTGAATATACCTAATAGTATAATGGTGTTTCCCCTTAATGAAAAACATGCTCAGAGCCAAATGAAAAGGATGAAGACTGATTGATTGGACTGACGCAGACATAGTAGTCAGCGTGCACATGCGTGTGCACACACATACACACACACACACATTGGGAGCTGTGCGGTCTGATGAATTGGATGGGAGTCATTGATTGTCCGTCCGAAGGAGCGATTGTTTTCTTTCTTCATTCCTGTTGATTGGACGGTGACAGAGTGAGCCGCTGTTTTGTTGATTGGATGAATTTAGTTGTGGCACGACGACGTGACGTATCGATTGGTCGAGGAGACGGAGCGGCTGTCTGTCTCCATCAGCGTTGTCCCCTCGGTAGTGAAGAGGAGACGGAGCGGCGGTCTGTCTCCAGCAGCATTGTCCCCTCTGTAGTGAAGAGGAGACGGAGCGGCTGTCTGTCTCCATCAGCGTTGTCCCCTCTGTAGTGATGAGGAGACGGAGCGGCGGTCTGTCTCCAGCAGCATTGTCCCCTCTGTAGTGAAGAGGAGACAGCATTGTCCCCTCGGTGGTGATGAGGAGACGGAGCGGCGGTCTGTCTCCAGCAGCATTGTCCCCTCTGTAGTGAAGAGGAGACAGCATTGTCCCCTCGGTGGTGATGAGGAGACGGAGCGGCGGTCTGTCTCCAGCAGCATTGTCCCCTCTGTAGTGAAGAGGAGACAGCATTGTCCCCTCGGTGGTGATGAGGAGACGGAGCGGCGGTCTGTCTCCAGCAGCGTTGTCCCCTCTGCAGTGATGAGGAGACGGAGCGGCGGTCTGTCTCCAGCAGCGTTGTCCCCTCTGTAGTGATGAGGAGACGGAGCGGCGGTCTGTCTCCAGCAGCATTGTCCCCTCTGTAGTGAAGAGGAGACAGCATTGTCCCCTCGGTGGTGATGAGGAGACGGAGCGGCGGTCTGTCTCCAGCAGCGTTGTCCCCTCTGTAGTGATGAGGAGACGGAGCGGCGGTCTGTCTCCAGCAGCGTTGTCCCCTCTGTAGTGATGAGGAGACGGAGCGGCGGTCTGTCTCCAGCAGCGTTGTCCCCTCTGTAGTGATGAGGAGACGGAGCGGCTGTCTGTCTCCAGCAGCGTTGTCCCCTCTGTAGTGTCGAGGAGACGGAGCGGCGGTCTGTCTCCAGCAGCGTTGTCCCCTCGGTAGTGATGAGGAGACTTGTTCTGTTCATCTTATGCTTATGAGTGTGTCCCCTCCGTCCTGAAGTGGAATGGAAGCCCTCTGAGGGTTTGAGTCTGAACTGGCCGTCAGCTTGAGCGCACCTGCATTAAATCTTCTTAATTGAGCGTGGTGCCGTGCAGGCATGGAAAGTGCGCCCACAGAGAATTATAGCAGATCTACAAGCTCACAACGCTTCGCAGGCGATGCGTTGCGGGCTTGTATAGAGTGGCTATTTTGGGTGTGCGGTACCGCCACCGTTGAAGTATACACAATCGAAACTAAAATGAGAAGCGGAGAGCTACACTGCTGCAGTGCGCACACAACCCAAACGAGTCCGAGACAGACAGTAGCCTACAGTATGTCATGTCATGTACTGTATGTGTTCTCAGTCTTCTATGGAACTAATGAAGCATGTCGCGCACCATAAAGAGCAGATCTACAAGTACTCGACACGTCGCAGCGCGTCTCGGTTATTGATCAAGATGAAAGAGCCTTTGAAGAGGTCAAGCTGGCAGCAGAATACATGTTTAGAAGCGTGTCATAAAAGCAAACGGTGAAAGCCTCAATCAGTGATTTCTTCAACCGGTTGGCTGTAGTTAGCACAGAACAGAAGTTTAGAATGATAATACATTGAACATCACCCTTCCATTTTCAGTCATGAGATTTTTTTTTTTTTTTACTTTATTCCATGCACACACACGCGCACGCCCGCTCGCAGTCGCGCGCAAGCATGCACGCACACACAGACACACACACACACACACACACACAGGAGACTAGTTTGGGACCAGTCTGACAGACTTGATGAGAGAAGGCGGTAAAGCCACTTGGCCGAGCGCTCGGCCTCGACGGTTGAGGACAGCAGGACAGTGTCACCGCTGTCACACCGCTGTAAATCCACCGACACACACACTGTGTGTCGGTGTGTGTGTGTGTGTGTGTGTGTGTGTGTGTGTGTGTGTGTGTGTGTGTCACACACACACACAGAAGAACGGGCAGAGAGAGAGAGAGAGAGAACACAGCTTTACACAGGAATCTGTGGTTTGGAATCACTGCTATCCGAAGAATGTCAATTGGGCTCCCATATCGCGCCTTAAACGATGGCCCCTCCTTTTGAAAGGGGAAACATTCTTCCATTGAAAAATATGGAAACTCAAAACTTGGCCTGAGTGCTTGCGGGTTAATGGCTAACTAAACATCCCCCCCCCCCCCCCCCATGCGTGACATTAACCATTCTGACCGGGCACCCATTTTGGTGTTGGCATCATGTTATGCTTTAGCTATTGAAAAATAGCAGATCTACAAGCTCATATCGCGCCACCGAGTGGCGCGATACGAGCTTGTAGGTCTGCTATTTTGAAAAATTCGAAGAACGACTGACATTTTTAGAATCTGATCTCAGGTCAGAATGGGTTAATCAGACCAGTGTGTGTCCAGTGGAAACCTCGTATGAATCTGATCTCAGGTCAGAATGGGTTAACATAGTAAGGCAGGAGGGTCCTGCCTGGCGGTGGGACACAGCGTAGTAAATCTTCTGGAAAAAGTCTCGATCGCTAAATCACGACGGAGTCGCTTCTATCCCAACGCGATGACACGCTCGCTCAAGGAGATTAAGCTGAAATCTATCAGCAGCGTTAGCCACCGACCAAGAATTATGTCCCGAGTTTTATTTTTAATGTTTCTCGTTTCCCCCGTGCGTTTTAATGGCCGTCGTAGTCTTTTCCACCACTAGCCAAATGCTTGTATTGTCCTGCTGGCCTGGAGTCTGGACTGCGACATTTTATTCAACTCTTGACAGCGTGCAACACGGACCCGTGTGGCTCTAGTCTGTAACTGTATGTAAATGCTGTGAGTTTATAAAGGGACCCTTATATAGGTCTGCAGCGCTGAGAGAGTACAAATGGATCCTTATGGGCCCGGTGACTCCGGGAATAAACAAATGGAACCATTTGTATACTGTCAGAGTTAAAGTAGACGTGACTCTGGGAAATATATAAGGAACGCATGGACTTAACTCCCTGATCCTGATCTCTAGGCCCAGAGTTGGTGCATGGCTGTGAAGTGGGGTGTTGCGGGGCGAGGGGGGGTGGGGGTGGGGGGTGCTGCCAGACACAGGCACACAGCTGGGCCCCCCCCCCCCCCCCCCGTTGGGGCCCCTAGCTGCTAAGCCTTGTTAAGGGCACTTTTAAAAGCTGTGAACTGACCTGCAGATAAACAGCCCTCTCTGCCATGCTATACGTTACGCCAAAGGGCTCAGGACAGGGCCTGGGTCCTGCACGAGTTATAGCAGGCAGGCAAACACACATGCACGCACACACGCAAACTCACACACAAACACGCACATGCACACCACCACCACCACTAATGGGTTTTAGTGATGTCTGGCTTCCCATGCCATCTGAGACTTATTAAGGTTGGTGACTCCGCGAATTTCCGTTCTGAGCAAGTGTACGTCTGGCTGTGTGTGCGTGTGCATGTGCGCGTGTGTGTGTGTGTGTGTGTGTGTGTGTGTGTGTGTGTTGTGCGCATTGTGCACCGTGTGTGTGTGCATGTTGATGTCTGTATGACGCAAATTCGTCAGATGGACTAAAAGTCGCATTTGACGTTGTTCTGACTGACTGAGCAGTCTTTTCAGCGCGTCGACACGGAGCTTACCCAGAGCCCAGAGCCTTAATTCAACTTTAAAAGTATAACAATTGAGCGATAAGGCTTTAACCCATTCTGAACGGGAACCCATTTTGGTGTCAGCATCATGTTATGCTTTAGCTATTGAAAAATAGCAGATCTACAAGCTCATATCGCGCCACCGAGTGGCGAGCTACGAGCTTGTAGGTCTGCTATTTTTTGAAAAATCGAAGAACGACTGACATTTTTTAGAATCTGATCTCAGGTCAGAATGGTTAATCAGACCAGTGTGTGTCCAATGGAAATCTCGTATGAATCTGAACTCAGGTCAGAATGGGTTAAGGGTCTGCGTGTTTGTAATATAACTTGCCTCTGTGTGCTCGCAGCCTCGCAAACCTCAAACAAGTGGGGAAACATTCTTACTTGAAAAACATGACAGTAAAGTAAAAACAAAACATTATTATAATAGTGTAAGGAGAAAAAAAGAAAATCTTTTGGTTATTTTACTTGGCGTTTGTGGGAACACATCTGGAAGAAAAGGGAAAATAAAGTGCAGAATGCACCACTGGGATGGATGCCTATATGTTATTATATCAGCTCAGTGTTGACTGCTTTAAGAGTGCATATGAGGACGACGTGGTTTGGGAAAAAAGTGGTTCTCAATACTTTTACATTTAAAAAGCTCTGACAGTGTACAAATGGAACCAAATGAACCCCAGCGGGTCAATTTGGTTCCATTTGTAATGTATACACTGTCAGAGTTACAAACTCTGGAAGGGTCAACTTATAGGAACCCCAACCCACTTTGAGAACCACTGTTTTGGTTGAAAATCCCACCACACCACCTCACCCCTAACCCCATGCCACACACACACACACACACACACACACACACACACACACACACACACACACACACACACACACACACAGACAGCACACAGACACAGGGACACAGTCTCTTCGGGGACCAAACTGTTTATTGGTCTGGAGGATGTTATGACTTGTCGTGGACCAGACGAGTTACAGCGGAGAGAAAGAGTCCGACCATGACGCAGAATAATCAACACGGGGTCGGAGGTGACTGACTGACGGCCATCACTCTACTTCTGTTACCATGGAGACCTGTTATTGTTTGGTTAACCAACGTTCTCTCTCTCTCTCTCTCTCTTCCCTCTCTCTTTCTAGACGTCTGGAGCAAAATGGCATTAAGTCTGTCCCTCCCGGGGCCTTCTCTCCCTACAAGAAGCTACGCAGGATGTAAGTATATGTGGAGTATACGCTTCTAATGTTTATACGGGCCCAAATAGCGTTCATTTTCGTTTTTGTCTTGTCTTAGTCAACTAAATCAACACTGCAGTTAAAGCACAATGTGTCCGGTGGGGGTACTGTAGGGGGGCGGGGCGGCGGGGGATGGTTTGGCTGAAAGAAAATGAATGAATGTCTCCCTGACTGCCGAAGAACATGCAATATTTACATGAACTAGAGAACATGTTCCTGGTTCTTGCAGGAAGCGGTAGACAGCGGGCACTCGAGATGCGACACAAGTATAATAACATGTCTCATCTTTCATTTGCTGCTCGCTGGTATTCCCTGGCTGGTGTTGCCTGGTGCGTGTGCGTCTGTGCGTGTGCGTGCGTGTGCGTGTGTGTGTGTGTGTGTGCGTGTGTGCTCGTGTGTGCGTGTGCATGCGCGTGTGCCCAACTGACTGCGTGGGCAAACTGTAAACTGTGGCCGGGTTGATTATGGAGGGGACTATGGAGAGTGTGCTGGAATGAAGGCTGGTCTGAGGCTCCGCTGTCTCTGCATGGCCTCCGCTGGA
>NC_137875.1:8441438-8629438 GCF_963924005.1 Protomyctophum bolini | reverse complement strand
GGCTCATTCTATTTGTGAGTTATCTGGATGAACCGGTGTCCCAGCAGCCTGTCTGTGCTGTCTGTTGTGCAGGGAGCCGAGCGCCGCTTTTAGAAACAACAAGAATGTGTGGCTTCATGTCCGACCTGACCCTCCCTGGTTCCTGTTAGTTCAGCTGGCCGCGCGTTCCCCGGTAGCGGCGGGCTACCCCGCCCGCGGACCACTTTTCTTTTTCTCTTCTTTTCTTCTCCTTTTTGGTTGACAGGGCCAAAGAACATCCCTGACGGATTCACAGGCGGTCTCTCGGTATTCGCAGAAGTACATCTGAAAGAAATCAAGTGATACTTTTTTGATGTCACACTAGGGTTGCCAACTATAGGCTCAGTGCCTATGACTGTAGTCCCTGGGTTTCCATAGACACAGTGTCTATGACTGTAGTCCCCAGGTCTCCATAGACACAGTGTCTATGACTGTAGTCCCTAGGTCTCCATAGACACAGTGTCTATGACTGTAGTCCCCAGGTTTCCATAGACACAGTGTCTATGACTGTAGTCCCCAGGTTTCCATAGACTCAGTGTCTATGACTGTAGTCCCAGGTTTCCATAGACTCAGTGTCTATGACTGTAGTCCCCAGGTTTCCATAGACTCAGTGTCTATGACTGTAGTCCCTAGGTCTCCATAGACACAGTGTCTCTGACTGTAGTCCCTAGGTCTCCATAGACACAGTGTCTCTGACTGTAGTCCCTAGGTCTCCATAGACACAGTGTCTATGACTGTATAGTCCCCGGGGTTTCCAGAAGATTGGCATACATACAACACCAGTTGGTTGTCAACCTTTCCTGGATCTGGGCCAACTTGAACGTGGTCAAGATAGGTCTCAGAGCACGTTGATTTTAATTAATCAATCAGTCGATTGAGCTCCGTAGCACAAAGTGTGTGTCTGTGTCTCACCGCTGTTTGATCAGCTACGGTGTTGTTCACTTCTCTCACTCTGTGCTTCTGTTGCAGCAGTGTACTTACTACTTACACTGCTGTTACCCTCCGGCACGCAACTGAGGAGGCACAAGACTTACATACTTACAGCTCCTGTATGTCAGTACACACATCTAGCCTATGTTGTCTCTGTCAGGTGGAAACCCGCCCCCCCACCCCTCCCCTCCCCTTCCCCCCGCTGCCCCAGCAAATGCCAAAAGGCTTCCATTCTCTCAGTAACCTTGGGCCTGGTTTTGGTACGACCTACACGTCAACCCATGTCCTCTTACACAAGATTGCCCAGGCTCTGACAGCCTGGACAACAACAACAACAACAACCACACACGCACGCACACATACGTACACACACACACACACACACACACACACACACACACACACACACACACACACACACACACACACACACACACACACGGTAGACACGGTATTTGGCTGTACAGAAAGTGCACCAAATGCACATTTTTGGCCGCTTCCCTTGCGTTTTGGATTCCAGGAAACCTCAGTCCTCTGGCCAGGAAGACGGAACGGGGTCCTTTGGTTCTGAACGTTATAGTTACCCCCACATGAGAACATCACTGCTCCCTCCATCACCACACCACGCTTTACTCCCCTCCCTCACCACACCACGCTTTACTCCCCTCCCTCACCACACCACGCTTTACTCCCCTCCATCACCACACCACGCTTTACTCCCCTCCCTCACCACACCACACCACGCTTTACTCCCCTCCCTCACCACACCACGCTTTACTCCCCTCCCTCACCACACACGCTTTACTCCCCTCCCTCACCACACCACGCTTTACTCCCCTCCATCACCCATCACCACACCACGCTTTACTCCCCTCCCTCACCACACCACGCTTTACTCCCCTCCCTTCACCACACCACGCTTTACTACCCTCCATCACCACACCACGCTTTACTCCCCTCCATCACCACACCACGCTTTACTCCCCTCCCTCACCACAACCACGCTTTACTCCCCTCCCTCACCACACCACGCTTTACTCCCCTCCCTCACCACACCACGCTTTACTCCCCTCCTCACCACACCACGCTTTCCCTTTTAAGGTATCCCCGTCCGCCCGAGTTCAGTCCGCACGCTCCATTTAACTCCACTCCTCTCTTTCTCTCTCTCTCTCTCTCTCTCTCTCTCTCTCTCTCTCTCTCTCTCTCTCTCTCTCTCTCTCTCTCTCTTCTCTATCTCTCTCTGTCTCGCCGCCAATCTGTGCATCTCTCTTCTCTTCTGGCCCAAGTTCTATCCTCCTCTTCCTCTCTCTTCGTCTCTCTCTCTCTCTCCGTCTATCTGTCGGCCCATCTCGTTCTCTCGTTCTCCACCCCCCCCCCCCACCTCCACCCCCCGTCGCTTTCTAATCCGTTGGCTCGCTCATGCATATGCAGACAGACACACATGCAACATGCACACACAACACTGTGCACGTATCGTATAGACACACATGCAACATGCACACACAACACTGTGCACGTATCGTATAGACACACATGCAACATGCACACACAACACCGTGCACGTATCGTATAGACACACACATGCGCGTATGAACGTAGGCCAGGTCTACGCATAGCGATGCATGATGCAGCTCTGGTGGTTTCAGCCTGTGGACACACACACACACACACAGTATAAGGCCTGTCTGGGGATCCCATTAATGACGTACCTCACTGACTGGACACCAGCCTTCCACCTCATTAATACATAGGCGCACACACACATGCACACGCACGCACGCGCACACACACACACACACACACACACACACACACACACACACACACACACACACACACACACACACACACACGCACATATGTACACACACAAGATATTAGACAGGGCAGGCCGATATAGGCCACAAGTAACACAAGTAAATGTTTTGATTGGCTACCAGTCGGTGAGTCCTGCTTGGTTTCAACGGAGGCCCTTAAGGGACATTGCCGTGGAGAGAGAGAGAGAGAGAGAGAGAGAGAGAGAGAGAGAGAGAGAGAGAGAGAGAGAGAGGGGGGGAGAGAGAGAGAGAGAGAGAGAGAGAGAAAGAGGGAGAGAGGGGGGGGGGGGGGGTTGGCTGAAACACGTCTTCCATCCACTCACACTACATTATGCCTCACAGGCTGCCCGGGAGAGCGTCTAGACTTCATTTGCGTGTGTGTGTGTGTGGTGGGGGGGGGGGGGGGGTTTGTTAAAAAAAAATGTGTTTATATTGTGTCATGATTTGTCACCATCCGAGTTGTCTTTGTCCAAGGCTTACAGGTCTTTAAATAGTCTTTAAATAAATACTGTTCTGAAACGTCTATGGGAAAAATGAATGGAAAATTATCTTCCGGGCCGCTCGCCGTCATGAATGGGGGCGGGACTGCGACGCTCTATTAGTATAGTGCATTCATTGGATAACATACTGGTAGCTACTGTAACGCTGAATGATGATGAAGTGAGTTTACACTTGGAGTCAAAGCTAAAACCTGCTTCTGTGAAAGAAGACTCATGGGTTGTTGTCTTTTTCATCCACACAGAGACCTGAGCAACAACCAGATCTCAGAGATAGCTCCTGATGCCTTCCTGGGCCTGCGTTCCCTCAACTCTCTGTAAGTAATGTGACATGACTGACTGAATGGCTGGCTGGCTGGCTGCTGGCTGGCTGGCTGGCTGGCTGGCTGACTGACTGACTGACTGACTGACTGACTGACTGACTGACTGACTGACTGGCTGGCTGGCTGGCTGGCATTACAAACAGGTTAAAGAAAAGTATAGCGGTGAATACATTGTTCTTAAGTTGCAATTTGAATTGACAAGGAAAGGGGAAAAAAACACGTATTTCACACAAGTAGGTAAATCCACCTCAGGTCAAATAATAAAATAAAGTGTTAAACTAAGTGAAGCTGTGCTGTGGTTTCCAGTGTAATAACGTGTTAAACTAAGTGAAGCTGTGCTGTTGTCTCCAGTGTAATAACGTGTTAAACTAAGTGAAGCTGTGCTGTGGTTTCCAGTGTAATAACGTGTTAAACTAAGTGTAGCTGTGCTGTGGTTTCCAGTGTAATAACGTGTTAAACTAAGTGTAGCTGTGCTGTTGTCTCCAGTGTAATAACGTGTTAAACTAAGTGTAGCTGTGCTGTGGTTTCCAGTGTAATAACGTGTTAAACTAAGTGTAGCTGTGCTGTGGTTTCCAGTGTAATAACGTGTTAAACTAAGTGAAGCTGTGCCTGTGGTTTCCAGTGTAATAACGTGTTAAACTAAGTGAAGCTGTGCTGTGGTTTCCAGTGTAATAACGTGTTAAACTAAGTGAAGCTGTGCTGTGGTTTCCAGTGTAATAACGTGTTAAACTAAGTGTAGCTGTGCTGTGGTTTCCAGTGTAATAACGTGTTAAACTAAGTGAAGCTGTGCTGTGGTTTCCAGTGTAATAACGTGTTAAACTAAGTGAAGCTGTGCTGTGGTTTCCAGTGTAATAACGTGTTAAACTAAGTGTAGCTGTGCTGTGGTTTCCAGTGTAATAACGTGTTAAACTAAGTGTAGCTGTGCTGTGGTTTCCAGTGTAATAACGTGTTAAACTAAGTGAAGCTGTGCTGTGGTTTCCAGTGTAATAACGTGTTAAACTAAGTGTAGCTGTGCTGTGGTTTCCAGTGTAATAACGTGTTAAACTAAGTGTAGCTGTGCTGTGGTTCCAGTGTAATAACGTGTTAAACTAAGTGAAGCTGTGCTGTGGTTTCCAGTGTAATAACGTGTTAAACTAAGTGTAGCTGTGCTGTGGTTTCCAGTGTAATAACGTGTTAAACTAAGTGAAGCTGTGCTGTGGTTTCCAGTGTGCTGTGCAACTACTGTAAGTCACCACACACCGCATGCACCCACACACACACACCACACAACACACACACCTCACACACACCCACACACACACACACACAAGGCACGCTGTGACCTTCTGACAAAGTAGAATGTATAGCCTTGTAGAAGTTTGTGGAAGGAATGCATAATGCATGAGTGCATAAAGAGCGCTCTTACAACCCCCCCTCTATCTACCTCCTTCACATCTTCCTCCCTTCTCTCCTTCCTTTTCCTTCGCTCCTGTTCTCCACATTCCCCTCCATCCTTCTTTCCACTCTGTGGCCTTTTCTTATACCCTTCCCCCCCCCCCCACTCTCCATCTCTCTCTCTCTCTCTCTCCTCTCTCTCTGCTCCCAGGTTGCTGAATGCCAATAAGATCCACTGCGGTGCGGGCCAACACCTTCCCAGGACCTTCAGAACCCTCTCTCTTCTGTCGCTGTACGACAACAAGATCCAGACCCTCGCCAAGGGCACCTTCACCTCCCTGAGGGGCCATACAGACCCTGTGAGTAACGTGTGCTTTCCATCGATCGATTGATTGAATACTTTAATAACAAGATTGTTAACAGTGCAGTCAAAGGTCATGCTACACACAAAAAGCCCCCAGGGGAATTAAAAAACGACTTCAAAAGTAGCAGTATCTTCAAGGGGGGGTTCTATGGTATGGCATGAGGCTCTGACACATTCTGAGCTGTCGCCGTAAAACATGCGCGGGACACATCGGTGGTTGTTTACCCTGGTTGTTTTCCTGTGTCTAATGACACAGGAATGGCAGCGAGGGGGGCCACACAAAATCTGTCATCTTCACAGACACAATGCGCGGCCCCTATTCTTTAGCGGCTATAGTTCTGGAAACTGGAAAGAGAAGTGACTCGCCCTCCTCAGCAGTGAATCCCGTTATCTAACGTGAATGCCTGTTGCTCTCCGTCATCGTGGTAAACGCAGCCCACGACCACGCCGGCCAGTATCATTTAACACGTATCAATACAGGCCTCACACTGTGGCATCCACCCAGACCGCACCGCAGCGCAGCAGAGGTATAAGTCACTCTGCATGTCCAGAACCGTCTGTTTTGGTATGTCGTTGCTGTCGAGTACAAACCTGAAACCTCTTATCTCCGTATTCGGACTTTATTTTTGTTGTTGTTGTTTTGTTCGCCAATTAACGGGCGTACTCACAACGAAAGCATCAGAAGTAAGCAGACCGTTCCACCGTAGATCTGCTGCTGTTGAATTAGAATCCTGAAAAGTGACGGTTTTGGACAATATGAGGTTTCCACGCGACAGAGACGATGTGCTAGGATACTGCTGCTGTTTTCAAAAAAACATTCTCCGAAAAATCTAAGAAATGCCATACATTAGAAAACACATGTTTAAGTAGTAGTGAAAGCAGACCCCAATCTACGCTGAAATATCATCAGCGTTCATTTAATTCTCAGAGCGTACAAATGGAACCCTTATGGGTCCAACTTGATTACACATAATTATGGAGGTCCATTTGGTTCCTCCCCTGGAGAACGTTGAGAACCAATATTTAACTCTGAGAGTGTGAAAAGCGTGCGGCCACCTGCACCACCACTACCATCACGCCTAGGCGTTGACGTGCATGTGAGGAGCTGCTAAAAGGAAAAGGACTGCTTACTGGTCAGTCACTCTCTCGGATTTCCCCACGTTTTCATAGTGCCTCACACCCTCTGTTTTGAATCAAAGCACGCTTATTTTCGCAGGCGTTAGCTAGCCCTGAACCCACCACACACACACACACACACACACACACCACCCCGAAATAAGAGGTCGAAAATAGCCCCTGTTACTGAGCTGTCTTTGTCTGTGTCTGTAATACTCACGTGGAAGAGAGAGAGCGAGGAGAGGCGTCGTCCCTCTTCCTCCGTGGGAATTCTTCCCTCGAACCGCTGTTGTGCGTTTCTTTTTCTATAATGAATTAATAGGAAGAGGTTTGACCCGTTCCGATGGTTCACCGTTAGAGCGTAGACAACCTCTGGATGACATTTTATATTTACTTGTTTTTCCCCCGTCTCGTACTTTTCCCCTCTATGTTTTTCTCTCTCTCCCCTCACTTTTTTTTCCTCCTCCTCCTCCTCTCTCTCTCTCTCTCTCTCTCTCTCTGCCCTCCCAGCCACCTGGCACAGAACCCATTCATCTGCGACCTGTAATCTCAAGTGCGTCGGCAGACTACCTGCGCTCCAACCCCATCGAGACCAGCGGCGCCCGCTGTGCCAGCCCCCGCCGGCTGGCCAACAAGCGCATTGGACAGATCAAGAGCAAGAAGTTCCGCTGCTCTGGTATGCTTGTGGCTTCCGTGTACCTCCGCAGCGGTATACCTCCCTGTCTCTCTCTCTCTCTCTCCTCTCTCTCTCTCTCTATCTCTCTCTCTCTCTCTCTCTCTCTCTCTCTCTCTCCCTGCAGTCTCTTTCTGCTCGTCCTCAACTGGCGTTTTTGAGTCTTTTCATCATATAGTGTGAGGTCTCTGCCCACTACTATCTTCTCTCTCTCTGTCTCTCTCCTCTCTCTCTCTCGTCTCACTCTCTCTCTCTCTCTCTCTCTCTGCTCTCTCTCTGCTCTTTCTCTCTCTCACTCTCCTGGGATTATGTTTGTCTCTCCTGACCTCATACTGTATGGAGTGAGTGATTATTATTGGTTGATTCCTGGTTTGATTCAACCTCGGCGGTTCCGGTGCTCCTCAATCAATAGTCCCCCATGCAGGCAGACCGGAGGTCAAGAGGTCTCTCTCTCTCTCCTCTCTCTCTCTCCTCCTCTCATCTCTCCAGTCTCCACCCCCCCCATCCCTGTTATACAGCCTAGGTCTAGTGCATCTGGTTTCATCATAATGTATGCTAAACCCCACAGTGAACTCACATGGATAATCGCTGGCATCTTCAGGGGCTAGAGTTTTCTGTCCGGCGCCGATCTCTGTCGGCCGTCCATCCGTTGGTGGGTTCGGGCCATATTCCTGCCCATGTCCCACCCCTCCCCTCCTCACTCCCTCCACCCCCTCCTCACCCGCTCCACCCCTCTCTCCTCTGTGGCCAGATGTCCCCCCCCCCCCCCCACCTCTCCCCACCTCCCCAAGCACTCTGTGCCCACTATTGTGTTTCTGCAGCCTGGCGCTGCAACCTACTGAGACTTCAAACTCTATGTGTTTATAACTTCACTCACTTGGCTAAAGGAGACCGTTTTCTTTCTTTCCTTTCTTTTCTACTCACTTTTTTTTCTTTTTCTATTTGTTATACTCTTTAGTTTTTTTTGCATTCTTTCGCTCTTACTCTTTCATCCGTTTTACTGTTTATACAAACAACTCTCTTTAGTTCTTCATTCTTTATTTATTTCGTTTGTTTGTTAAATCATTATTTCTTTCTCTCTCTCTCTCTCTCTCTCTCTCTCTCTCTCTCTCTCTCTCTCTCTCTCTCTCTCTCTCTCCCTCACATCCAGATGTTTACCACTGTAGGTATATGATATCCCCACATTGTCCTGAACACAGACATCCTGTCTGTCAGTCATATACCTGCTGCCACATTACAGTACAATATATGGTCTCTGTCGGGTGGAATCCTCATTATGTCCAAAACTCTTACTTTTCAGGATCCACCTCACCCAAATTCTAAAGCAGTGAAGGTAGCAGATCCACAAGCTTCAAACTCTTCGCTTTGCGCCACCTCTCCAGCTTGTGGATCTCTACTTCTGATGCTTTTATGCTATATGCCGTCATATAGTATGATCAAGGATGGCATTCTTTTACGGAAAAAAACAACCTTATTTAGAATATGGAGATAGGAGGTTTCTGCCCTACAGCAGAGATATATGGCTACTCTGTCTGTCATCCACAAGGAACCCTATTTCTGTCAGTGCCTTATCCCTATCCCTAAACTTTGCCTTTATTTTCTTTATTTTTTTACTATTTTGAAAAAACATTTTAAAATTGTTAAGAAGTTTCGGGATAAGGGGTTATAGGCACTGGTGCAAATACTGCTCCTGGTGCAAATACTGCTCCTGGTGCCATGTGCGCTCATATAGAACAGTGGTTTTCATCAACCAGTAGTCAAGTGGTCCTTGAGGGGGTTCCAGGTGGTCCCTCCATTACACTTAGTAACCAAATGGACCCTTATAAATCTTTAACTCTTGAGAGCGTAAAATGAAACGGTTTCATTTTACGGGCCACGATATGAAAAGGGTTGAAAACCACTGATATACGTAGACTCTATATGGCTGCACTGACGCATAGCTACACCACAGCTATGCCGACCGTTGTCACTGACATCCCTGCCTCTCTCTCTGTCTCCATCACAGCCAAAGAGCAGTACTTCATCCCAGGTGAGTGTGCCTGCCTGCACACACACACACACACACACACACACACACACACACACACACACACACACACACACACACACACACACCCCTCTCTACACTCTTATCTCCATAAATAGCTGGGGTTAGGATTAGAGTTAGTGTTCGTTTTAATGGAACATGTAGGGTTATAGATAACATAGTCAATCTACAAGCTTGCAAACACGTGCCGATACAGTGGCCGGATGGGAACAGCGAGGTTCCCAGTTCGTCCCCGGGCTCCGCCAGAATTAGCGTCAAAGTGTCATTGAGCAAGACTCTGAATCTCCAATCTCCAATTGCTGTTGGTTTCCTCTGCTATGGGTGTGTGAACGGGTGTGTGAATGGGTGTGTGAATGGGTGTGTGGATGGGTGTGTGGATGGGTGTGTGGATGGGTGTGTGGATGGGTGTGTGGATGGGTGTGTGGATGGGTGTGTGGATGGGTGTGTGAATGGGTGTGTGGATGGGTGTGTGAATGGGTGTATGAATGGGTGTGTGGATGGGTGTATGAATGGGTGTGTGGATGGGTGTGTGGATGGGTGTGTGGATGGGTGTGTGGATGGGTGTATGAATGGGTGTGTGGATGGGTGTGTGGATGGGTGTGTGGATGGGTGTATGAATGGGTGTGTGGATGGGTGTGTGAATGGGTGTGTGGATGGGTGTGTGAATGGGTGTGTGGATGGGTTTGTGGATGGGTGGATGGGTGTGTGGATGGGTGTGTGGATGGGTGTGTGGATGGGTGTGTGGATGGGTGTATGAATGGGTGTGTGGATGGGTGTGTGAATGGGTGTGTGGATGGGTGTGTGGATGGGTGTGTGGATGGGTGTGTGGATGGGTGTGTGATGGGTGTGTGGATGGGTGTGTGGATGGGTGTGTGAATGGGTGGTGGATGGGTGTGTGGATGGTGTGTGGATGGGTGTGTGGATGGGTGTGTGGATGGGTGTGTGAATGGGTGTGTGGATGGGTGTGTGAATGGGTGTGTGGATGGGTGTGTGAATGGGTGTGTGGATGGGTGTGTGGATGGGTGTGTGGATGGGTGTGTGGATGGGTGTGTGGATGGGTGTGTGGATGGGTGTGTGAATGGGTGTGTGAATGGGTGTGTGGATGGGTGTGTGGATGGGTGTGTGAATGGGTGTGTGGATGGGTGTGTGGATGGGTGTGTGGATGGGTGTGTGGATGGGTGTGTGGATGGGTGTGTGGATGGGTGTGTGGATGGGTGTGTGAATGGGTGTGTGGAGGGGTGTGTGAATGGGTGTATGAATGGGTGTGTGGAGGGTGTATGAATGGGTGTGTGGATGGGTGTGTGGATGGGTGTGTGGATGGTGTGTGGATGGGTGTATGAATGGTGTGTGGATGGGTGTGTGGATGGGTGTGTGGATGGGTGTATGAATGGGTGTGTGGATGGGTGTGTGAATGGGTGTGTGGATGGGTGTGTGAATGGGTGTGTGGATGGGTTTGTGGATGGGTGTGTGGATGGGTGTGTGGATGGGTGTGTGGATGGGTGTGTGGATGGGTGTATGAATGGGTGTGTGGATGGGTGTGTGAATGGGTGTGTGGATGGGTGTGTGAATGGGTGTGTGATGGGTTTGTGGATGGGTGTGTGGATGGGTGTGTGGATGGGTGTGTGAACGGGTGTGTGGACGGGTGTATGAATGGGTGTGTGGATGGGTGTATGAATGGGTGTGTGAATGGGTGTGTGGATGGGTGTGTGGATGGGTGTATGAATGGGTGTGTGGATGGGTGTGTGGATGGGTGTATGAATGGGTGTGTGGATGGGTGTGTGGATGGGTGTGTGAATGGGTGTGTGGATGGGTGTATGAATGGGTGTGTGGATGGGTGTGTGGATGGGTGTATGAATGGGTGTGTGGATGGGTGTGTGAATGGGTGTGTGGATGGGTGTGTGAATGGGTGTGTGAATGGGTGTGTGGATGGGTGTGTGGATGGGTGTGTGAATGGGTGTGTGAATGGGTGTGTGGATGGGTGTGTGGATGGGTGTGTGGATGGGTGTGTGGATGGGTGTGTGGATGGGTGTGTGGATGGGTGTGTGAATGGGTGTATGAATGGGTGAATGTAATGCACAATCTATGTTGAGCGCTTTGGATTAAAGCGCTATATAAATGCACCATTTACAACTCGTTTCTTTTTCGTTCTTTTCTCTTTTTTTTCTTCAGATTGATAGTGTTCAACATGCAGAGTTTTGCTTTTAACCACCGAAGGTGCTGCTAGGTTATGTTTGTGTCCATATGAGATATGAGAGCCTGAGAGTGTGTGTGTGTGTGTGAGAGAGAGACAGAGAGAGCTATCCCATTCCTTGGTCCTGTTTATATAATGGGTTCAGTCGATAGAGCCCAAAGGAAGTCCCTCTTTGCTTTGGCAGGAGCACACTCACCAACAGGGACGAGAGAGAGAGAGAGAGACAGACATGGAGAGAGAGAGAGTGTGTGTGTGTGTGTGTGTGTGTGTGTGTGTGTGTGTGTGTGTGTGTGTGTGTGTATGTGTGTGTGTGTGTGTGTCTGCAAAGCTAAGGAAAATATAACCTACCAGAGGATCCAAGATTCCTATCAACGGATGTTCTTGGACCCTCAACAAGACTACTTCCACGAAAAGAGGGACACTGGTGTGTGTGTGCGTGTGACTGTGTGTGACTGTGTGTGTGTGTGTGTGTATGTGTGTGTGACTGTGAAAGTGAAGTTTATTATAGATAAAGCACCACCATGCAGAACAAATGGAAGCCCTGTGTAAGCAGAGGGAAAAAGATCAAAGTGAAATGTGATTGATGAAGAAAACACCCTCGCGGAACGATAGCGATAAAAGCCAACACACGTCCAAAAAACGCACGCACCGTGTACACAGTGCATGCTCCCACTGACAGAGCAGGAGTTGCATGTGTTTTAGTACGCTGATAATGAGGCTCTTGGCTACAGGAGGAGCACGAGAAACTCTCCCAACTCCAGCAATGAGTCACCCTGGGCCTCAGGAACAGGAACTCTCCTCCCTCTCCTCTTTGCTTCTCTCCTCTCCTCACCTCCCTCTCCTCTTTGCTTCTCTCCTATCCTCTCCTCCTCCCTCTCCTCTTTGCTTCTCTCCTCTCCTCCTCCCTCTCCTCTCCTCTTCCTGTCCGCTCCTCTCCTCTCCTCCTCTCCTCCTCCCTCTCCTCTTTGCTTCTCTCCTCTCCTCTCCTCTCCTCCTCCCTCTCCTCTCCTCTTCCCTGTCCGCTCCTCTCCTCTCCTCCTCTCCTCCTCCCTCTCCTCTTTGCTTCTCTCCTCTCTCCTCTCCCTCCTCCCTCTCCTCTCCTCTTCCTGTCCGCTCCTCTCCTCTCCTCTTCCCTCTCCTCTTTGCTTCTCTCCTCTCCTCCTCTCCTCTCCTCCCTCTCCTCTTTGCTTCTCTCCTCTCCTCTCCTCTCCTCCTCCCTCTCCTCTTTGCTTCTCTCCTCTCCTCCCTCTCCTCTTTGCTTCTCTCCTCTCCTCTCCTCTCCTCCTCCCTCTCCTCTTTGCTTCTCTCCTCTCCTCCTCTCCTCTCCTCCCTCTCCTCTTTGCTTCTCTCCTCTCCTCTCCTCTCCTCCTCCCTCTCCTCTTTGCTTCTCTCCTCTCCTCTCCTCTCCTCCTCCCTCTCCTCTTTGCTTCTCTCCTCTCCTCTCCTCTCCTCTTCCTGTCCGCTCCTCTCCTCTCCTCCTCCCTCTCCTCTTTGCTCCTGCTCTCCTCTCCTCTCCTCTCCTCTCCTCTCCTCTCCTCTCCTCTCCTCTCCTCTCCTCTCCTCTCCTCTCCTCTCCTCTCCTCTCCTCTCCTCTCCTCTCCTCTCCTCTCCTCTCCTCTCCTCTCCTCTCCTCTCCTCTCCTCTCCTCTCCTCTCCTCTTTGCTTCTCTCCTCTCCTCTCCTCCTCCCTCTCCTCTCCTGTTCCCTCTCCTCTCCTCTCCTCTCCTCTCCTCTCCTCTCCTCTCCTCTCCTCTCCTCTCCTCTCCTCTCCTCTCCTCTCCTCTCCTCTCCTCTCCTCTCCTCTCCTCTCCTCTCCTCTCCTCTCCTCTCCTCTCCTCTCCTCTCCCCTCCCTCCCCTCCCCTCCCCTCCCCTCCCCTCCCCTCCCCTCCCCTCCCCTCCCCTCTCCTCTCCTCTCCTCTCCTCTCCTCTCCTCTCCTCTCCCCTACCCTCCCCTCCCCTCCCTGCCAGACGGCTGCGCTGCGTGTTGCTGTCAACGCCGTTGGGTCAGCAGTGCGAGTGGCGATGACTCAGGGCCGCCAGGCAGGAAGCCACCGGGTTCCTCTACGTCTCAGGGATCAAAGCGTTGCCTTGTCGTACTTTCATTGCTTCCTGGCGTAGAGCTGGGAATGCCGCTTCCTGTTGTCTGAGCCTCGGCGGAGCGGAGGAGAGTTCCCTTAATGACCGCGGTCATTACTGCGTCTGTCGCCACAACGCTCCATGATAGCTGGTCCAGTGACAGCGCTGTATGCGGGGGAGGTTTCTCCAACAACAGTGGTGGAATGTAACTAAGTACATGATTTAGCCTACTTACTTGAGTATTTACAATTTTTTAATACATCCTCCACATCTCAGAGGCAAATATTGTACTTTTACTCCACTACATTTATTTGAAAACTTTGGTTACTAGTTACTTTATAGAATTTGGTTATTATTACAAATCGCACTAAGGATTCCTGTCATTGGTTGAGGACCCAACGGTATGACATCATTGTTTCTAAAACCGTCCGAGAGAGAAAAGGAGTTCCAAGCGAGTTCCAGATTAGTTCTAAACCCGAGAGCCTGAAAGTCTGAAACCAAAATGTACCTGTAACTCTGAGCGTGTGCAAATTTAACCAAATGGACCCTTTTGGACCCTTTGGGCCCAGTTGCACATGCTCAGAGTTATAATGTAGCATTTAAAATTTAAAACGAACAGGGCATATTTTTGCAGCCTGCTCTACAGTGCATTGCTCCACTGAGCCTCTATACATTATTGAACAGTGGTGATGTAAGCGTGGCGGTGTCCTCTCCTCACGTCATGTCTATTCATAGACGGAGGAGGCCCGTCACTAAACGTTAGACGGAGGAGACCACGTGATGCAACCTCCTCCTCCTCGCGCCTCCGTCACTAGAACAGGACAGACGTTCCTTCCTCTAGAGTACAGTACGGTTCTCAACCTGTCCAGGCCGTGACCCCCCAAAATAACCCATTCTGACCTGATTTGGCTATACGTTTTGCCTCTTTCTTAGATTATTTAACAATTTGGCCAAAGTTTGACCAGTTTTGTTGTATTATACTTTCTCTCTCTCTTCTTCCTTCTTTATATATATATTTTCTTTGAAGTTGGAAGGTCTTATAACTCATCCATTTTTTTGCCCAACGTTAAACACGTGTTAAAAAGGCGCTATAAAGACGTTGTTGGCAGTCTAGGACATCATAAAAAATAAGTTAAATACTGTAAGTCCTTGGCGATGGATGAGTTTAAAAAGTCCTTAAATTGTTACTTCACTGTCATCTGGAGACCTCCCCCCACTGCTCTAGTATACCTGCAGCACTCTGCTCCCCTCTCTCTGCCTGTCTCCTCCTCTCATCTCCTCTTGTCTTGTGCATTAACTGCGTGTCCCTCATGCCCCCCCCCCCCCTCGTGCCTCCCTTTATTTCGCTCTCCTCCTCCACCTGTCTCCTCTTCCTCTCGACATGTCATTTTCAAACACATCTCTCCTCCTCCTCCTCTGCGCTTCTTGTCCTCGTCTTTTCCCTGGAGGATGGCCCGCTTCGCTGCAGTTGGATTCCTAAATCCTCCCTGGCATCTCAATTGCCCCTCTTTCTCTCTCTCTCTCTCTCTCTCTCTCTCTCTCTCTCTCTCTCTCTCTCTCTCTCTCTCTCTCTCTCTCTCTCACTCTCTCCCTCTCTCTCTCTCCACCTGTCTCTCTCAAACTCTCCCTTTCTGCTGCTATGTTTCTGTTTCCATGGACCTGGTGTTCTTTTGAGCCCTTCTCCCTCTCTGAAATAACTTGTAAAGCCTTCCATTCAAGTGCATAAAAATGCCCATGCACCTGTCTCACTCTCTTGAGTTGAAGTAGTGTGATACACTGATATAGGTGTGTGGTTTGCCTCTGTGTTGCTGTCTCTCAGGTACGGAGGACAGTGTGATATGTTGACACACACACACTCACGTGGGTGTGGTTTGTCTCTCATGTACGGATAGGAGGACAGTGTGATATGTTGACACACACTGACGTGAGTGTGGTTTGTCTCTCAGGTACGGATAGGAGGACAGTGTGATATGTTGACACACACTCACGTGCGTGTGGTTTGTCTCTCAGGTACGGAGGACAGCCGCCTGAACAACGAGTGTAACAGCGACCCGGTGTGTCCTCCCAAGTGTCGCTGTGAGTCCAACGTGGTGGACTGCTCCAACCTGAAGCTCACCAAGGTCCCCGAGCACATCCCCGCCTCCACCACTGAGCTGTAAGACCACACACACACACACACACACACACACACACACGCACACACACACACACACGCACACACACACACACACACACACGCACACACACACACACACACACACACACACACACACACACACGCACACACACACACACACACACACACACACACACGCGCACACACGCACGCACACACACACACACGCACACACACACACACACACACACACACACACACACACACGCACACACACACACGCACACACACACACACACCAAGGTCCCCGAGCACATCCACCGCTGAGCTGTAAGACCTGGATGCACTCAAAATACTTTTTTTATATATCAGAAAACTCTTATCTCCATATTTAATAATGTTGTTATTACACGGCTTGGTTGAATGCTTGAGTCGGATTGCTCAATCGCCGAATTCAGCGGTGTGTTATTTCTTGATAACGGACCGCTGTCTAACAGACCGCTGTCTAACAGACCACTGTCTAACAGACCGCTGTCTAACAGACCGCTGTCTAACAGACCGCTGTCTAACAGACCGCTACAGCCACACACAATACATCACACAAGGCCATTTAACTAAACATTGCTTTCAAGAATGTTTTTGAAAACATTTGAAGCGAGAAATAGACGATGCGGTATACCGAAAATGTATTCCTTTTGATCAACACTCACTTCCTTGTTTCCGAGGCAACTCGCTGCCTCTGCGGGGAAGCATTAAAAGTAGCAGATCTTTGTTGTATCATCCTGAAACATAGGATAACAGTTTTGGGCAAAGGAGGTTTCCACCCGACAGAGACAACATGAATGTACAGTACCTAGTATGTATGCACCAACTGCCTTAATCACTCAAGTCCTACTACATACTTCAGATTTAAAATAACATAGTTAAATTTGTTTAGAAAATGTATTGTGTTGAAAGACAACTTTTTGAATAATATATTTGGCCTAAAATGATACGCCAAAAATAGACACGCAAGGGTTTAAAGCGAATAAAACCCTGGCTAACGCTTAATTTATGCTGCGTTTGCAGGACTGTGTTGTTGCGCCGAAAATATCAGCTCCTATATCTATATTAGGTCTGCTATTCTCAGCATGTGACACCATCGCACGGCAAAGTATGAACACCAGGCTTAAAAAGACTGTCACCTTTTTTATGTCTATTTGTAGGATGGTTTACAGTGGATAATTGAACGTGCATGCTTGTGTGTGTGTGTGTGTGTGTGTGTGTGTGTGCGCGCGTGTGTGTGTGTGTGTATGCCTGCGTGTTGTGTGTGCGTGCGTGTGTTCTGCTTCAACCTGCAGTCGTCTGAACAACAATGACATCACCAGTCTGGAGGCGACCGGAGTGTTCAAGAACCTCTCACAGCTGAAGAAGATGTAAGGGAAACAGCACAGCAGTGGGGTCCGTGGACCCCCTGTGGGGGATGGGGTCCGTGGACCCCCTGTGGGGGATGGGGTCCGAGGATTTAAAAAAATAAACTTTGAATATCTTTGACATTTTTTACAATTTACAATTTAGGCATTTAGCAGACGCTCTTAATCCAGAGCGATTTACATTAAGCAAGAACAAAAAAGCATGGGAATACATTTATCATGAAACATTTATCATGAAACATGCGTAAGAAAGTAACAGTGGAATATCTATATAATGAAACTATACATATAAACTATACATATATACTAACACAACAAGTCTTTGGGGATTAGGGGGGGGGATTAGGGGGTTGGCCTTGGCACCCAATCTTTTCAGATGGGTGCCATATCAATTTGGGGGTCCTTGACGTGGAAAAGCAGTTTGAGAACCACTGTCCCACAGGACATCATTTGGTGCAGAATGCACTTAACCCATTCTGACCTGAGATCAGATTCTAAAAATGTCTTCTACATCCTGACAGTTTTCATTCTGACCTGAGATCAGATTCTAAAAAAAATTCTTCTATGTCAGTCGCTCTTCGATTTTTCAAAAATATCAGACCTACAAGCTCGTAGCACGCCACTCGGTGGCGCGCTATGAGCTTGTAGATCTGCTATTTTTCAATAGCTAAAGCATAACGTGGTGCTAACACCAAAACGGGTTCCCGTTCAGAATGGGTTAATAGGTTTTAAAGCACCATAGCAGTGGTCTGGCGTGTGGTTTAACTTGACATTGCTGCTGAGCGTCTTCCAAAGCACACGGCGGTTTCCTTTGATTCCGGAGGAAGCCAACTGGATTTATTTCAATATGGTATAAAAATCAACTCGCGGGACTTGAAACTTGCTTAAGAAAGATGATCCAGCAAATATATACGAAATATCATTATGCCTATTGTTGCGTTTTATTGCATTAAAAAAAGCTTGGGGTTGATTTTGAACAGTCTAGTTGAACACGTACGTACGGTCCCCCTGGCCCCTGGTGAAGAGATTGATTCTCAAACAAAATGTAAATGTCTGTGACTTATTATAAAAACATAAATTATTCATGTACTTTTCGCAACATTTTGCAAAAAAAAAAGTTTTCAGATGTTAAGCCATTGAGACCTGAGACCAGATTCTACAAATGTTTTCTAAACGCTCTCAGTGATTCTTCAAAGTATTTCATCTGAACATTTGTTGTTCCAGAGACCTCCCAGAAGCAAAGATATGAGTTAAAAAAAACATTTGCTGTGAAAGAATATATAATCAAAGATTTGTACACGTTTTCTACAAGCTGGTAGCGCAGCACTCGGTGCCGCTATGAGCTTGTAGATTCGCTATTTTTCAAACGGCAACATTTTAAAATCAGGGTTAAAGTGATTTTAAGCTATAACGTGACACGGATGCGTCCTCGGGTCTAAGTGGGTTAATTTAATTCATAATGTCATAATAATTGGAGCACGTTGAACAGCACGTTTCGTGCATGGCAGCGTCTTCCCGCTGGTTATTGATGTATTGATCGCGGTATAATGTTCCTTTAATAAATACCTGGTTCCCAAGCGTTCATATTATTTTGGATGTGCTGACGTGCTGTTTTTTGTTTTGTTTCTCCGTGCAGTAACCTTAGCAACAACAAGATCACAGAGATCGAGGACGGGGCGTTCGAAGGGGCGGGGTCTGTCGTCGAGCTTCACATCACGGCCAATCAGATTGACTCCGTCCGCAGTGGGATGTTCCGCGGCCTCGAGGGGCTGCGCATGCTGTGAGTTGATAAGCGCGTGCACACACACACACACACACACACACACACACACACACACACACACACAACTTTACTGGGGAATTTCCAATTTTCATTACTTTTCATTAATCCACTACATCTCAGAGCGAAGTATTGTACTTTTTCTCCGCTACAATTATTTGAAAACTTTAGTTGGCCTACTTTTGTATATTTTGATTATTATTGCAAATTACACTAACCACTTCAGCCATTATATTCCGGCCATTTGAAAATTGCAGATACGCAGTGTGAGCTTGTATACGGTATTGTCTATTTTCAAATAATTTCTTTTTACTTTCACATTCCGCACAATGAGTTACTTTTTGTACTTTAAGCATATTTTGTTGCCGATACCTTTGTACTGTTACTCAAGGTTCATTTTGAATACGGAACTTCCACGTGTAACACATCGCAGTATTGATGCTTTTACTAGTATTGTTTGAGCAGCAGTGGATCAGCGGTAGGGTGGCCGCTTGGGAAGCGGAAGGTTCCCGGTTCAATTCCGGGATCGCCCAGAGTTAAAGTGTCCTTAAGCAAGACTCTGAACCCCTAACTGCTCCCGATGAGCAGGTTGGTGCCTTGCTTGGTTTCCTCCGCCCATCGGTGTGTGTGAATAGCTGAATGTAATGCACAATCATTGTGAAGCGCCTTATGGATGAAGGCGCTTCTATATAAATGCCACGTTTGTGTGTCTGTGCGTCCGTCAGGATGCTGAGGAACAACAAGATCAGCTGCGTTCACAACAGCAGCTTCACAGGCCTCACCAACGTCCGCCTGCTCTCTCTGTACGACAACCAGCTGACCACCATCACCCCTGGAGCCTTCGACACGCTGCAGACCCTCTCTACGCTGTGAGACCCTCCTCGCACACACACACACACACATGCACACGCACACACGCACGCACACTGGGCTGCTTTTTCACTATAGGGGCAGGACGATTCACTTAGCCCCTCGATTCAATACAATCTCGATACCTAGGGTGCCGATTCGATTTACATTGCGATTTTTATTTATATAGTGATTCTTAATTATATTGCGACGATTGTTGCGATTCGAAAATGAAAAAAAATCCCCCAATATACCACAACATTTTAAAATGATTATAAACGATATATAATCCGTGAAAAGTTGAATCATACTGTACACTTCAATGCACTCACACTCACTCACGCACACACACACTCTCTCTCTACCAGGAACCTACTGGCCAACTCCTTCAACTGTGACTGCCGTCTGGCCTGGCTCGGTGATTGGCTGCGGAGCAAGAAGATCGTCACGGGGAACCCTCGCTGCCAGCGACCCGCCTTCCTCAAGGAGATCCCTCTGCAGGACGTGGCTCTGCCTGACTTCCGCTGCGAGGAGGGTATTTATACCATATTATTATTATATTGGAGGGTATTTATACCATATTATTATATTGGAGGGTAACATATACCATAATTTTTATATTGTCACCTTTTTAAACTAAACTAAGAGGAGGGTAACATATACCATATTATTATATAGAGGGTAACATATACCATATTATTATATACTAAACTAAAGTTTTTCAAGAAGAATTTAAAACTGATCCAAAACATTAAAAGAAATCCTATCTTAGGCAATTATTTTGAAAAAACTTTTGGCCTGAGTCACACTCTTGAGATAGACCATTTTACTAAAAGATGTGGGATCATCATGATCATGATCATCATGATCCTTCTCAATTAGGCGATTTTACCAGAGGTGGCCACTGTCATGAGGAGCTGACTTGGGCCAAAAAACAACAACATATTCCTAAAAAAATGACATAGGCCATTAGTTTAAGAAGGTGACGATGTGATGCATGGATCACAGCTCCCGGTTCTCTGTCAGGTGGCTAATATTAGAGTGATGCATGGATCAGAGCTCCCGGTTCTCTGTCAGGGGGCTATAATATTAGATGCATGGATCACAGTCCTCTCTGCCATTAGCCATTGAATCACAGTTTAAATGGAAGGCCTTTTTCTTTTAGACGGTGGCACCTCATCAGCCTTTGAATGGAGTGTCTTTAAACCGAGATAAAGCGTTTGGCTCCCTTTGTGTGAAACAAAGTCGGGCCCGGCCCACGACTGATGACTTCTTCTTTTTTTTTCTTTTTTACCACAACGTCCATTTCAAATAATGCATTATTTAACGAGCGACGCTCCAAAGTGGCCGCGATGATCTTAAATAATGACCACCTTTGTGTCAGCCTTGTGTTTGCAGAATAGATTGCTACTCAGCAGTTCCTAAGCTGCGGGTCGATGGCTGACCGAGTGCAGCTATTGAGCTGTTTGCTGTATTGACCCGTCAGCCCGTTTGCTCTCCACGATGAATGTTAGCCTTGTCTTGGGGCCGCGAGGTTGCCTCCGCTATCTGTCCTCGTCTCGTCGTCGGTCGATATTACATTAGAGTGGCCTCTCTTCTCTAGTGTCTTCATTTTATCTCTCTCTCTCTCTCCCTCTCTACATTCATCACTTTCTTTCTTCTCTAAGTTAGATTTAACAGTCTCTGGACCCCACCGATACCTCGGGGTATTGTGTTGGTTTGTTTTGGACTGCCTTGGCCCTTGACCCTTGTCTCTGCACACGTGTATCAATAACCTTTCTCCATACATCCTCATTCATCCTGTCTCTATTTCAGTGCTTCTCAAACATGTTTTTGGCTCAGGTCACCCTTCTAAATAATGTTTTCATCCACGGCTCCCCTGAATTACATTGTTACTTACCTACCTTACCTACAGCACCTTATGTCATATTAACGGTACTTAACACTTTTTTTTAGGTTTGGGTTGTGTAGTTACCTTGCCATGATGTATCTCCAAATGTGGACAAGAATTTATTTATTTTTTCACAGTGATTAGAAATCGATAATTCAAAATATGCCCACAATCTTTCCCCCACATCTTTCCCCCAAAGATACAGTATGTCATGATGGAAAACTGGAGAGAATTTCAGTTTCCATAGATTGAAAATAATTCTTATACATGGCGTTTGCATCCATATTCTGGGGGGGACATTCACCAAAAAATCTACATCTTGTAGATCTTCTATATTTGGTGAAAAGACGTGTACTGTAGACTGAAAAAGATTGAAGTACAAGTAAAGTGCAAGTGACATTGATCAATTCCAAATATTATCAAAGTGTTCCGTGGCACCCCTGGACTCGCGTCAAGGCTTTTACCCATTTTGGGGCGGGAATCCCTTTTGGTGTCAGCATTATGTTATGCTTTAGCTATTGAAAAATAGCAGATCTACCAGCTCATAGCGCACCACAAGCTTGTAGGACTGCTATTTTTGAAAAATCGAAGAACCACTGTCATAGAAACATAGCTTTTTCAGAAAACTGTCATTTTCAAATTTTCATTTTCAGGCCTAAATGGGTTAAAAAACCGTGCTCTATGTCTCTCTCGTCATTCATTCCTCCTCCAGGTCACGAGGAGTCGAGCTGCGTGCCGAGGCCACAGTGTCCCAGCGAGTGCACCTGTCTGGAGACCGTAGTGCGCTGCAGCAACAAGCATCTGCACACGCTGCCCAAAGGCATCCCCAGAAACGTCACCGAGCTGTGAGTTAGTTCCACAGTCCATCTACTGTATGTAAGGGATAATATCTGGCTATAGGTGGTCATTGACAGTGAATTTAACCACCGAGGCGAAGGTGAATTATATCCCGACAATGACCACCATAGCCAGATATTATCCCACTTATTACATGGCTACCCAACATAAATTAACAAATTGACCCAAAACACAACAAAAAAAGTATTCCTTAAGTGTCGCGGTCGCGCTTGGTTGCGTCTGGCCAGCTGCAGGGCTGGAGCACTGTCGGAAAACAAGGAAGTGAGTTGATCAAATAGAATCCATTTCCGGTATACTGCTTCGTCTATTTCTCGCTCAAATGTTTTCAAAAACATTCAGTGGGGCGCAGCTGCTGCTCCGAGGGTTTGATTAGGCATCAGTCATAGAGCGGAGCGGGCATTATCCAGAAATAACAGACCGCTGAATTCAGCGATTGACCAATCACAATCAAGCATTCATTCAACCAAGCCATGTAATAAAGGACCATAAGTGAACGCCAGTAACATTGAAACGCCTGAGTGTCTTTTATCAGCCTTGAAGACTTAAATATGTCTTCAAGACTTAAATAATGCCCTGCATTCTGAGAGAGAGAGAGAGAGGAGAGCACTCAATAAACCTAGCAGTTATTCTCACAGACACCAGCCCTCAGGGCTAACACTGATGTCACTCTCACACTTGAAGCCAAGGATGTGAGCACGTGTTTGTTTGTGTGCGCGCGCGCGCGAGTGTGTGCGTGTGTTTGTTTGTGCGGGCGCGCGCGAGTGTGTGCGTGCGAGTGTGTGTGTTTGCGTGCGTGCGTCCGTGCGTGCGTGTGCTCTCTCACGTTCGTTCCTAAGGGCCAAGAGCCTGTCCACAGGGGCAGTGGGGAACGAGTCAACGTTTTTAATGAGCAGCTTTCAATGGAAAGGCGGGGGAGGGGATAGGTCCGGTCTGGAACTTTCCTGTATACCGCTCCAAGTGGTTCTCACACACACACACACACACACACACACACACACACACACACACACACGCACGCTCCGTCAAGGCCTGTCATTGTCCCAGCAGGTGTGACCAGGTGTGCCCCTTTCATCCATCCATCCGGAGACCTCTTTACTCCGTCATTATCCTGTGAAGTGCCCTCTCCCCTCCTCGCCGTGTCGTTACCTATCATTACCCTGGTGTCCTCTCCCTGTGGTTACCTATCATTACCCTGAACCCAAAGACCCCCCTCAGTAGCTGCCCGACAACCCCCCCCCTCCCCCCACTACCCCCCCATGCAGCCGCTAACAATAACAGGAGAAAGCCCCTGCAGCCTTTCCCTAAATCACCCTCCCTCCCTCCCTCCACCAAGATGGGGACCTCTCTCTTTCACTCTCTCTCCCTTTCCCTTTCGTTTTCTCCCCTTTTCTCTTTCTCACTCCATTTATTTCATTCTTTCTTTCTCTCTCTCTCTCTCTCTCACCATCCCCCCCCCCCCCCCCCCACACACACACACACACACACACACACACACACACACGCATGCACACACACACACACACACACACACACACACACACACACACACACACACACACACACGGGTGTGAGGAGGCTAGCAGGTATGTCACACAGAGTCTCTAGGGTACAACATTCTGTCCTGAGGTGGAGAGGCCAGTGCATGTGCAGCACATTGCAACCATTGGTGCATCACACACGCACACGCACGCACGCCCACGCACACACACACACACACACACACACACACACACACACACACACACACACACACACACACACACACACACACACACACACAGTAAAACGAATATATATTAAGAATAATAAGATTGAAACTCTCACTGACAGTGAATTTGGTTGTTGTGTTGACGTAAATGTGGAAAGGTGCTCATAAGCTATAAGCTAAGCTGTTGATGTTTCTCCTCAGGTACCTGGATGGCAACCAGTTCAGCATGGTGCCCAAGGAGCTGTCTACATACAAATACCTACAGCTGGTGTAAGTCTGTCTGTCTGTCTGTCTGTCTGTCTGCTCCGTTAAATCAGAAGGAATTGTGTCATAATCTCAACATGTGACTTCTCCTTCCAGAGACCTGAGCAACAACAAGATCAACTCTCTGACCAACTCCTCGTTCGCCAACATGAGCCAACTCACCACTCTGTAAGACCCTTGTTCCTTGTTTTTCTCCTCCTGACGTGCTATGACATGAACATGCTATGAAATTGTATCTAAAATGACGCAGATGCTTCCCCGGTTTTACTGGGACATACACACATGTAGGTATGGCTGTGGTGAAGACACAGCATTACATTTTCACTCGTTGATTTAATGTCGTCTTTCATTTGTAGGATCCTAAGCTACAACTCTCTGCGCTGTATTCCAGGCATGGCCTTCAGTGGACTCCGCTCTCTTCGACTCTTGTAAGTTTATTTTTGCATAGCGTGTGTATGTGTGGCCACATTTTGTTTTCACATCAACATTTACGACATTGATTGAAGATGTGTAATTGGGGACGAAATTGCTGTCCCCCAATTAAATGTTTACTGCAGTTCCATAAATTTGGGATAATAGGCATTTACAGTATCTCTTATGGTAGGGGATAATGGAATGAATATTTTCCAATGCAATGTCCCCTAAGGTTTGCGGAACCAATGTGTATGGAGATATGAGGACGATATTGTGCCTCCGGGGGATGCATAAACTGCCTTTATGGCAGTTCTAAAGCCCTGGGACTGACCCTGCAGTCATATCCGTCTGCTATAAGACTGACCCTGCAGTCATATCCGTCTGCTAAGACTGACCGTGAAGTCATATCCATCTGCTATAAGACTGACCCTGCAGTCATATCCGTCTGCTATAAGACTGACCCTGCAGTCATATCCGTCTGCTAAGACTGACCCTGCAGTCATATCCGTCTGCTAAGACTGACCCTGCAGTCATATCCGTCTGCTAAGACTGACCCTGCAGTCATATCCGTCTGCTAAGACTGACCCTGCAGTCATATCCGTCTGCTATAAGACTGACCCTGCAGTCATATCCGTCTGCTAAGCAACACGGCTGTAGAATGTAAACGAGTTGGACTAGAACATGGAGCTTTGGCACCGTGTCCAACGATACGGACGGCCGGCCTCGGATTGGTCCGAATTCAATCAAAATGCAACAGAACATACAGTAGGGTTCTGGTGGAGCTGCTCATGGGATAGTTAGGTTGTGCGTGTGTGAGTGCGTGCATGTGTGCATGCGTGTGTGCGTGCGGCCCGGGACCAGACCTCATCAGGCCTCCGTGGGCTCCGTGGTACCAGACATAGTTTTATTTTACTGTGGACAACAAAGCCTACTTTCTTTTACGGTGGGATTCGACTAAAGCCCCCCCGTTCATTAGGAGGCCGAACACACACACACACACACACACACACACACACACACACACACACACACACACACACACACAAGGGGGTTGTGTGTGTGTGTGTGTGTGTGTGTGGAATGAGAGTGAAGCTCAAGGCGTCATTAGGGCGATGCAGCGATGCCAGTCTGCTCCCCTCGCTTTGATCCCTAACGAAGCATCGGCGTTTATTTCTGCTCTCGCTCACTCAACGCCAGAACTGTGCGTATAGTCTTAAGACCCCACCCCACCCCACCCCCAACTCCCCCCCAGCCCTCGTGCAAACAAGCTAGACGCCACACGTAGACCCCCAACGCCAGCCCAACCCCCCACACTGGGCTTAGAAGTACACACGATCGCACAGTGTTAAGTGCGAGCGCGGACCACCAGTCTAACGGCAGTCCAAAACTTTGATGTTTTTTTTACTATTGGTCTGATCAATCAGCCCCCCCCCCCCCCTCCCGCTTTTAAGACGTTAATTAGCGCCACGTCTATTTTGCTTTAATTTGGGGGTGAAGAGAACACGACGCGACAATGAGCCGCGGTTCATAGATGTCATTTTTTAAGATTGTTGAAGGCGTGGGGATCAGAGTTCAACGTTGGCGGGTTCAAAGCCTGGCAGAAACCACAGCGAGGTGCCGAAGCGCTCACTCACACACACACACACACACACACACTCAGCGAGGTGCCAAAGCCTTCATAAAGTGGCACCTTTGGCTTTACAGAGCAGTAAAGAGGAGTTGAATCATTAACGCTCCAAGCTTCAAACGGACCGGGGGTCTATAGGCCTGGCATGGATGTGGTTTTTTGGTTCGTGTGTGTTCGTGTGTGTGTGTGTGTGTGTGTGTGTGTGTGTGTGTGTGTGTGTGTGTGTGTGTGTGTGTGTGTGTGTGTGTGTGTGTGTGTGTGTGTGTGTGTGTGTGTGTGTGTGTGTGTGTGTGTGTGTGTGTGTGTGTGTGTGTGTGTGTGTGTGTGTGTGTGTGTGTGTGTGTGTGTGTGTGTGTGTGTGTGTGTGTGTGTGTGTGTGTGTGTGTGTGTGTGTGTGTGTGTGTGTGTGTGTGCGTGCGTGCGTGCGTGCGTGCGCGCGTGCGTGCGTGCGCGAGGGATCTGGCGTGTGAGAGAGAGAGAGAGAGAGAGAGAGAGAGTGATGGTTGTGGTTTGGGCTGCAGATTAATAAGCTGCTAATTGGCCTGCTGGGTATTGGGTGTGAGGAGGGGGGCACGTCAGGGCGTGGCACTGCCAGGGGGAAGGGGAGAGAGAACGTGACGTGGAAGAGTAAAAGAGAGAACAAGAGTGTGGGTACGGCATGATTAAATAACCATTTGTGTCACATAGCTGGAGAAAACAGGATATGAGAGAGAGATGCCAACAAAGAAGAGAGAGAGAGGCGTGTCGTAGAAAGACAAGTATCCTCCGATAAGAGACGATCAGGTTTCTTCCTGGAGACTCTGGCTCCTGTCTGTCCCCCTGTGAGACGTCCCTGGAGGTTGGCACGGTGCTGCCTGGCTCCTGTCTGTCCCCCTGTGAGACGTCTCTGGAGGTGGACACGGTGCTGCCTGGCTCCATGCCCACACGGTGCCCTGTAGCTGTTCCCCAGACACCTCTCTCTCCCCTTCTGACACACTATCCATGGAGCCAATTAACTCTGCAATCCGGGAGCTCATTTGAATGCTTGAAAACATTAGGTTTGTTGACCCATCATGCGTGTGGTAGAGTATGTGAATACAATACAACTGGTATCTGGGTGGAGGTGGTCTGTCTACTCCTTCCATCTGGGTGGAGGTGGTCTGTCTACTCCTTCCATCTGGGTGGAGGTGGTCTGTCTACTCCTTCCATCTGGGTGGAGGTGGTCTGTCTACTCCTTCCATCTGGGTGGAGGTGGTCTGTCTACTCCTTCCATCTGGGTGGAGGTGGTCTGTCTACTCCTTCCATCTGGGTGGAGGTGGTCTGTCTACTCCTTCCATCTGGGTGGAGGTGGTCTGTCTACTCCTCCATCTGGGTGGAGGAGGTCTGTCTACTCCTTCCATCTGGGTGGAGGTGGTCTGTCTACTCCTTCCATCTGGGTGGAGGTGGTCTGTCTACTCCTTCCATCTGGGTGGAGGTGGTCTGTCTGTGTGGTGAAATAGGTGGGAAGTTGCAAAATATGCGTGAAGTTTGCATGGTTATGCGCCCTTCTTGAAGGGATGATATGCTGATATATGCGATCGCATAATTGCAATTGAATACGCCATCTTTCAAGGGCATGACTTGAATTTACATATATTTGGAGATAAGAGGTTTCTCCATGTGTGCCACAGGGCACACGTCTGTGAATATTGTATTGTGTCTTAATTCACACCTCAAAGATGTTGGAGGGGTCGGCAGTCGGGAAGTTTCATAAGTCTCGCTAATGCATGGCCGGTCGTTCACTAAGGACCCTTAGCGGTTGGTGTCGGCAGGGAGGACGGTTTGTGGTGGTTCTATTAATGGTGGTGGTGTGGTCACCCCAGGAGGTATAAGGAGGTGGTTCTATTAGTGGTGTGGTCACCCCAGGAGGTATAAGGAGGTGGTTCTATTAGCGGTGTGGTCACCCCGGGAGGTATAAGGAGGTGGTTCTATTAGCGGTGTGGTCACCCCAGGAGGTATAAGGAGGTGGTTCTATTAGCGGTGTGGTCACCCCAGGAGGTATAAGGAGGTGGTTCTATTAGCGGTGTGGTCACCCCAGGAGGTATAAGGAGGTGGTTCTATTAGCGGTGTGGTCACCCCAGGAGGTATAAGGAGGTGGTTCTATTAGCGGTGGGGCAGTGGTCACCCTGGAAGGGAAAGCAGGTGGTAATGGGCTGGCGGATTATGCCGGCCATCCGTCATCCCAGCTATTAAGCCATGTCGGCTTGTCACCCTGCATCCTATACTCAACAGGAACTGGCAAAGAGAACTGTCCTGGCTGGCACGCTCGCACACACACACACACACACACACACACACACACACACACACACACACACAAACTGCCTTTTTGTTCGTGCACAGCTCCATAATATTCATACCTCCTTCATGTACTGTTACTGTAATGTCTGCCACTTATACCTGCCTGTATATACTTTAACTACACACTCCTGGAATGTCCCGCGCTCTCTTGTGTGCAGTGCGGTCAGATCAACTTTACAACCCCCCCCCCCCCCCCCCCTCCGCCTCCGTATACCCTTGTTGGCCCTGCCATCCAGACATATATATATATAAGTAACTTGACACCAGTCATTCCAGACTCACAGAGAGGCTTGCGTCTCTGCCAGCTATAGGCTCCGCTCCAGGGAAACAAGCCACCCACCCACTCGACCAGTGAGCCAAGCCAGCCATTTAGACCAACACTCGCCTTCTCTTCAAGTCAAACATTCATGACGAAGTGCGCCGTCTCTAGTCCCACACGCAACATGCCTCGGATGCAGTGCTATAGCGCACGGGTCTAAACTAAATCTGCGGTTCCTTCTTGACATGTTCATGTCAAGAAGGACCCCCACGTCGACATGTATTTGGCAGCGGACCACCATCTGAAAATACTTTGTGCCACGGAACTTCCATTTAAAAAAAATATATATAGGATATCTACAAGCTTGTATAGATTTGCTATTTGAACAGGCCAAGCAAACACTGTTAACGTGGTTAAACTTATTGTGATGCTATTATTATTATTATTAACTCAATTTGCCGGGGACCCCTTGGAAGCCCTTCAAGGACCCCAGGGGCCCCCTTGGAAGCCCTTCAAGGACCCCAGCACAGAGAACCACTGTGAAAAATAACACGCAAGCGTTCATGTGATGAGTAATTATGCCTCTTTTTGTTTTGCCCCCATTTCCTTTCCTTCACTCCTTATAAGGTCTCTTCATGGCAACGAGATCTCAGAGCTGCCAGACGGTATCTTCAATGACGTGGCCACTCTGTCCCACCTGTGAGTATCGGCCTACACACGCACGCACGCACTCGCACCCACACACACACACACACACACACACACACACACACACACACACACACACACACACACACACACACACACACACAGCTCAAAACAATGTGCCCATGATACAACCACAGTCTGTGTACAGTAATACCCTATGCACTTACTGTACCACCCACCCAGTCAGTCTGTTGAGTGTATTCACGCACGCATGGCACACACGCACGCACACACAGCACGCACGCACAGCACACACACACACACACACACACACACACACACACACACGCACGCAGAGGGGGTCCTTCCAGGCCTGACTGCCTGGGGAGTGTGTCTCACAGTGGCCTGTCTGTGTGTAGTGCTTCCCGGTGGGCCCGCCCCCCCCCCCCCCCCCCCCCCCTAATGGAGCACAGCCCTGCGGTTAGCATGCAGCAACACACACACACACACACACACACACACACACACACACACACACAGACCCCTCCACTGTCTCATCTCTCTGTTACATCTCCAACACACACACACACACACACACACACACACACTCACGCACGCTCACACAGACACGCACGCACACACAATCACACATAAATGTGCACGCACACACACAATCGGCACAAACCGAGCATATACCCTACAGGTTTACCAACATTCTCCATGGTCTGTGGAGTTTGAGGGACAGTTATGTTTGTTTCTGTTTGTTTATTTATGCCTGTAAGTCTCTGTGAGTTTGTGTGTGTGCGTGCATGTGAGCGTGTTTGTGTGTCTATGTGTGTGTGTGTGTGTGTGTGCGTGTGTGTGTGTGTGTGTGTGTGCGCGGGTTGTGTTGTGTGTTGTCAGTGTGACTGTGGCTACATTTAAAACTAAACAGATGTATCTCTACAGTGTATCCCCACACGCGCACACACACCAGACACACGCGCACACACACACACACACACAGACACCATCTTGGCCACAAATTCGCGTCAATCTAACCTATCAATGTCTCGGTCCGTGGAGATGGAGACAGCCCGTCTCAACATCCTAAGCATTGGTTTGACTCTGAACGTCAAACTGTCTGAGTCAAACCAACACTTATTGGTTATTCTATTGTGTGGGGTGGGCGGGGAGAGGGGGGGGGGGGCTTGGAGGAAGGAATGACAGAGAGGAACGGGACAAAGACAGGAGGTTTCTTTAATGCTATGGAAGTCAAGGCCACCTGATAGAGAGAGAGAGAGAGACGGGAGAGGTTCCATTGATCCGGAGTCACAGTCAAGTGTCTTCCATGTTAGCAGATGTCAGGTGTCAGCTATTGGCCCGGCGGTCCTGAAAGATGAGCCCGTGTTCCTCCGTAATGGAACAGCATCGATTCATCCACTGTTTGTGCATCTGTGGGGGAGGGGACGGGGACGGGACCGGGGACGAGGACGAGGGGACAGAGCCACATTGATTCACGACCACCGTGACAGAGGTGGTTAAGTGTGCCTTCTGTTCACGCCGCGTTCCTCTATAATTGAGAGAGCTAACCCCCCCCCCCCCCACACACACACACACACACACACATGATGTACGACACAGAGAGAGAAGGTGTTGGTGGATATTCTTTAAATATGCATTTCACTTAGTGAAGCAAGCTTGTTTATATTTATTGTATAGTGCAGACAGTGCACTCAAAAGTTTAGTTTATGTGAGTGCTTAGAGAGACACCTGCTGGTGGTGTTGTGCGTTGCGTGCATGTGCATACCCGATGTAAAGATGTTTTTCGATATTAGACTGAGTTTTATAGATTATGATCTCAGCTTGAACATCTTTTTCATGAAATCTACATAAAATCAAACCTGTATTCTTTATGGAATCAAACAGCCGTAACCCATTCTGGACGGGAACCCCTTTTGGTGTTTTAAACATTATGTTATAGTTTAGCTATTGAAAAATATCAGATCTACAAGCTACGAGCTTGTAGGTCTGCTATTTTTTTTAAATTGTGAAAATATTTATTTCAGAAAACTGGAGGATTTAGAAGATTTTTTTATTTATTTCGAGGTCAGGCCAAAATGGATTAATAGATTGTTCTAGTGATGATGATTTTGTTATGAAAGTTACCTCTGCCATGGATGCTCACTGAAGAATTAGCTCAGCAAGAAAATACCCTGCACGTTTTGTTCAAGATCATTTCAAAACACCACACGCAATTTAAAAGTGCAGAACATATTCAAAATGAATTATAAAAAAGGGTGTTTGAAGTTCTAGGACCAAACTGTAAGACTCTCTACTGTACCTGCAGTGTCTTTGTGAAGAACGAGACAGACATTCCCTTGACCCAAAGTGTCTCCCCTTATCAACTCCAGGGCTATCGGTGCCAACCCACTCTACTGCGACTGCCGCCTGCGCTGGCTGTCCGACTGGGTGAAGACGGGCTACAAGGAGCCTGGAATCGCCCGCTGCGCCGGCCCGCCGGGCATGGAGGGCAAACTGCTGCTCACCACGCCGGCCAAGAAGTTTGAGTGTTATGGTGAGTTGGTGGTTGGTCTGAACCAGAAGTTTGAGTGTTATGGTGAGTTGGTGGTTCTGTCTGAACCAGAAGTTTGAGTGTTATGGTGAGTTGGTGGTTGGTCTGAACCAGATGTTTGAGTGTTATGGTGAGTTGGTGTTTGGTCTGAACCAGTAGTTTGAGTGTTATGGTGAGTTGGTGGTTGGTCTGAACCAGTAGTTTGAGTGTTATGGTGAGTTGGCGGTTAGTCTGAACCAGTAGTTTGAGTGTTATGGTGAGTTGGCGGTTGGTCTGAACCAGAAGTTTGAGTGTTATGGTGAGTTGGCGGTTAGTCTGAACCGGAAGTGCCTCCTTGGGTCTTCTGAACTCAACATATGGTCCAGAACGGCCACCAACACATCACTGCTTTGAAAACAAACCATATCACAGCCCCAAAGTCTTTGCTAGGACTGTCACGATTACAACATTTAAGTTGACGATTAATTGTAAAAATGAACTATTTGCAGAGATTTCACAGGGCAGATATGACAAATAACTTGAATTATATCAAACTTAAATTACTGACATATTTAATAATTTGATACATTAGGGGGGAAAAAAGGAATGAGGAATTATCAGTTTTTCCTCTGTTTTAAAACATATGAACATTTTTCAACATGGAAACGTTTATATGATGATCATGCAAAAATGATTACGATGATCTCACATAATTGTAATTAGGGCAATTATTATGTAATAATTGTGACAGGCCTAGACTAGGCCTGCGAACATCACAGCGTGATCACTGAGACTAGGCCGCCTATAGTCTTCTGCAATTCAGTCATTTTCAAAACCTCTGAATTGTTCCCCACCCTGTTTTAGCAGCTACATTGAATGTAGCTGTCACCAGACATTATCGGTAAGTGGAGATGTCCACTCCAATCACCTGGGAGACTAAGCACGGACCAATGGCCCGTTATATATCCGTCCGTGCATGTCTTTGATGCCCGCATACAGTAACCATCGCTGCTCGTTGTTGTCATGTTGCTCAGGCGAGGTGGACCCCGCCATCCTTGCCAAGTGTAACCCGTGCCTGTCCAGCCCCTGTGTGAACCAGGGCATCTGTCACACCGACCTGGGGGAGATCTACAGGTGCAGCTGCCCCCCAGGGTTCAAGGTCAGAACCCTCTTAATACAGTCATTATCTTTTTTTTTACATTTCAATGATCCCTGGTTTGATAACGTTGCTGTCGGCCAGACACCTTATATTATTATTATTATTATTTTATCTTTTTGTAAATGACGCCATACTACAGTGTCACACAAAAGCAACAAAAGCAGACCGACAAGCTCAAACCGCGGATCTGCTGCTTTTTGTTTATCTAAATCCTGAAATGTAAACGTTTTGAACATATGAGGTTGAATATATGCATTAGATATCGTGGACTCTTATTTGATAGCATTTTGTTCAATCCACTGTGTAAAATCCATCTCGCAGTGATTTTCACCTCCTGGTGCAACAGCTGAATAACGGTATATTTGTAGAATTAATGAGGGCTATCCATTCTGTCCTGCACTACTTGCTGTATAAGAGTATAAATATTCGTAGAAGTAAATAAACTAAACAAATGCTGTCACAGGGCAAGAACTGCGAGACGGCTCTGAACGCCTGCGTGAGTAACCCGTGTGCCAACGGGGGCACCTGCCAACTCAATGATGACGAGGAGGGAGAGTTCAGGTGAGGAAGAACCATCTGCAGAAACACTGCCAATACATATTGTTTTATCAAGACGAAGATTCCAATGTGAAGATGGTATTAATTTGTGTGTGTGCGTGTGCGTGTGTGTGTGTGCGTGTGTGTGTGTGTGTGTGTGTGTGTGTGTGTGTGTGTGTGTGTGTGTGTGTGCGTCTCCCAGTTGCACCTGTCCCCTGGGCTTCGAGGGCCCCACTTGCCAAAGCAACATCGACGAATGCGAGGACAACGACTGCGAGAACGGGGCCACGTGTGTCGACGGCATCAACAACTACACCTGCCTTTGTCCCGCCTACTTCACAGGTATGGTCCTACGTGTCACGCACTCTCTCTCTCACAAAAACACACACACACACACACACACACACACACACACACACTTCACCTATACGTCTTCTGCCCTGCAGGGGAGCTGTGTGAAGAGGTGGAGGACGTCTGTGCCCCGGAACGGAGTCCCTGCAAGCACCAGTCTACCTGCCTCATCACCTCCAATGGGCCCAAGTGAGTCAGGCGGGAGACAGACCCAGTAGACCTGTGGTGCTCAAAACACTTTCATAGCAAGCCCCTTGATACATATATTAGGCTGATAATCCATGATTTGAAAAGATATCAACCACCTTAATGATATTGTTGTTAGGTTAGATTTACTGTATTAGTATTGTATATAGTATCTGAATAGTCATTGGGTTATAACTTAACTTCTTGTCGGTATTGTAGAGGTGAAATTAAACTGATCATATTGCTGGGGTTCCCCCTGGAATCCCCCTACGGGACCCAAGGGCGGTGTAGCGGACCACCGGCAAATATCGAACTAGTTGTTCCGTTGTGTGTCAACTACTAAACTGTTTTAAATAGAATAGGACTAGGTGAATCACAACTGTATGTTTTTGCATGTTTATGGAGGTGTAGTAGCAGGGATTGTAAACCCAAGACAAATAAAGTTCACTTTGACCGAGAGACTATTTCACAAGAACAACAACGAATGATATGTTTTAAGCTACATGGCTAAACGTATGTGTGTGTGTGATGCAGGTGTGTGTGTGCTCCTGGCTACGTGGGTGATGACTGCGGCGTGGACTATGATGACTGCCAGGAGCATCGCTGTCAGAACGGGGCGCAGTGCGTGGACGAGCTCAACGGATACTCCTGCATCTGTGACGAGGACTACAGGTGAGATGGACGTTAGATTAGATACTCCTGCATCTGTGACGAGGACTACAGGTGAGATGGACATTAGATTAGATACTCCTGCATCTGTGACGAGGACTACAGGTGAGATGGACGTTAGATTAGGATAGACATTAGATTAGGATACTCCTGCATCTGTGACGAGGACTACAGGTGAGATGGACGTTAGATCTGCTTTCCCTTCTGCAATCAAGTTACTTATGTTACTGATTAAAACAGTGTTCTATTCTGTAAAGGTATTTTGTAAACCTTCAGAGATATGTAGTTGTCCTTCTGACAAGGAATCGACCTTCAAGAATCATTTTTTTTATCCTGCTCTTCCTGTCCTGTTCTTATTTTCTATATTATTATACACTTTTGAATTATGCCTTTTGTAATCTCTGCATCACTGAAAATTGGGGCTCTGCCCTCAATGTATTTCCGAGAAAATAAGACTAGTCATTTAAAAACAATCTGTGTGGTTACTGTGGTAGAGTACGTTAATATAATTAGTAGGCTACTGTACATGTGCAGTGGTTAGAGGTGGTCTCATTCTTGCTTTCATCTGTATCATTTATTTTAGATCTTAAGAGTTTGCTATTCAAACAAATAGCCGATATACAAGCTTACTGTGCAGTACAGTACATCTGCAATTTTTGATCATTTTGAAAAATCTTGAAAGTGTGAGAACTACTGATTTAGAAGGTAGAATCGGCCTCAAGTCTCAAGAACTCTCTCTCTCTCTCTCTCTCTCTCTCTCTCTCTCTCTCTCCCGGTGAGTTTAGCGGTCAGCTGTGCGAGGTGTCGTCGTCGCCGGTGTCCCTGTGCGAGCTGGCGGACTGCCAGAATGAGGCCCCCTGTGTGGAGCGAGGGGGCCGGGCCCTCTGCCAGTGTCTCCCAGGGTTCGGGGGCCCTCGCTGTGAGAAGCTGGTCAGCGTCAACTTCATAGACAGAGACTCCTACCTGCTGCTGTCCGACCTGAAGAACTGGCCCCAGGCCAACATCACTCTGCAGGTGAGAAGAGAAGCCTTCACTGTAACATCCTCCAGTGTTCATTCATTTAAAGGACATGTTTTAATCTTTTATAGTACCTTTTATATACAGGCTGACTTGGTGCTTTTTGGCCCGAACACAAGTATAACTGATAAAACAAAACAAAAAGATGTAACTGTAAATTAATAAGAAAGAATAGGTAAATCAAAAATTCAAATCCATAGAGCTTTAAAAACATGTGTGGATTACATTGATTGATTTAATACTAATATTTTTCCGAAAAAAGCACTCAGGAAGGCTTGTTTCCTTTGGGGTCCGTATTCAATTCATCTGAACATTTAATGAACATATTTAATTCATTATGATATTTATTTTACGTGTGTATGCCCCCACGCTCATATATAGTGTCTCCCAAATGAAGACAGTGAAGCAACTCCACGCACGCCCACAGACGTGGTATAGCCAGGAGGGTTTCGCACACGCATTATTTCCGCGTACGTACACTGTACGTCAAACGCACACGCATTATTTCCGCGTACGTACACTGTACGTCAAACGCACGCGCGCTCGGTGCAGCTGGGCCATTATAGGCATCGGGGGAATCATGGAAATAGTGAAGGTTTTGCAACGGAAGTGTGTAAGTGTCTACTCTAAATACATCTCAGCGTTTACAAATGGATAAACTAACGCCCAGGATGTGACCGTGTGCAGGTGTCCACGGCGGAGGATAACGGGATCCTCCTGTACAACGGGGACAACGACCACATCGCCGTGGAGCTGTACGAAGGACACGTCAAGGTCAGCTACGACCCCGGCAGCCAGCCCGGGCACGCCATCTACAGGTGAGGAGGCTCCATTATAAATGATGCTTTAAATAGGACTGATTGTAGGGCTACGCTATCTGTGTCCGTCTCTTGTTATGCATTTCTATTGAACTATGTGGTTTTTGTATGCTTTGTATGTGGGGCTGTAGCAGGGATGTACAGTAAGCCCAAGACTAATTTCCCTTGTGGACAATTAAAGTTAACCTTGACCTAGAGACTATTACACAAGAACAACAACAACGAATGCAATGTTTTAAAGCTATATGGCTAAATTGTGTGTGTGTGTGTGTGTGTGTGTGTGTGTGTGTGTGTGTGTGTGTGTGTGTGTGTGTGTGTGTGTGTGTGTGTGTGTGTGTGTGTGTGTGTGTGTGTGTGTGTGTGTGTGTGTGTGTGTGTGTGTGTGTGCGTGCGCCTGCCTGTGCGTGTGTGTGTGTGTGCGTGCACCTGCCTGTGTGTGTGTGTGTGTGTGTGTGTGTGTGTGTGTGTGTGTGTGTATGCGTGCGTGTTTCCCAGTACCGAGACCATCAACGACGGGCAGTTCCACACGGTGGAGCTGGTGACCTTTGACCGCATGGTGAACCTGAGCATCGACGGGGGTCTCCCCACCAGCATGGACAGCCTGGGGGCGGTGCGGCCCCTCAACGGGGAGGCTCCGCTATACGTGGGGGGTAGGGGCCCTCTGCAGAACACACCCCTCTCCACTGCAGGCACTACAACTATACTACACTACTGTCACCCCACCCCCTCGCTATGTCACCACCCCACCCCACCCCCCCCCCCGGAAACCAGTGGTGGAAGAAGTACTCTGATTTGTTGTTACTTGAGTAACACAAAATACTGTATACTGCGAGTAAAACACCTGTATTTCTAATCTGACTTGAGGAAAAGTATTGCCATCAGAATGTGCTTAAAGTACCGGTACTGAAATATCTTTCACAATTTGGCAAAAACATTTTGAAAATAGCACATCTACTCACGCTGCGATATTATAGTAATAATCTAAATCTGCAAAGTAACAAGTAAAGATGTCAAATAATTGCTGTGGAGCAAAAGGTAAAGCAAAGAAATTTAAATACTCAAGGAAAGTAACAGTACCTCAAAACAGAATAGCCCACAGTACAGGAGTAAATATACTTAGTTACTTTCCACCACTGACCGCAACCCAGCCCCACCTCCACCTTCTACCAAACCCATGCCCCACCCCCAACCACACCCATGCCCCACCCCCAACCATGCCCCACCCCCAACCACACCCAAGCCCCACCCCAACCACCCCCATGCCCCACCCCCAACCACACCCATGCCCCACTCCAACCACCCCCATGCCTCACCCCAACCACCCCCATGCCCCACCCCAACCACCCCCATGCGCCACACCCAACCACACCCATGCCCCACTCCAACCACACCCATGCCCCACCCCCAACCACACCCATGCCCCACCCCCAACCACACCCATTCCCACCTCCAGCCATGACTGTGTTTGCTAGAGGCGACAAACTGCAGAATATTCATCACACAGTAAAACTTGATATAATTGGTAGTATAATCGGAATCGGCCATAATAATGCCATATCTGTATTGAATTGGTCTCAATATAAATCTGATTATTTAATCGGTTTTTGAAAAATGAAAAAATTCATCAATGAGTTCGATATTAATATATATTATTAATACCTCTAGTCTAGAACAAAAGCCAAATCAAATATGATGTTATATCTGAAGTAAAGATAAATATAGCCTCCAGCATATCTCTTATCTAACCTCTTATCTCCATATTCTAACTTATCTATCTATAAATGCACCAGCATAAGTCTCTGTACGAACTGGAAAACCTGCTTAACGTAAAGCACTCGGTGGACCCATGCTTTTTCCATAGACCAAGGGTTCCCACACCTCTCAGGCCGTGACCCCCCAAATAATCATATTTGAACCCCCCACCCACCCTGACAAGCACTTGGAATTTTACTTTGAGTTTGACTCTGTTCCAGAACTTGTAACGCCTCACACTGCGAGGTGTAAACTTGTAGATCGCGTATTTTCAAAAGAATTACGTAATATTTGACAATTTGGTTTTAAATAAATAAATCGGGGACCCCCGTCCTCCAGTTTGGAATCCACTGCTATAGACTTAAATACTGCAATACCTTCACAAGACATTTATACTGTGTGCAAAGTGTGCCCCCTAGTGACTCTTATTTGAACTACCAGACACAGTCTTCACTTCAATCACATTATGTTTTGTTATTGGCATGCCTTTTAAATGCAGACATTCATTTACATTATGTATCTATGTGTTGTTGTTGTGTGTATGTGTTTTGAACAACATTATTTTTTTGGTATAATGATAATTATACCCAAAAAAATATATTATAATAATAATGTTTTGCCACTTTTGTCACAGTGTTTGTGATGTGTTGTTTTTGTGTTGTTCGTCAGTGAATGTAACCCAGCATTCATACAAGACAACATCGATGCCTTACTGTCTGCTGTTTCAACAATGCTGTGCCTCACATTATTATCGTGTAGCAATACATTCTCTACTGAATTTGCAAAATTTAGTGATACTCTTTTGTTAAAATAAGCGTTGCATCGCTCTACATTCCAGTAGTAATCACTGCTATGGTTTTGGTCAGGATATTGATTTTATCCAATCCAGAAAGAGATATTGTGTAGGATACAGGTACAGGATAAACAAGTCAAATCAGAAGTGATCAATCAAGAAAATAAATGAGCAGACCAAATTGGAGCTGGAGGGTTGTGTCTCTTCTGATTGGATAAAAATGCTATCCTGAGCTGAAAATATATATTCTGTTAAGAGCTGGAGAAAGGGCGAGATCCCTAGTTACTGAACAAAGTCAGCAATGATTACTATCGGAATGTAAAGGTTTAACGTTTTAACAAAATAAAGAAAAATACCTGCACCAAGTGGGACACACGTTGGTTGAAAACGCCTTCCTCCATTACTCTCATATATCAGCCCTGTGTTAGCTGTCGTGTCCTGTGGTCCCATTCCACCTCCTTCACACTTATGACCGTATCCTCTTCTGCTTCTCTGCCCGCCTGTCTGTCTGTCTGTCTGTGTCTGTCTGCCTGCCTGCCTGTCTGTGTCTGCCTGCCTGTCTTGTCTGTCTGTCTGCCTGCCTGTCTGCCTCTTCTCTCTCTCTCTCAGGTATGCCGCAGGACTCTCACTCGGCGGCCTTCCGCCTGTGGCAGATCCAGAACGGCTCCAGCTTCCACGGCTGCATCCAGAACCTGTACATCAACAACGAGCTGCAGGACTTCACCAAGACGCAGATGAAGCCCGGCGTGGTGCCGGGCTGCGAGCCCTGCAAGAAGATCTACTGTCTGCACGGCATCTGCCAGCCCGACGGGGCCCAGGGCCCCGTGTGCCACTGCCAGCCGGGCTGGAGTGGGACGCACTGTGACCAGCCTGCTGCCAACCCCTGCCAAGGCAGCAAGTATGTTGTACCTCTGGGCGGGACACACAAGAGTGACAATCGAAGGACTTTTTAATACCTAGAAAAGAGAAAGACCATTACCAACAGTAATCAACAAGCTATACTATAAAAATCACACCCGTATGAAGTGAGGGGCGCTAATATATTATGGTCATCGCGACACATATGCTATTTTAAAATAGACAAATATATATAGGGCTGAAGTGGTTCATGTATGTTTTGTAATAATAATCGTGAAGAGACTTCCGCACACCCGGTTCTATTCCGAGCAGGTGTAGGAGAGAAGAGACCTTTTATTTAGGAGAGCAATGTTTCGGTCGTGAAGCCTGAGGAAGATCTCACGACCGAAATGATGTCCTTTAGTGCCTTAAACAAACATTAAACTCCATAGACTTTGTCTGGCAAACGACTTACGTCATAAATGCTCTTAACAAACCCCATAGACTTGGCTGCCATATGACGTAATCTTCAAAAGCAATGTTTTGGAGTCCCTCAAATAATAAATAAACATCTCATAGCATACCAGATGAGTTTCTGCAGAATGGATATAGTGCCATTTAACGCGGTCTAACTGAGTTTCGTCTCTCCACAGGTGTGTTCACGGGACGTGCATATCGCTGGACGATCAGTCGTACCGCTGTGAGTGCACGGAAGGTTACCGCGGTGCCCTGTGTAACCAACAGGGGGAGCTCTTCAACCCCTGCCGCCGCTTGGCGTGCAAACACGGACGTTGCCAGATCTCCGACACGGGGGACGCCTACTGTCACTGTGAGAGCGGTTACACCGGGGAGCTCTGTGACGCAGGTCGGTTTAGCACACGTATACACAAACCATACCATGATAGCACATGCTGGACCCAAGAATGAATGAAAACAAACTAATGGTCTGGATATTTACACGGTACCTGAAGTAATGTGCCGTTTGAGAACTTCACATGTCCTGCCATTGGCAATTCAGTAAATTGTCAGTTCATTGTCAGAATATTGTCAGTGAGAAAGGTGTTCATTCTATTCAGATGCCCTGAATAGATAGAGTTCTTCTGCTGGACACTGCTTTTCAGTAGCAAAGCAGTAGAATTAGTTAAAGTGAATAAAACCTGCAGGGTTAAACATGCATGCATTTTCAGAAAACCTTAAGGAAAAAATATCTGAAAAGTGTTGGTATGGCAGCAGATGTATACTTTATGTGAGAGCGAGAACAAAATACAAAAAGTCTGTGAATAAAAAGTCTAAATGTGCTAAATGTTTTTTGATTGATTGAAATATTTATAAACAGTTTGCAGAATTACAGTACATTTCATGCACAAACTCAATACAAAGACTGTTAACTGTCTGTGAGTGGACGACCCAATTAAGCATTACACTTGTTTACAAGAGGGTCCACCATGTTCAATTCATAAAAAAAAACATTTAGAGACGTACAAATAGACACTTCTATTATAGTCAAAGAACAGAACAGGATTGACATTTCATGTCAGTGCGTGTCGACCGCATAGTCCACATGAGGTAAACTGACACTGGTATAATCCGCAGGTAGGTCCAAGGAAGAGCTAAAGTCTAAGACCAGCCTGACGACAGGCGGCGCTCATGCCTTGTTGGGCAGTGTGACGGCGGCCGGGTGGAAGCTGTTCATGAACCTGACGGTGTTTCTCTTGATACTGCGGTAGGCCTCCTTGCCCGGCCGCGGTCGTTCGTTGTAGGGGTTTGAACAGTTTGAGGCTGGGGTGCTGCCTGACCTTGATGTGGCGCTGGGCTTTGACTAATGACTACACACCGCTTCGGCGCGTTTGTGTAGTCATACATTTAGACTAAAAAGATAACTCAAAACAGTCCTGGGGACTTGTTTCCATTGTGGTCCTATGTGTTCAATTCATAAACATAGCATAAAAAAGAACACAATAAAAGTAGAAAGGGGACAGGGGTGTAGGCAGTGAATGCCACCACCTTTCTAAGGGAGAGGTGAGTTTACCTCCCCCCTTTGGCATCCTGAAAGATGGATTTTCAGGCCTGAGAATGAAGCCAGTGATCCACATGTTTTAAGGGATGGCGTCAGCATTCCACAGTTTGGTGGCAATGCAGTAGAAAGAGAATTTACCCAGTGCAGTTCCTGGAGCGTGGGAAGCTCACCTCGCATTATGCGATGCTATGCCGATCGCAACGTCATCACTAGTTAACCACGTGGTGTCACGTATAAAATAGGAACGCCAGGTTGAACGTGGTTAACTGCTTAAATCCTGGGCCTGGGCCGTGGCTCAGCGGTCCAGGCACCTTGGCTGGTAATCCAGTCTGGCAGTGTGCCGTGGGTTCGACTCCCGATCCCGACGGCCTTCACTGCTTGTCATCGCCCCATCTCTCTCCCCATTTCCTGTCAGCCTCCCTCCATAAAAAAATGTAAAATAAAGGTGAAAGCCACACAAAAAAAAAAGAAAGAAAAGAAAGCTGCATAAATCCTGTAGTCATAAGGCCCATTTTCCACCAAAAGAGCTCTTTGGTTCTAGAACTGGCTCCGGTCTTTACTTTTTTATGATGGTTAATATCACATCTGCATCTTCCAACCTGAATCGTGATGTGGCCACTTTGTTTCCACTTCAAGGCAAGAAGAAGTAATTTTTTGTTTCCAGTTCGAACTAACTTTTAGGGAAACAAGAGCGGAACCGGTTCAACCCCGGTGGAAAAGGTGCCTTAGAGAACCAGACTTTAACCAGACTTTACAAACTGTACTTTGACATTGTTTTCCATCTACACCAATCTCTTTGCCAAAAAATATCCAAGCTTGCAGATCGGCTATTTTTGCCGAATGTTCCCCCTCCCAGATTAGGCAAGCTGGGGTTCAAATGTTAATTTCCCGGTGGTGGTTTGCCTCCCCCTGTCCAGAGTCTGAATGCCGAGGGGAGCCCGTCCGAGACTTCTACCAGGTGCAGCGAGGCTACGCCATCTGCCAGACCACGCGCATGGTGTCCTGGGTGGAGTGCTCCGGGGCGTGCGACACGGGCGCCTGCTGCGCCAGCCAGCGGATGAAACGCCGGAAATACTCCTTCGAGTGCAGCGATGGGACCTCCTTCAGCGAGGAGGTGGAAAAGACCATCAAGTGCGGCTGCGTGGGCTGTAGCATGTAGCACCTCTCGCGCACACCTGCTAACCGCCGCCTTTGAGTTGGGCGACAGGAAGGAAGGAAGTGAGAGAGCGAGAGAGAGAGAGAGAGAGAGAGAGGACTGGAGGAAAGCGTAGGGAGAGAAAGAAAGAGGGAGAGAGAGAGTATAAAGAAATATATATAAAACCTCTATCTATATATTATGGACAACAATGTTTGTAAAATAAGACATTTCCTTCCCTTCCAAGGATGCGTGACCTCACAGTACAGTGACAGAGAAATCAACAATACAGCGCCGACACCCATTGCATCTGCAACCACAACGTTGGGAAGTCCAAGAGGTCCAGAGGTTTCAGGGTGTTCCACAACCATCACTGAGGCCTCTGGCAGTCTAGTCAACCACCTCCCATGTTCACTTCCTGCGAGGACGGACGGACGGACGGACGGACGTAAAGAGGAAGAGAAAAGGTAAACAACGTAGAGAGTGAGATTGAACGGTGAGCGGATGAGCGGAGAGCGGGACCGTTTTGACTTGGCAAAGCTATTTTGAGTTGAGCTTGGCTGGGCTTATTCATCCAAGCGGGGAATGACCGGGCTGTGGTTTGGATTTGGGTCGAGTTAAATGAGTTGCCGGTCGAGGTGTAGCGATTTCTCTGCCGGGTTTTACGGCTTTTCCATCCACGCATGCGCGACCCACGTTGAATTGAACAGGAGGAAGGTCAGGTCAAAGTGGCACATAAATCCAACGGGGACGAGGGGGGCTTTCAGGCTTGGTGGTCTGCTGTGAGTTTACCTTACATACAGTTCAGTACATAGACACTCCATGGAGATACAGACTGCACTGACTAGCAGCACTGAGAAATAGTCATGCATGTGATCGGACACACACACGTGTGCGCACACACACACACACACACACACACACACACTCACACACACACACACACACAAACACACACACACACACACTCAGTCTTGCAGTGAGAGGACTTGTTTGGTATAATTCCGTCTGTTCTCTACACAGAGAGACCCCATGTAGTGCGGGCAGTGCCCGGTTGTTATCTGTTCCCCCAGAATGCATTGCCTCAAGGTTAGGCCAATTTGCATAAGCCCCTCCCCCAATGAGAAGGAGGATGTTCAGCCCCTCCCCTCTATGCTTGCAGTATTAAACTTGTGCAAACAGTTGCATGTGCGGAGAAAACGTTTGCCAATGAATATGTAGAGCTTCTTATATCATCAATGTTATTTCAAAACAAAAACTTTCAGATTAGTCTTTTGTTTTGGTTGTTCTCTCATTTGGTTTTGTTACGTCTAATTTCTTAAATTGTTTTTTTTTGTTTTATTTGTTATATTTTGTTTCATGATGTAACCTAACTCCTTTTAGCCCTCTCTTTATACAGAAATGCCTAACAGATTCTAATATATATATTTGTATTTCTTTTTGGTATAGTATTTTTCTATGTTAAAGAGTAAGTCTGTGTTTTCTGGAAGCTGTGGAGCTGGTGGAAAGGTATCCGACAGGCTCCCCAGGTGTTTTATGATTTATTGATTTCACTTGCTCAAACCACCTAATTTGTAATTGGCCAAGAAGAGAGCGGTTGATTGGCCTTTTATTTTTTATTTTATTTTTTGTATAGGAGTCAGTATTGGTCTAGAAATCTGTTTAATATTGTATATGTTGTCTTCCATGTGAATATTACATCTAATTCATGCAGAGTCTGTGCTTGTTTTTATTTTTTATTTATTTTATCTAAAGGCTTTTTCCTGTAGAAAGTAAAAGGCATACATTGTTGCTGAATTTCAAATATTTTCAAAAATGTTTAAAAAAAAGACAAAAAAAAGAAATGAAAAAAGACAGAGGGAGGGAAAAAAGTTACAAAAATATAAGGATCATAAAAAGCTGTAAGGTGTTCAGAGAAAGAGAGTCCCGACAGTGTTTATTCTTCCTCCATCCGGCTCAGACATTCCTTGTTTGCTGCAACGGCCGCGAGAGGGCAGAGCCAAGATAGAAAGAATCGAGAAAAAAAGAAAAAAACAATATGTCCCCCTGAGATTCGATCTCCCCTGTAATTAACATACCACACTTGAAAATATGCAGAAAGGTTTCAGATTGTTTTCATGTTCATTTTTGTTGTATTTTCGTCATTTTCATTTGATAACATGTTTGCCATAAAGAGAGGTACTTCGAGGTTGATTTCATAGTTTAATGCTGCGATCCGCAACTTTCACGTCCCGCCCTTACCGGGATTCAAAACCCGGTCCCTCCCCCGTGCATTAGCGTAACCTAAAAAGAGAGTATGTTTCGGGGAGGTGGATTACTTTCCGTTGAGTTCAATTTGCGGGGAGATGGAGGCATTTATCATTATTGTATTAACATACTCTACCGCATATACAGGTTGGTTACAATAATGTTTTGTTCACAAAACAAGTTATGGATCGCAGCTTTAAAAGAGTTCAAATGTAGTCAAGCTCAACTGATCAATAAGCTGCTGTCAAGCCAGAAGATATGGGATCAAGTTGCCTCTACAGATCTATAGATCTATACCTGGGGGCAGATCCTCCTTGATCTGTTAGAACAGACATGTAAAGAATTATATGCCTACTACTGACAGATATACACAAGAGGAAGTGCTAGCCATTTTTAAATGTCTGTCAATTCTGACCGGCTATATAGACCATATGATAGGGAAGAAATGGTGCCAATTTACAGTGAACTAAACAGTCATACCTGAATGTATAAATGTGTATAGATAAATATGACCTATGCTTATTCATGAAGTGGTAACTTTTAGCTGTTATTTAGTTTTTCCAGTGTAAGATATAAGACCCATCCCATTCTGTGTCATAAGTGGCGGTCCCTAAGGATGGACCTGATTCTCTCGGAGGACAAGGGGAACGTGTTTGATCCATGTCGCTCATCTAAAATCATTCTTGAGGTGTGATCCCTGATCTGCACCAAATATTGCCCACATCTCTGCGCTCCTGTCCGTACCGTTCCCACGTTCAACTTTGTTTTTACATACTGTTAATGTGATCTTAAGTGGTGTAACTATAATCCCACCAAGGAATCTCATGAGCAGTGATTTATGCTTTGACGACAATGACACCTTTAATATAATAATTAAAATAAATAGGCAGTCGACAAGCTCCCAAAGCGTTGAATATGCGACATGTTGGGAGCTTGTAGGTCTGCTTTCTTCAGTGCACGACAGCGTACAATGAAGTATGATTCAGGCTTCTTGGTGGTTTGCACACGTATGTATACACATTATACGCGGGAACTGCGCGCGAGTATTTCTCATCAAGACTATTTGCATAGTTGATGCTTCATTCATACATAGGTTGAAGCCTTTATTCACGGTTAAAATAAAATAAAAACATGACATTGGTTCCGAAAATGTAATGTGTCCCTTTACCGTCGCGTAGGCTAATAGTGTTCTGTGAGTGTAGCCTATAATCATGACAGTTTGAAAAAAAAAAAAAATCAGGAGAATTTATCGCACACAAAAATAAACCAATTGTCCCCAGTGTGTAAGGACTGTTTAGTCAACAAAGCATAAATAAGGTCTAGAGCCCAAACCACACCAGTTACAACTACTCGCAAAGTAGTCGCAACTCCTTGCAACAAAACAGTTTTAAGGTCAACCACACCAACTCCTTGCTGCGACTGCCATTGGAGATAATGTTTGCAAGGAATTGCGTGGCGACTCGTTGGTGCGTTTTGGGCTTTAGGCTACACATCTCATAGAGGTGTACCTTTCTAGTGGAATGGCTTCCCTTTGTTTCCCTGTCTCCTTCCCCTTTGTCTGCACTGATCTGTACTGGATAGGTGAATTCAACGTCCTGGTAGAGACATCTTTAGTGTTGCTTTGTGCTATATTGAGATGTAATTCCGTTATCGGGTCAGGTGACCATAAAACCATTTCCCATCTTATGAACTGTTTTCATAAACATGTTAATGTAAGACACAATGTCTCTGTTGTATTGAACTGGTGCAAAAAACATTGAAAAACTAAAATAAAAAAGAACAAAAAAAAGTTTAAAAAAATGAAGAAAAAAGATTCTCTGGTTCTGTCCTACAGATAAGCTTCTGTTTGCTTTGTATGTTGCAGGATTCATGGTGGGATTGAACTGATAAACTCCCAATAATGCTGAATGTATGTAGTGCCACCGACATAATGTTTACCGAAACTCCACTCTTTTCATTCATTAAACTTTATCGTGTGTGCTTTTAAAACAATCTGTCGTCTCTCATTGTGCTGTGTGTCGATTCATGGGTTCTAAACAAAATGTAACGAGGCAAACACTGCCAAAATGTAAAAGAATCACTCGTGTGAAGTGAGGGGCGATGACTATTTATATCGGCCACATGACGTCATCATTTAGTGGCCTCCTGCCCAATACAAATAAGGTCCATAGACTTGGCTGGCAAATGATTTAAGTCATAAGTCCTCTAAACAAACAGTCCATGCATAGACTTGCCTGGCTCTAAAGTGCTCTAAACCCATTCAAAACCTTCTGTATGAGAGGCATAAATCGCATGTAGAGTGGATGACATCTATTCATTCTTGGCTAAAACAAAACATAACTGGGTCATTCCAGAATTGGACGTCCATCTTAAGCCCAACACACACCGTCTGCGAACGCCGTGCGTCAAAACAGCCGCCTCCGTTATTTTCAATGAACCTATCCCACACCGGTGGCGTCCGATGCGCGTTCACGCCTCGCCTGACGCTCCGATACACCACTGTTCTATTTTCCAGTGCCGCGTCGCTGCGCACCCGGTGTGTGTCGGGGCTTTAGTTGTCAGAATGTATGTTGGTTGAAATCAGGTGATATTCTAGGACAGATCAGACTAGTCTTGGTTTGACTTGATCTGGCCCCAATCGAGACGTCACTAATTCGCCGAGATCCTGACCGTGCTTGCTGGGAATTGCTAACCCTAATCTCTAAGTGGTTACAATGAATGGTCACTCATTTGCAGACAATGCAGCTGTGAAAGCTCATCCCTCTTGTACCGCTCTACATACGTATGGTCAGCCCCCTCCGTCCTGCTCGGGCTCCCACACAGGTGTGAGGCTCGATGTGTCGGACACAGTGGTCAGCAAGCTTTGGATGTTGTACTTTGATGTCCGTCACACTCTGCCTATCGGCATAGTAGGTTGATGTTCTGCCGTGATATACATCAGCGGCACAGCAGCAGCTAAGGCAGCCATCTAGGATGGTCATGAGGGTCCCAAGTCTCCGAGCTATTGAGCATTTCAAGACGGACCCACGGACCACGGACCCACGACCCTTATGGGCCCATTTGTACAATCTCAATTACAGACCCCCCCATAACACCCTCAAGGACCCCTGGGGTTCTCTGGACCCCGTGTTGAGAGCCAGTGTATAGTAGGTCTGACTATTCACAGTGAAACAGTGGCCGCATAGTCTTCTGCTGAGGGCCCACATCCACACCAGTCACAGTACAAGACATTTAGTCATTCATAACAGAAAAAGTGCCTGGAATATCAGAAAATCAATCAAAGCAACTAGACCGACCAATAAAAGCAGCAACGGATCCGACAGGATCACTAGTAACGCAGAGCCACTCAGCACCCGAATGGCTATTGAATACGTTAGACAAAACACGCCCATGGTGTGCCCGACCAAACCCATGAAGATGGCGTCCTTCAGGAGCCGCCTGTCGTCGCCCGACGTCAGCAGCACCTCGTCTTTGTCCTCCTCGTCGTACACTATGTCGTAACGCACCATGTTCCTCTTCTTGACCCGGCGCTTTGGCTCTGCCAGTTTTGCGAGCTTGTAGAAAAGGCAGCTGCTGCTCCCGCAAGGCCCCTCGGACGGAGGGGGGGAGGGGGTGGCGGCGGCGGCTGCTGCTTGACTCTCCTCCGATGCGTCTCTGGTCCTCTTTGATTTGCTGAAGAGACCCTTCTTCACCCTGATCAGGAAACTGACCATCGCTGGGACAGTCCTCCGAGGTCACGGCCCCGTTGATAAGTGATGTTCGTAATGTAGCCTAAGGGTATTCCACGGCTTTCGTCCAATGTTAGGTATATGGGTGGCTCGGGTGCATACACTGGCTAAATGTGATCCCGGCTCAGACACCAGCTGTATATATGGTGTGGAGTGGTGACGTCACTATGGGAGGACAGTGGTGAAAGTAGCTTGGAGTTCCCAGAAAGGTCCAAAATGATGAGAAACGAGGATAACTTTTTTTTCCAAAATTTCAAAAAACATGGGCTATAACCCATCGTTTTTGTCAAATTGCGGAATTGCGGAAATTGTGGAAATTGCGAAAATGGTAATTGCGGAAATTGCGGAAATGGAAATTGTGGAAATTGTGGATATTGCGGATTTTTTTTTCATTTTTTCTTTTTTTTCAAATCCTCAAAAATGATGAAAAACGGCGCGCTATAGTATGCCGTACGATATGGGCTATAGCCCATGGTCCAAAATGATGAGAAACGAGGATAACTTTTTTTTTCAAAATTTCAAAAAACATGGGCTATAACCCATCGTTTTTGTCATTTCGTCATTTTTTTCAAATCTTCAAAAATAATGAAAAACGGCGCGCTATAGTATGCCGTACGATATGGGCTATAGCCCACGGTCCAAAATGATAAGAAACGAGGCTAACTTTTTTTTTCAAAATTTCAAAAAACATGGGCTATAACCCATCGTTTTTGTCATTTCGTCATTTTTTTCAAATCCTCAAAAATGATGAAAAACGGCGCGCTATAGTATGCCGTACGATATGGGCTATAGCCCATGGTCCAAAATGATGAGAAACGAGGATAACTTTTTTTTTCAAAATTTCAAAAAACATGGGCTATAACCCATCGTTTTAGTCATTTCGTCATTTTTTTCAAATCTTCAAAAATGATGAAAAACGGCGCGCTATAGGATGCCGTACGATATGGGCTATAGCCCATGGTCCAAAATGATGAGAAACGAGGATAACTTTTTTTTTCAAAATTTCAAAAAACATGGGCTATAACCCATCGTTTTTGTCATTTTGTCATTTTTTTCAAATCATCAAAAATAATGAAAAACGGCGCGCTATAGTATGCCGTACGATATGGGCTATAGCCCATGGTCCAAAATGATGAGAAACGAGGATAACTTTTTTTTTCAAAATTTCAAAAAACATGGGCTATAACCCATCGTTTTTGTCATTTCGTCATTTTTTTCAAATCTTCAAAAATAATGAAAAACGGCGCGCTATAGTATGCCGTACGATATGGGCTATAGCCCACGGTCCAAAATGATAAGAAACGAGGCTAACTTTTTTTTTCAAAATTTCAAAAAACATGGGCTATAACCCATCGTTTTTGTCATTTCGTCATTTTTTTCAAATCCTCAAAAATGATGAAAAACGGCGCGCTATAGTATGCCGTACGATATGGGCTATAGCCCATGGTCCAAAATGATGAGAAACGAGGATAACTTTTTTTTTCAAAATTTCAAAAAACATGGGCTATAACCCATCGTTTTAGTCATTTCGTCATTTTTTTCAAATCTTCAAAAATGATGAAAAACGGCGCGCTATAGGATGCCGTACGATATGGGCTATAGCCCATGGTCCAAAATGATGAGAAACGAGGATAACTTTTTTTTTCAAAATTTCAAAAAACATGGGCTATAACCCATCGTTTTTGTCATTTTGTCATTTTTTTCAAATCATCAAAAATAATGAAAAACGGCGCGCTATAGTATGCCGTACGATATGGGCTATAGCCCACAGTCCAAAATGATGAGAAACGAGGCTAACTTTTTTTTTCAAAATTTCAAAAAACATGGGCTATAACCCATCGTTTTTGTCATTTCTTCATTTTTTTCAAATCCTCAAAAATGATGAAAAACGGCGCGCTATAGTATGCCGTACGATATGGGCTATAGCCCACGGTCCAAAATGATGAGAAACGAGGCTAACTTTTTTTTTCAAAATTTCAAAAAACATGGGCTATAACCCATCGTTTTTGTCATTTCGTCATTTTTTTCAAATCCTCAAAAATGATGAAAAACGGCGCGCTATAGTATGCCGTACGATATGGGCTATAGCCCATGGTCCAAAATGATGAGAAACGAGGATAACCTTTTTTTTCAAAATTTCAAAAAACATGGGCTAAAACCCATCGTTTTTGTCATTTCGTCATTTTTTTCAAATCTTCAAAAATAATGAAAAACGGCGCGCTATAGTATGCCGTACGATATGGGCTATAGCCCACGGTCCAAAATGATAAGAAACGAGGCTAACTTTTTTTTTCAAAATTTCAAAAAACATGGGCTATAACCCATCGTTTTTGTCATTTCGTCATTTTTTTCAAATCCTCAAAAATGATGAAAAACGGCGCGCTATAGTATGCCGTACGATATGGGCTATAGCCCACGGTCCAAAATGATGAGAAACGAGGCTAACTTTTTTTTTCAAAATTTCAAAAAACATGGGCTATAACCCATCGTTTTTGTCATTTCGTCATTTTTTTCAAATCCTCAAAAATGATGAAAAACGGCGCGCTATAGTATGCCGTACGATATGGGCTATAGCCCATGGTCCAAAATGATGAGAAACGAGGATAACTTTTTTTTTCAAAATTTCAAAAAACATGGGCTATAACCCATCGTTTTAGTCATTTCGTCATTTTTTTCAAATCTTCAAAAATGATGAAAAACGGCGCGCTATAGGATGCCGTACGATATGGGCTATAGCCCATGGTCCAAAATGATGAGAAACGAGGATAACTTTTTTTTTCAAAATTTCAAAAAACATGGGCTATAACCCATCGTTTTTGTCATTTTGTCATTTTTTTCAAATCTTCAAAAATAATGAAAAACGGCGCGCTATAGTATGCCGTACGATATGGGCTATAGCCCACGGTCCAAAATGATGAGAAACGAGGCTAACTTTTTTTTTCAAAATTTCAAAAAACATGGGCTATAACCCATCGTTTTTGTCATTTCTTCATTTTTTTCAAATCCTCAAAAATGATGAAAAACGGCGCGCTATAGTATGCCGTACGATATGGGCTATAGCCCACGGTCCAAAATGATGAGAAACGAGGCTAACTTTTTTTTTCAAAATTTCAAAAAACATGGGCTATAACCCATCGTTTTTGTCATTTCGTCATTTTTTTCAAATCCTCAAAAATGATGAAAAACGGCGCGCTATAGTATGCCGTACGATATGGGCTATAGCCCATGGTCCAAAATGATGAGAAACGAGGATAACTTTTTTTTTCAAAATTTCAAAAAACATGGGCTATAACCCATCGTTTTTGTCATTTCGTCATTTTTTTCAAATCTTCAAAAATAATGAAAAACGGCGCGCTATAGTATGCCGTACGATATGGGCTATAGCCCACGGTCCAAAATGATGAGAAACGAGGCTAACTTTTTTTTTCAAAATTTCAAAAAACATGGGCTATAACCCATCGTTTTTGTCATTTCGTCATTTTTTTCAAATCCTCAAAAATGATGAAAAACGGCGCGCTATAGTATGCCGTACGATATGGGCTATAGCCCACGGTCCAAAATGATGAGAAACGAGGCTAACTTTTTTTTTCAAAATTTCAAAAAACATGGGCTATAACCCATCGTTTTTGTCATTTCGTCATTTTTTTCAAATCCTCAAAAATGATGAAAAACGGCGCGCTATAGTATGCCGTACGATATGGGCTATAGCCCATGGTCCAAAATGATGAGAAACGAGGATAACTTTTTTTTTCAAAATTTCAAAAAACATGGGCTATAACCCATCGTTTTTGTCATTTCGTCATTTTTTTCAAATCCTCAAAAATGATGAAAAACGGCGCGCTATAGTATGCCGTACGATATGGGCTATAGCCCATGGTCCAAAATGATGAGAAACGAGGATAACTTTTTTTTTCAAAATTTCAAAAAACATGGGCTATAACCTTTCGTTTTTGTCATTTCGTAATTTTTTCAAATCTTTAAAAATGATGAAAAACGGCGCGCTATAGAATGCCGTACGATATGGGCTATAGCCCATGGTCCAAAATGATGAGAAACGAGGCTAACTTTTTTTTTCAAAATTTCAAAAAACATGGGCTATAACCTTTCGTTTTGTCATTTTGTCATTTTTTTCAAATCTTCAAAAATGATGAAAAACGGCGCGCTATAGTATGCCGTACGATATGGGCTATAGCCCATGGTCCAAAATGATGAGAAACGAGGCTAACTTTTTTTTTCAAAATTTCAAAAAACATGGGCTATAACCTTTCGTTTTTGTCATTTCGTCATTTTTTTTAAATCTTCAAAAATGATGAAAAACGGCGCGCTATAGTATGCCGTACGATATGGGCTATAGCCCATGGTCCAAAATGATGAGAAACGAGGCTAACTTTTTTTTTCAAAATTTCAAAAAACATGGGCTATAACCTTTCGTTTTTGTCATTTCGTATTTTTTTCAAATCTTTAAAAATGATGAAAAACGGCGCGCTATAGAATGCCGTACGATATGGGCTATAGCCCATGGTCCAAAATGATGAGAAACGAGGCTAACTTTTTTTTTCAAAATTTCAAAAAACATGGGCTATAACCTTTCGTTTTTGTCATTTTGTCATTTTTTTCAAATCTTCAAAAATGATGAAAAACGGCGCGCTATAGTATGCCGTACGATATGGGCTATAGCCCATGGTCCAAAATGATGAGAAACGAGGCTAACTTTTTTTTTCAAAATTTCAAAAAACATGGGCTATAACCCATCGTTTTTGTAATTTCGTAATTTTTTCAAATCTTTAAAAATGATGAAAAACGGCGCGCTATAGTATGCCGTACGATATGGTCTATAGCCCATGGTCCAAAATGATGAGAAACGAGGCTAACTTTTTTTTTCAAAATTTCTAAAAACATGGGCTATAACCTTTCGTTTTTGTCATTTCGTCATTTTTTTCAAATCTTCAAAAATGATGAAAAACGGCGCGCTATAGTATGCCGTACGATATGGGCTATAGCCCATGGTCCAAAATGATGAGAAACGAGGCTAACTTTTTTTTTCAAAATTTCAAAAAACATGGGCTATAACCTTTCGTTTTTGTCATTTCGTCATTTTTTTCAAATCTTCAAAAATGATGAAAAACGGCGCGCTATAGTATGCAGTACGATATGGGCTATAGCCCATGGTCCAAAATGATGAGAAACGAGGCTAACTTTTTTTTTCAAAATTTCAAAAAACATGGGCTATAACCCATCGTTTTTGTCATTTCGTAATTTTTTTCAAATCTTTAAAAATGATGAAAAACGGCGCGCTATAGTATGCCGTACGATATGGGCTATAGCCCATGGTCCAAAATGATGAGAAACGAGGCTAACTTTGTTTTTCAAAATTTCAAAAAACATGGGCTATATATAACCTTTCGTTTTTGTCATTTCGTCATTTTTTTCAAATCTTCAAAAATGATGAAAAACGGCGCGCTATAGTATGCCGTACGATATGGGCTATAGCCCATGGTCCAAAATGATGAGAAACGAGGCTAACTTTTTTTTTCAAAATTTCAAAAAACATGGGCTATAACCTTTCGTTTTTGTCATTTTGTCATTTTTTTCAAATCTTCAAAAATGATGAAAAACGGCGCGCTATAGTATGCCGTACGATATGGGCTATAGCCCATGGTCCAAAATGATAAGAAACGAGGCTAACTTTTTTTTTCAAAATTTCAAAAAACATGGGCTATAACCTTTCGTTTTTGTCATTTCGTCATTTTTTTCAAATCTTCAAAAATGATGAAAAACGGCGCGCTATAGTATGCCGTACGATATGGGCTATAGCCCATGGTCCAAAATGATGAGAAACGAGGCTAACTTTTTTTTTCAAAATTTCAAAAAACATGGGCTATAACCTTTCGTTTTTGTCATTTCGTCAGTTTTTTCAAATCTTCAAAAATGATGAAAAACGGCGCGCTATAGTATGCCGTACGATATGGGCTATAGCCCATGGTCCAAAATTATGAGAAACGAGGCTAACTTTTTTTTTCAAAATTTCAAAAACATGGGCTATAACCTTTCGTTTTTGTCATTTTGTCATTTTTTTCAAATCTTCAAAAATGATGAAAAACGGCGCGCTATAGTATGCCGTACGATATGGGCTATAGCCCATGGTCCAAAATGATGAGAAACGAGGCTAACTTTTTTTTTTCAAAATTTCAAAAAACATGGGCTATAACCTTTCGTTTTTGTCATTTCGTCATTTTTTTCAAATCTTCAAAAATGATGAAAAACGGCGCGCTATAGTATGCCGTACGATATGGGCTATAGCCCATGGTCCAAAATGATGAGAAACGAGGCTAACTTTTTTTTTCAAAATTAAAAAAAACATGGGCTATAACCTTTCGTTTTTGTCATTTCGTCATTTTTTTCAAATCTTCAAAAATGATGAAAAACGGCGCGCTATAGTATGCCGTACGATATGGGCTATAGCCCATGGTCCAAAATGATGAGAAACGAGGCTAACTTTTTTTTTCAAAATTTCAAAAAACATGGGCTATAACCCATCGTTTTTGTCATTTCGTAATTTTTTCAAATCTTTAAAAATGATGAAAAACGGCGCGCTATAGTATGCCGTACGATATGGGCTATAGCCCATGGTCCAAAATGATGAGAAACGAGGCTAACTTTTTTTTTCAAAATTTCAAAAAACATGGGCTATAACCCATCGTTTTTGTCATTTCGTAATTTTTTTCAAATCTTTAAAAATGATGAAAAACGGCGCGCTATAGTATGCCGTACGATATGGGCTATAGCCCATGGTCCAAAATGATGAGAAACGAGGCTAACTTTTTTTTTCAAAATTTCAAAAAACATGGGCTATAACCTTTCGTTTTTGTCATTTCGTCATTTTTTTCAAATCTTCAAAAATGATGAAAAACGGCGCGCTATAGTATGCCGTACGATATGGGCTATAGCCCATGGTCCAAAATGATGAGAAACGAGGCTAACTTTTTTTTTCAAAATTTAAAAAAACATGGGCTATAACCTTTCGTTTTTGTCATTTCGTCATTTTTTTCAAATCTTCAAAAATGATGAAAAACGGCGCGCTATAGTATGCCGTACGATATGGGCTATAGCCCATGGTCCAAAATGATGAGAAACGAGGCTAACTTTTTTTTTCAAAATTTCAAAAAACATGGGCTATAACCTTTCGTTTTTGTCATTTTGTCATTTTTTTTCAAATCTTCAAAAATGACGAAAAACGGCGCGCTATAGTATGCCGTACGATATGGGCTATAGCCCATGGTCCAAAATGATGAGAAACGAGGCTAACTTTTTTTTTCAAAATTTAAAAAAACATGGGCTATAACCCATCGTTTTTGTCATTTCGTAATTTTTTCAAATCTTTAAAAATGATGAAAAACGGCGCGCTATAGTATGCCGTACGATATGGGCTATAGCCCATGGTCCAAAATGATGAGAAACGAGGCTAACTTTTTTTTTTTTAATTTAAAAAAACATGGGCTAAAACCCATCGTTTTTGTCATTTCGTAATTTTTCAAATCTTTAAAAATGATGAAAAACGGCGCGCTATAGTATGCCGTACGATATGGGCTATAGCCCATGGTCCAAAATGATGAGAAACGAGGCTAACTTTTTTTTTCTAAATTTCAAAAAACATGGGCTATAACCTTTCGTTTTTGTCATTTTGTCATTTTTTTCAAATCTTCAAAAATGATGAAAAACGGCGCGCTATAGTATGCCGTACGATATGGGCTATAGCCCATGGTCCAAAATGATGAGAAACGAGGCTAACTTTTTTTTTCAAAATTTCAAAAAACATGGGCTATAACCTTTCGTTTTTGTCATTTCGTCATTTTTTTAAAATCTTCAAAAATGATGAAAAACGGCGCGCTATAGTATGCCGTACGATATGGGCTATAGCCCATGGTCCAAAATGATGAGAAACGAGGCTAACTTTTTTTTTCAAAATTTCAAAAAACATGGGCTATAACCTTTCGTTTTTGTCATTTCGTCATTTTTTTCAAATCTTCAAAAATGATGAAAAACGGCGCTATAGTATGCCGTACGATATGGGCTATAGCCCATGGTCCAAAATGATGAGAAACGAGGCTAACTTTTTTTTTCAAAATTTCAAAAACATGGGCTATAACCTTTCGTTTTTGTCATTTTGTCATTTTTTTCAAATCTTCAAAAATGATGAAAAACGGCGCGCTATAGTATGCCGTACGATATGGGCTATAGCCCATGGTCCAAAATGATGAGAAACGAGGCTAACTTTTTTTTTTCAAAATTTCAAAAAACATGGGCTATAACCTTTCGTTTTTGTCATTTCGTCATTTTTTTCAAATCTTCAAAAATGATGAAAAACGGCGCGCTATAGTATGCCGTACGATATGGGCTATAGCCCATGGTCCAAAATGATGAGAAACGAGGCTAACTTTTTTTTTCAAAATTTAAAAAAACATGGGCTATAACCTTTCGTTTTTGTCATTTCGTCATTTTTTTCAAATCTTCAAAAATGATGAAAAATGGCGCGCTATAGTATGCCGTACGATATGGGCTATAGCCCATGGTCCAAAATGATGAGAAACGAGGCAAACTTTTTTTTTCAAAATTTCAAAAAACATGGGCTATAACCTTTCGTTTTTGTCATTGTGTCATTTTTTTCAAATCTTCAAAAATGATGAAAAACGGCGCGCTATAGTATGGCGTACGATATGGGCTATAGCCCATGGTCCAAAATGATGAGAAACGAGGCTAACTTTTTTTTTCAAAATTTCAAAAAACATGGGCTATAACCCATCGTTTTTGTCATTTCGTCATTTTTTCAAATCTTAAAAAATGATGAAAAACGGCGCGCTATAGTATGCCGTACGATATGGGCTATAGCCCATGGTCCAAAATGATGAGAAACGAGGCTAACTTTTTTTTTCAAAATTTCAAAAAACATGGGCTATAACCCATCGTTTTTGTCATTTCGTAATTTTTTCAAATCTTTAAAAATGATGAAAAACGGCGCGCTATAGTATGCCGTACGATATGGGCTATAGCCCATGGTCCAAAATGATGAGAAACGAGGCTAACTTTTTTTTTCAAAATTTCAAAAAACATGGGCTATAACCTTTCGTTTTTGTCATTTCGTCATTTTTTTCAAATCTTCAAAAATGATGAAAAACGGCGCGCTATAGTATGCCGTACGATATGGGCTATAGCCCATGGCCCAAAATGATGAGAAACGAGGCTAACTTTTTTTTTCAAAATTTCAAAAACATGGGCTATAACCTTTCGTTTTTGTCATTTTGTCATTTTTTTCAAATCTTCAAAAATGATGAAAAACGGCGCGCTATAGTATGCCGTACGATATGGGCTATAGCCCATGGTCCAAAATGATGAGAAACGAGGCTAACTTTTTTTTTTCAAAATTTCAAAAAACATGGGCTATAACCTTTCGTTTTTGTCATTTCGTCATTTTTTTCAAATCTTCAAAAATGATGAAAAACGGCGCGCTATAGTATGCCGTACGATATGGGCTATAGCCCATGGTCCAAAATGATGAGAAACGAGGCTAACTTTTTTTTTTTTAATTTCAAAAAACATGGGCTAAAACCCATCGTTTTTGTCATTTCGTAATTTTTTTCAAATCTTTAAAAATGATGAAAAACGGCGCGCTATAGTATGCCGTACGATATGGGCTATAGCCCATGGTCCAAAATGATGAGAAACGAGGCTAACTTTTTTTTTCAAAATTTAAAAAAACATGGGCTATAACCTTTCGTTTTTGTCATTTCGTCATTTTTTTCAAATCTTCAAAAATGATGAAAAACGGCGCGCTATAGTATGCCGTACGATATGGGCTATAGCCCATGGTCCAAAATGATGAGAAACGAGGCTAACTTTTTTTTTCAAAATTTCAAAAAACATGGGCTATAACCTTTCGTTTTTGTCATTTTGTCATTTTTTTCAAATCTTCAAAAATGACGAAAAACGGCGCGCTATAGTATGCCGTACGATATGGGCTATAGCCCATGGTCCAAAATGATGAGAAACGAGGCTAACTTTTTTTTTCAAAATTTCAAAAAACATGGGCTATAACCCATCGTTTTTGTCATTTCGTAATTTTTTCAAATCTTTAAAAATGATGAAAAACGGCGCGCTATAGTATGCCGTACGATATGGGCTATAGCCCATGGTCCAAAATGATGAGAAACGAGGCTAACTTTTTTTTTTTTAATTTCAAAAAACATGGGCTAAAACCCATCGTTTTTGTCATTTCGTAATTTTTTTCAAATCTTTAAAAATGATGAAAAACGGCGCGCTATAGTATGCCGTACGATATGGGCTATAGCCCATGGTCCAAAATGATGAGAAACGAGGCTAACTTTTTTTTTCTAAATTTCAAAAAACATGGGCTATAACCTTTCGTTTTTGTCATTTTGTCATTTTTTTCAAATCTTCAAAAATGATGAAAAACGGCGCGCTATAGTATGCCGTACGATATGGGCTATAGCCCATGGTCCAAAATGATGAGAAACGAGGCTAACTTTTTCAAAATTTCAAAAAACATGGGCTATAACCTTTCGTTTTTGTCATTTCGTCATTTTTTTAAAATCTTCAAAAATGATGAAAAACGGCGCGCTATAGTATGCCGTACGATATGGGCTATAGCCCATGGTCCAAAATGATGAGAAACGAGGCTAACTTTTTTTTTCAAAATTTCAAAAAACATGGGCTATAACCTTTCGTTTTTGTCATTTCGTCATTTTTTTCAAATCTTCAAAAATGATGAAAAACGGCGCTATAGTATGCCGTACGATATGGGCTATAGCCCATGGTCCAAAATGATGAGAAACGAGGCTAACTTTTTTTTTCAAAATTTCAAAAACATGGGCTATAACCTTTCGTTTTTGTCATTTTGTCATTTTTTTCAAATCTTCAAAAATGATGAAAAACGGCGCGCTATAGTATGCCGTACGATATGGGCTATAGCCCATGGTCCAAAATGATGAGAAACGAGGCTAACTTTTTTTTTTCAAAATTTCAAAAAACATGGGCTATAACCTTTTGTTTTTGTCATTTCGTCATTTTTTTCAAATCTTCAAAAATGATGAAAAACGGCGCGCTATAGTATGCCGTACGATATGGGCTATAGCCCATGGTCCAAAATGATGAGAAACGAGGCTAACTTTTTTTTCAAAATTAAAAAAAACATGGGCTATAACCTTTCGTTTTTGTCATTTCGTCATTTTTTTCAAATCTTCAAAAATGATGAAAAATGGCGCGATATAGTATGCCGTACGATATGGGCTATAGCCCATGGTCCAAAATGATGAGAAACGAGGCAAACTTTTTTTTTCAAAATTTCAAAAAACATGGGCTATAACCTTTCGTTTTTGTCATTGTGTCATTTTTTTCAAATCTTCAAAAATGATGAAAAACGGCGCGCTATAGTATGGCGTACGATATGGGCTATAGCCCATGGTCCAAAATGATGAGAAACGAGGCTAACTTTTTTTTTCAAAATTTCAAAAAACATGGGCTATAACCCATCGTTTTTGTCATTTCGTCATTTTTTCAAATCTTCAAAAATGATGAAAAACGGTGCGCTATAGTATGCCGTACGATATGGGCTATAGCCCATGGTCCAAAATGATGAGAAACGAGGCTAACTTTTTTTTTCAAAATTTCAAAAAACATGGGCTATAACCCATCGTTTTTGTCATTTCGTAATTTTTTCAAATCTTTAAAAATGATGAAAAACGGCGTGCTATAGTATGCCGTACGATATGGGCTATAGCCCATGGTCCAAAATGATGAGAAACGAGGCTAACTTTTTTTTTCAAAATTTCAAAAAACATGGGCTATAACCTTTCGTTTTTGTCATTTCGTCATTTTTTTCAAATCTTCAAAAATGATGAAAAACGGCGCGCTATAGTATGCCGTACGATATGGGCTATAGCCCATGGTCCAAAATGATGAGAAACGAGGCTAACTTTTTTTTTCAAAATTTCAAAAAACATGGGCTATAACCTTTCGTTTTTGTCATTTCGTCATTTTTTTAAAATCTTCAAAAATGATGAAAAACGGCGCGCTATAGTATGCCGTACGATATGGGCTATAGCCCATGGTCCAAAATGATGAGAAACGAGGCTAACTTTTTTTTTCAAAATTTCAAAAAACATGGGCTATAACCTTTCGTTTTTGTCATTTCGTCATTTTTTTCAAATCTTCAAAAATGATGAAAAACGGCGCTATAGTATGCCGTACGATATGGGCTATAGCCCATGGTCCAAAATGATGAGAAACGAGGCTAACTTTTTTTTTCAAAATTTCAAAAACATGGGCTATAACCTTTCGTTTTTGTCATTTTGTCATTTTTTTCAAATCTTCAAAAATGATGAAAAACGGCGCGCTATAGTATGCCGTACGATATGGGCTATAGCCCATGGTCCAAAATGATGAGAAACGAGGCTAACTTTTTTTTTTTCAAAATTTCAAAAAACATGGGCTATAACCTTTTGTTTTTGTCATTTCGTCATTTTTTTCAAATCTTCAAAAATGATGAAAAACGGCGCGCTATAGTATGCCGTACGATATGGGCTATAGCCCATGGTCCAAAATGATGAGAAACGAGGCTAACTTTTTTTTTCAAAATTAAAAAAAACATGGGCTATAACCTTTCGTTTTTGTCATTTCGTCATTTTTTTCAAATCTTCAAAAATGATGAAAAATGGCGCGATATAGTATGCCGTACGATATGGGCTATAGCCCATGGTCCAAAATGATGAGAAACGAGGCAAACTTTTTTTTTCAAAATTTCAAAAAACATGGGCTATAACCTTTCGTTTTTGTCATTGTGTCATTTTTTTCAAATCTTCAAAAATGATGAAAAACGGCGCGCTATAGTATGGCGTACGATATGGGCTATAGCCCATGGTCCAAAATGATGAGAAACGAGGCTAACTTTTTTTTTCAAAATTTCAAAAAACATGGGCTATAACCCATCGTTTTTGTCATTTCGTCATTTTTTCAAATCTTCAAAAATGATGAAAAACGGCGCGCTATAGTATGCCGTACGATATGGGCTATAGCCCATGGTCCAAAATGATGAGAAACGAGGCTAACTTTTTTTTTCAAAATTTCAAAAAACATGGGCTATAACCCATCGTTTTTGTCATTTCGTCATTTTTTCAAATCTTCAAAAATGATGAAAAACGGCGCGCTATAGTATGCCGTACGATATGGGCTATAGCCCATGGCCCAAAATGATGAGAAACGAGGCTAACTTTTTTTTTCAAAATTTCAAAAACATGGGCTATAACCTTTCGTTTTTGTCATTTTGTCATTTTTTTCAAATCTTCAAAATTGATGAAAAACGGCGCGCTATAGTATGCCGTACGATATGGGCTATAGCCCATGGTCCAAAATGATGAGAAACGAGGCTAACTTTTTTTTTTCAAAATTTCAAAAAACATGGGCTATAACCTTTCGTTTTTGTCATTTCGTCATTTTTTTCAAATCTTCAAAAATGATGAAAAACGGCGCGCTATAGTATGCCGTACGATATGGGCTATAGCCCATGGTCCAAAATGATGAGAAACGAGGCTAACTTTTTTTTTCAAAATTAAAAAAAACATGGGCTATAACCTTTCGTTTTTGTCATTTCGTCATTTTTTTCAAATCTTCAAAAATGATGAAAAACGGCGCGCTATAGTATGCCGTACGATATGGGCTATAGCCCATGGTCCAAAATGATGAGAAACGAGGCTAACTTTTTTTTTCAAAATTTCAAAAAACATGGGCTATAACCTTTCGTTTTTGTCATTTCGTCATTTTTTTCAAATCTTCAAAAATGATGAAAAACGGCGCGCTATAGTATGCCGTACGATATGGGCTATAGCCCATGGTCCAAAATGATGAGAAACGAGGCTAACTTTTTTTTTCAAAATTTCAAAAACATGGGCTATAACCTTTCGTTTTTGTCATTTTGTCATTTTTTTCAAATCTTCAAAAATGATGAAAAACGGCGCGCTATAGTATGCCGTACGATATGGGCTATAGCCCATGGTCCAAAATGATGAGAAACGAGGCTAACTTTTTTTTTCAAAATTAAAAAAAACATGGGCTATAACCTTTCGTTTTTGTCATTTCGTCATTTTTTTCAAATCTTCAAAAATGATGAAAAACGGCGCGCTATAGTATGCCGTACGATATGGGCTATAGCCCATGGTCCAAAATGATGAGAAACGAGGCTAACTTTTTTTTTCAAAATTTCAAAAAACATGGGCTATAACCTTTCGTTTTTGTCATTGTGTCATTTTTTTCAAATCTTCAAAAATGATGAAAAACGGCGCGCTATAGTATGGCGTACGATATGGGCTATAGCCCATGGTCCAAAATGATGAGAAACGAGGCTAACTTTTTTTTTCAAAATTTCAAAAAACATGGGCTATAACCCATCGTTTTTGTCATTTCGTCATTTTTTCAAATCTTCAAAAATGATGAAAAACGGCGCGCTATAGTATGCCGTACGATATGGGCTATAGCCCATGGTCCAAAATGATGAGAAACGAGGCTAACTTTTTTTTTCAAAATTTCAAAAAACATGGGCTATAACCCATCGTTTGTGTCATTTTGTAATTTTTTCAAATCTTCAAAAATGATGAAAAACGGCGCGCTATAGTATGCCGTACGATATGGGCTATAGCCCATGGTCCAAAATGATGAGAAACGAGGCTAACTTTTTTTTTCAAAATTTCAAAAAACATGGGCTATAACCTTTCGTTTTTGTCATTTTGTAATTTTTTTTAAATCTTCAAAAATGATGAAAAACGGCGCGCTATAGTATGCCGTACGATATGGGCTATAGCCCATGGTCCAAAATGATGAGAAACGAGACTAACTTTTTTTTCAAAATTTCAAAAAACATGGGCTATAACCTTTCGTTTTTGTCATTTCGTAATTTTTTCAAATCTTTAAAAATGATGAAAAACGGCGCGCTATAGAATGCCGTACGATATGGGCCTTAGCCCATGGTCCAAAATGATGAGAAACGAGGCTAACTTTTTTTTTCAAAATTTCAAAAAACATGGGCTATAACCTTTCGTTTTTGTCATTTTGTCATTTTTTTCAAATCTTCAAAAATGATGAAAAACGGCGCGCTATAGTATGCCGTACGATATGGGCTATAGCCCATGGTCCAAAATGATGAGAAACGAGGCTAACTTTTTTTTTCAAAATTTCAAAAAACATGGGCTATAACCTTTCGTTTTTGTCATTTCGTCATTTTTTTCAAATCTTCAAAAATGATGAAAAACGGCGCGCTATAGTATGCCGTACGATATGGGCTATAGCCCATGGTCCAAAATGATGAGAAACGAGGCTAACTTTTTTTTTCAAAATTTCAAAAACATGGGCTATAACCTTTCGTTTTTGTCATTTTGTCATTTTTTTCAAATCTTCAAAAATGATGAAAAACGGCGCGCTATAGTATGCCGTACGATATGGGCTATAGCCCATGGTCCAAAATGATGAGAAACGAGGCTAACTTTTTTTTTTCAAAATTTCAAAAAACATGGGCTATAACCTTTCGTTTTTGTCATTTCGTCATTTTTTTCAAATCTTCAAAAATGATGAAAAACGGCGCGCTATAGTATGCCGTACGATATGGGCTATAGCCCATGGTCCAAAATGATGAGAAACGAGGCTAACTTTTTTTTTCAAAATTAAAAAAAACATGGGCTATAACCTTTCGTTTTTGTCATTTCGTCATTTTTTTCAAATCTTCAAAAATGATGAAAAACGGCGCGCTATAGTATGCCGTACGATATGGGCTATAGCCCATGGTCCAAAATGATGAGAAACGAGGCTAACTTTTTTTTTCAAAATTTCAAAAAACATGGGCTATAACCTTTCGTTTTTGTCATTTCGTCATTTTTTTCAAATCTTCAAAAATGATGAAAAACGGCGCGCTATAGTATGCCGTACGATATGGGCTATAGCCCATGGTCCAAAATGATGAGAAACGAGGCTAACTTTTTTTTTCAAAATTTCAAAAACATGGGCTATAACCTTTCGTTTTTGTCATTTTGTCATTTTTTTCAAATCTTCAAAAATGATGAAAAACGGCGCGCTATAGTATGCCGTACGATATGGGCTATAGCCCATGGTCCAAAATGATGAGAAACGAGGCTAACTTTTTTTTTCAAAATTTAAAAAAACATGGGCTATAACCTTTCGTTTTTGTCATTTCGTCATTTTTTTCAAATCTTCAAAAATGATGAAAAACGGCGCGCTATAGTATGCCGTACGATATGGGCTATAGCCCATGGTCCAAAATGATGAGAAACGAGGCTAACTTTTTTTTTCAAAATTTCAAAAAACATGGGCTATAACCTTTCGTTTTTGTCATTGTGTCATTTTTTTCAAATCTTCAAAAATGATGAAAAACGGCGCGCTATAGTATGGCGTACGATATGGGCTATAGCCCATGGTCCAAAATGATGAGAAACGAGGCTAACTTTTTTTTTCAAAATTTCAAAAAACATGGGCTATAACCTTTCGTTTTTGTCATTGTGTCATTTTTTTCAAATCTTCAAAAATGATGAAAAACGGCGCGCTATAGTATGGCGTACGATATGGGCTATAGCCCATGGTCCAAAATGATGAGAAACGAGGCTAACTTTTTTTTTCAAAATTTCAAAAAACATGGGCTATAACCCATCGTTTTTGTCATTTCGTCATTTTTTCAAATCTTCAAAAATGATGAAAAACGGCGCGCTATAGTATGCCGTACGATATGGGCTATAGCCCATGGTCCAAAATGATGAGAAACGAGGCTAACTTTTTTTTTCAAAATTTCAAAAAACATGGGCTATAACCCATCGTTTGTGTCATTTTGTAATTTTTTCAAATCTTCAAAAATGATGAAAAACGGCGCGCTATAGTATGCCGTACGATATGGGCTATAGCCCATGGTCCAAAATGATGAGAAACGAGGCTAACTTTTTTTTTCAAAATTTCAAAAAACATGGGCTATAACCTTTCGTTTTTGTCATTTTGTAATTTTTTTTAAATCTTCAAAAATGATGAAAAACGGCGCGCTATAGTATGCCGTACGATATGGGCTATAGCCCATGGTCCAAAATGATGAGAAACGAGACTAACTTTTTTTTCAAAATTTCAAAAAACATGGGCTATAACCTTTCGTTTTTGTCATTTCGTAATTTTTTCAAATCTTTAAAAATGATGAAAAACGGCGCGCTATAGAATGCCGTACGATATGGGCCTTAGCCCATGGTCCAAAATGATGAGAAACGAGGCTAACTTTTTTTTTCAAAATTTCAAAAAACATGGGCTATAACCTTTCGTTTTTGTCATTTTGTCATTTTTTTCAAATCTTCAAAAATGATGAAAAACGGCGCGCTATAGTATGCCGTACGATATGGGCTATAGCCCATGGTCCAAAATGATGAGAAACGAGGCTAACTTTTTTTTTCAAAATTTCAAAAAACATGGGCTATAACCTTTCGTTTTTGTCATTTTTTTCAAATCTTCAAAAATGATGAAAAACGGCGCGCTATAGTATGCCGTACGATATGGGCTATAGCCCATGGTCCAAAATGATGAGAAACGAGGCTAACTTTTTTTTTCAAAATTTCAAAAAACATGGGCTATAACCCATCGTTTTTGTCATTTCGTAATTTTTTCAAATCTTTAAAAATGATGAAAAACGGCGCGCTATAGTATGCCGTACGATATGGGCTATAGCCCATGGTCCAAAATGATGAGAAACAAGGCTAACTTTTTTTTTCAAAATTTCAAAAAACATGGGCTATAACCTTTCGTTTTTGTCATTTCGTCATTTTTTTCAAATCTTCAAAAATGATGAAAAACGGCGCGCTATAGTATGCCGTACGATATGGGCTATAGCCCATGGTCCAAAATGATGAGAAACGAGGCTAACTTTTTTTTTCAAAATTTCAAAAAACATGGGCTATAACCTTTCGTTTTTGTCATTTCGTCATTTTTTTCAAATCTTCAAAAATGATGAAAAACGGCGCGCTATAGTATGCCGTACGATATGGGCTATAGTCCATGGTCCAAAATGATGAGAAACGAGGCTAACTTTTTTTTTCAAAATTTCAAAAAACATGGGCTATAACCCATCGTTTTTGTCATTTCGTAATTTTTTTCAAATCTTTAAAAATGATGAAAAACGGCGCGCTATAGTATGCCGTACGATATGGGCTATAGCCCATGGTCCAAAATGATGAGAAACGAGGCTAACTTTTTTTTTCAAAATTTCAAAAAACATGGGCTATAACCTTTCGTTTTTGTCATTTCGTCATTTTTTTCAAATCTTCAAAAATGATGAAAAACGGCGCGCTATAGTATGCCGTACGATATGGGCTATAGCCCATGGTCCAAAATGATGAGAAACGAGGCTAACTTTTTTTTTCAAAATTTCAAAAAACATGGGCTACAACCTTTCGTTTTTGTCATTTTGTCATTTTTTTCAAATCTTCAAAAATGATGAAAAACGGCGCGCTATAGTATGCCGTACGATATGGGCTATAGCCCATGGTCCAAAATGATGAGAAACGAGGCTAACTTTTTTTTTCAAAATTTCAAAAAACATGGGCTATAACCTTTCGTTTTTGTCATTTCGTCATTTTTTTCAAATCTTCAAAAATGATGAAAAACGGCGCTATAGTATGCCGTACGATATGGGCTATAGCCCATGGTCCAAAATGATGAGAAACGAGGCTAACTTTTTTTTTCAAAATTTCAAAAACATGGGCTATAACCTTTCGTTTTTGTCATTTTGTCATTTTTTTCAAATCTTCAAAAATGATGAAAAACGGCGCGCTATAGTATGCCGTACGATATGGGCTATAGCCCATGGTCCAAAATGATGAGAAACGAGGCTAACTTTTTTTTTTCAAAATTTCAAAAAACATGGGCTATAACCTTTTGTTTTTGTCATTTCGTCATTTTTTTCAAATCTTCAAAAATGATGAAAAACGGCGCGCTATAGTATGCCGTACGATATGGGCTATAGCCCATGGTCCAAAATGATGAGAAACGAGGCTAACTTTTTTTTTCAAAATTAAAAAAAACATGGGCTATAACCTTTCGTTTTTGTCATTTCGTCATTTTTTTCAAATCTTCAAAAATGATGAAAAATGGCGCGATATAGTATGCCGTACGATATGGGCTATAGCCCATGGTCCAAAATGATGAGAAACGAGGCAAACTTTTTTTTTCAAAATTTCAAAAAACATGGGCTATAACCTTTCGTTTTTGTCATTGTGTCATTTTTTTCAAATCTTCAAAAATGATGAAAAACGGCGCGCTATAGTATGGCGTACGATATGGGCTATAGCCCATGGTCCAAAATGATGAGAAACGAGGCTAACTTTTTTTTTCAAAATTTCAAAAAACATGGGCTATAACCCATCGTTTTTGTCATTTCGTCATTTTTTCAAATCTTCAAAAATGATGAAAAACGGCGCGCTATAGTATGCCGTACGATATGGGCTATAGCCCATGGTCCAAAATGATGAGAAACGAGGCTAACTTTTTTTTTCAAAATTTCAAAAAACATGGGCTATAACCCATCGTTTTTGTCATTTCGTAATTTTTTCAAATCTTTAAAAATGATGAAAAACGGCGCGCTATAGTATGCCGTACGATATGGGCTATAGCCCATGGTCCAAAATGATGAGAAACGAGGCTAACTTTTTTTTTCAAAATTTCAAAAAACATGGGCTATAACCTTTCGTTTTTGTCATTTCGTCATTTTTTTCAAATCTTCAAAAATGATGAAAAACGGCGCGCTATAGTATGCCGTACGATATGGGCTATAGCCCATGGTCCAAAATGATGAGAAACGAGGCTAACTTTTTTTTTCTAAATTTCAAAAAACATGGGCTATAACCTTTCGTTTTTGTCATTTTGTCATTTTTTTCAAATCTTCAAAAATGATGAAAAACGGCGCGCTATAGTATGCCGTACGATATGGGCTATAGCCCATGGTCCAAAATGATGAGAAACGAGGCTAACTTTTTTTTTCAAAATTTCAAAAAACATGGGCTATAACCTTTCGTTTTTGTCATTTCGTCATTTTTTTAAAATCTTCAAAAATGATGAAAAACGGCGCGCTATAGTATGCCGTACGATATGGGCTATAGCCCATGGTCCAAAATGATGAGAAACGAGGCTAACTTTTTTTTTCAAAATTTCAAAAAACATGGGCTATAACCTTTCGTTTTTGTCATTTCGTCATTTTTTTCAAATCTTCAAAAATGATGAAAAACGGCGCTATAGTATGCCGTACGATATGGGCTATAGCCCATGGTCCAAAATGATGAGAAACGAGGCTAACTTTTTTTTTCAAAATTTCAAAAACATGGGCTATAACCTTTCGTTTTTGTCATTTTGTCATTTTTTTCAAATCTTCAAAAATGATGAAAAACGGCGCGCTATAGTATGCCGTACGATATGGGCTATAGCCCATGGTCCAAAATGATGAGAAACGAGGCTAACTTTTTTTTTTCAAAATTTCAAAAAACATGGGCTATAACCTTTTGTTTTTGTCATTTCGTCATTTTTTTCAAATCTTCAAAAATGATGAAAAACGGCGCGCTATAGTATGCCGTACGATATGGGCTATAGCCCATGGTCCAAAATGATGAGAAACGAGGCTAACTTTTTTTTTCAAAATTAAAAAAAACATGGGCTATAACCTTTCGTTTTTGTCATTTCGTCATTTTTTTCAAATCTTCAAAAATGATGAAAAATGGCGCGATATAGTATGCCGTACGATATGGGCTATAGCCCATGGTCCAAAATGATGAGAAACGAGGCAAACTTTTTTTTTCAAAATTTCAAAAAACATGGGCTATAACCTTTCGTTTTTGTCATTGTGTCATTTTTTTCAAATCTTCAAAAATGATGAAAAACGGCGCGCTATAGTATGGCGTACGATATGGGCTATAGCCCATGGTCCAAAATGATGAGAAACGAGGCTAACTTTTTTTTTCAAAATTTCAAAAAACATGGGCTATAACCCATCGTTTTTGTCATTTCGTCATTTTTTCAAATCTTCAAAAATGATGAAAAACGGCGCGCTATAGTATGCCGTACGATATGGGCTATAGCCCATGGTCCAAAATGATTAGAAACGAGGCTAACTTTTTTTTTCAAAATTTCAAAAAACATGGGCTATAACCCATCGTTTTTGTCATTTCGTAATTTTTTCAAATCTTTAAAAATGATGAAAAACGGCGCGCTATAGTATGCCGTACGATATGGGCTATAGCCCATGGTCCAAAATGATGAGAAACGAGGCTAACTTTTTTTTTCAAAATTTCAAAAAACATGGGCTATAACCTTTCGTTTTTGTCATTTCGTCATTTTTTTCAAATCTTCAAAAATGATGAAAAACGGCGCGCTATAGTATGCCGTACGATATGGGCTATAGCCCATGGCCCAAAATGATGAGAAACGAGGCTAACTTTTTTTTTCAAAATTTCAAAAACATGGGCTATAACCTTTCGTTTTTGTCATTTTGTCATTTTTTTCAAATCTTCAAAAATGATGAAAAACGGCGCGCTATAGTATGCCGTACGATATGGGCTATAGCCCATGGTCCAAAATGATGAGAAACGAGGCTAACTTTTTTTTTTCAAAATTTCAAAAAACATGGGCTATAACCTTTCGTTTTTGTCATTTCGTCATTTTTTTCAAATCTTCAAAAATGATGAAAAACGGCGCGCTATAGTATGCCGTACGATATGGGCTATAGCCCATGGTCCAAAATGATGAGAAACGAGGCTAACTTTTTTTTTCAAAATTAAAAAAAACATGGGCTATAACCTTTCGTTTTTGTCATTTCGTCATTTTTTTCAAATCTTCAAAAATGATGAAAAACGGCGCGCTATAGTATGCCGTACGATATGGGCTATAGCCCATGGTCCAAAATGATGAGAAACGAGGCTAACTTTTTTTTTCAAAATTTCAAAAAACATGGGCTATAACCTTTCGTTTTTGTCATTTCGTCATTTTTTTCAAATCTTCAAAAATGATGAAAAACGGCGCGCTATAGTATGCCGTACGATATGGGCTATAGCCCATGGTCCAAAATGATGAGAAACGAGGCTAACTTTTTTTTTCAAAATTTCAAAAACATGGGCTATAACCTTTCGTTTTTGTCATTTTGTCATTTTTTTCAAATCTTCAAAAATGATGAAAAACGGCGCGCTATAGTATGCCGTACGATATGGGCTATAGCCCATGGTCCAAAATGATGAGAAACGAGGCTAACTTTTTTTTTCAAAATTAAAAAAAACATGGGCTATAACCTTTCGTTTTTGTCATTTCGTCATTTTTTTCAAATCTTCAAAAATGATGAAAAACGGCGCGCTATAGTATGCCGTACGATATGGGCTATAGCCCATGGTCCAAAATGATGAGAAACGAGGCTAACTTTTTTTTTCAAAATTTCAAAAAACATGGGCTATAACCTTTCGTTTTTGTCATTGTGTCATTTTTTTCAAATCTTCAAAAATGATGAAAAACGGCGCGCTATAGTATGGCGTACGATATGGGCTATAGCCCATGGTCCAAAATGATGAGAAACGAGGCTAACTTTTTTTTTCAAAATTTCAAAAAACATGGGCTATAACCCATCGTTTTTGTCATTTCGTCATTTTTTCAAATCTTCAAAAATGATGAAAAACGGCGCGCTATAGTATGCCGTACGATATGGGCTATAGCCCATGGTCCAAAATGATGAGAAACGAGGCTAACTTTTTTTTTCAAAATTTCAAAAAACATGGGCTATAACCCATCGTTTGTGTCATTTTGTAATTTTTTCAAATCTTCAAAAATGATGAAAAACGGCGCGCTATAGTATGCCGTACGATATGGGCTATAGCCCATGGTCCAAAATGATGAGAAACGAGGCTAACTTTTTTTTTCAAAATTTCAAAAAACATGGGCTATAACCTTTCGTTTTTGTCATTTTGTAATTTTTTTTAAATCTTCAAAAATGATGAAAAACGGCGCGCTATAGTATGCCGTACGATATGGGCTATAGCCCATGGTCCAAAATGATGAGAAACGAGACTAACTTTTTTTTCAAAATTTCAAAAAACATGGGCTATAACCTTTCGTTTTTGTCATTTCGTAATTTTTTCAAATCTTTAAAAATGATGAAAAACGGCGCGCTATAGAATGCCGTACGATATGGGCCTTAGCCCATGGTCCAAAATGATGAGAAACGAGGCTAACTTTTTTTTTCAAAATTTCAAAAAACATGGGCTATAACCTTTCGTTTTTGTCATTTTGTCATTTTTTTCAAATCTTCAAAAATGATGAAAAACGGCGCGCTATAGTATGCCGTACGATATGGGCAATAGCCCATGGTCCAAAATGATGAGAAACGAGGCTAACTTTTTTTTTCAAAATTTCAAAAAACATGGGCTATAACCCATCGTTTTTGTCATTTCGTAATTTTTTCAAATCTTTAAAAATGATGAAAAACGGCGCGCTATAGTATGCCGTACGATATGGGCTATAGCCCATGGTCCAAAATGATGAGAAACGAGGCTAACTTTTTTTTTCAAAATTTCAAAAAACATGGGCTATAACCTTTCGTTTTTGTCATTTCGTCATTTTTTTCAAATCTTCAAAAATGATGAAAAACGGCGCGCTATAGTATGCCGTACGATATGGGCTATAGCCCATGGCCCAAAATGATGAGAAACGAGGCTAACTTTTTTTTTCAAAATTTCAAAAACATGGGCTATAACCTTTCGTTTTTGTCATTTCGTCATTTTTTTCAAATCTTCAAAAATGATGAAAAACGGCGCGCTATAGTATGCCGTACGATATGGGCTATAGCCCATGGTCCAAAATGATGAGAAACGAGGCTAACTTTTTTTTTCAAAATTAAAAAAAACATGGGCTATAACCTTTCGTTTTTGTCATTTCGTCATTTTTTTCAAATCTTCAAAAATGATGAAAAACGGCGCGCTATAGTATGCCGTACGATATGGGCTATAGCCCATGGTCCAAAATGATGAGAAACGAGGCTAACTTTTTTTTTCAAAATTTCAAAAAACATGGGCTATAACCTTTCGTTTTTGTCATTTCGTCATTTTTTTCAAATCTTCAAAAATGATGAAAAACGGCGCGCTATAGTATGCCGTACGATATGGGCTATAGCCCATGGTCCAAAATGATGAGAAACGAGGCTAACTTTTTTTTTCAAAATTTCAAAAACATGGGCTATAACCTTTCGTTTTTGTCATTTTGTCATTTTTTTCAAATCTTCAAAAATGATGAAAAACGGCGCGCTATAGTATGCCGTACGATATGGGCTATAGCCCATGGTCCAAAATGATGAGAAACGAGGCTAACTTTTTTTTTCAAAATTTAAAAAAACATGGGCTATAACCTTTCGTTTTTGTCATTTCGTCATTTTTTTCAAATCTTCAAAAATGATGAAAAACGGCGCGCTATAGTATGCCGTACGATATGGGCTATAGCCCATGGTCCAAAATGATGAGAAACGAGGCTAACTTTTTTTTTCAAAATTTCAAAAAACATGGGCTATAACCTTTCGTTTTTGTCATTGTGTCATTTTTTTCAAATCTTCAAAAATGATGAAAAACGGCGCGCTATAGTATGGCGTACGATATGGGCTATAGCCCATGGTCCAAAATGATGAGAAACGAGGCTAACTTTTTTTTTCAAAATTTCAAAAAACATGGGCTATAACCCATCGTTTTTGTCATTTCGTCATTTTTTCAAATCTTCAAAAATGATGAAAAACGGCGCGCTATAGTATGCCGTACGATATGGGCTATAGCCCATGGTCCAAAATGATGAGAAACGAGGCTAACTTTTTTTTTCAAAATTTCAAAAAACATGGGCTATAACCCATCGTTTGTGTCATTTTGTAATTTTTTCAAATCTTCAAAAATGATGAAAAACGGCGCGCTATAGTATGCCGTACGATATGGGCTATAGCCCATGGTCCAAAATGATGAGAAACGAGGCTAACTTTTTTTTTCAAAATTTCAAAAAACATGGGCTATAACCTTTCGTTTTTGTCATTTTGTAATTTTTTTTAAATCTTCAAAAATGATGAAAAACGGCGCGCTATAGTATGCCGTACGATATGGGCTATAGCCCATGGTCCAAAATGATGAGAAACGAGACTAACTTTTTTTTCAAAATTTCAAAAAACATGGGCTATAACCTTTCGTTTTTGTCATTTCGTAATTTTTTCAAATCTTTAAAAATGATGAAAAACGGCGCGCTATAGAATGCCGTACGATATGGGCCTTAGCCCATGGTCCAAAATGATGAGAAACGAGGCTAACTTTTTTTTTCAAAATTTCAAAAAACATGGGCTATAACCTTTCGTTTTTGTCATTTTGTCATTTTTTTCAAATCTTCAAAAATGATGAAAAACGGCGCGCTATAGTATGCCGTACGATATGGGCTATAGCCCATGGTCCAAAATGATGAGAAACGAGGCTAACTTTTTTTTTCAAAATTTCAAAAAACATGGGCTATAACCTTTCGTTTTTGTCATTTTTTTCAAATCTTCAAAAATGATGAAAAACGGCGCGCTATAGTATGCCGTACGATATGGGCTATAGCCCATGGTCCAAAATGATGAGAAACGAGGCTAACTTTTTTTTTCAAAATTTCAAAAAACATGGGCTATAACCCATCGTTTTTGTCATTTCGTAATTTTTTCAAATCTTTAAAAATGATGAAAAACGGCGCGCTATAGTATGCCGTACGATATGGGCTATAGCCCATGGTCCAAAATGATGAGAAACAAGGCTAACTTTTTTTTTCAAAATTTCAAAAAACATGGGCTATAACCTTTCGTTTTTGTCATTTCGTCATTTTTTTCAAATCTTCAAAAATGATGAAAAACGGCGCGCTATAGTATGCCGTACGATATGGGCTATAGCCCATGGTCCAAAATGATGAGAAACGAGGCTAACTTTTTTTTTCAAAATTTCAAAAAACATGGGCTATAACCTTTCGTTTTTGTCATTTCGTCATTTTTTTCAAATCTTCAAAAATGATGAAAAACGGCGCGCTATAGTATGCCGTACGATATGGGCTATAGTCCATGGTCCAAAATGATGAGAAACGAGGCTAACTTTTTTTTTCAAAATTTCAAAAAACATGGGCTATAACCCATCGTTTTTGTCATTTCGTAATTTTTTTCAAATCTTTAAAAATGATGAAAAACGGCGCGCTATAGTATGCCGTACGATATGGGCTATAGCCCATGGTCCAAAATGATGAGAAACGAGGCTAACTTTTTTTTTCAAAATTTCAAAAAACATGGGCTATAACCTTTCGTTTTTGTCATTTCGTCATTTTTTTCAAATCTTCAAAAATGATGAAAAACGGCGCGCTATAGTATGCCGTACGATATGGGCTATAGCCCATGGTCCAAAATGATGAGAAACGAGGCTAACTTTTTTTTTCAAAATTTCAAAAAACATGGGCTACAACCTTTCGTTTTTGTCATTTTGTCATTTTTTTCAAATCTTCAAAAATGATGAAAAACGGCGCGCTATAGTATGCCGTACGATATGGGCTATAGCCCATGGTCCAAAATGATGAGAAACGAGGCTAACTTTTTTTTTCAAAATTTCAAAAAACATGGGCTATAACCTTTCGTTTTTGTCATTTTGTAAAAAAAATTAAATCTTCAAAAATGATGAAAAACGGCGCGCTATAGTATGCCGTACGATATGGGCTATAGCCCATGGTCCAAAATGATGAGAAACGAGGCTAACTTTTTTTTCAAAATTTCAAAAAACATGGGCTATAACCTTTCGTTTTTGTCATTTCGTCATTTTTTTCAAATCTTCAAAAATGATGAAAAACGGCGCGCTATAGTATGCCGTACGATATGGGCTATAGCCCATGGTCCAAAATGATGAGAAACGAGGCTAACTTCTTTTTACAAAATTTCAAAAAACATGGGCTATAACCTTTCGTTTTTGTCATTTCGTCATTTTTTTCAAATCTTCAAAAATGATGAAAAACGGCGCGCTATAGTATGCCGTACGATATGGGCTATAGCCCATTGTCCAAAATGATGAGAAACGAGGCTAACTTTTTTTTTCAAAATTTCAAAAACATGGGCTATAACCTTTCGTTTTTGTCATTTTGTCATTTTTTTCAAATCTTCAAAAATGATGAAAAACGGCGCGCTATAGTATGCCGTACGATATGGGCTATAGCCCATGGTCCAAAATGATGAGAAACGAGGCTAACTTTTTTTTTCAAAATTTCAAAAAACATGGGCTATAACCCATCGTTTTTGTCATTTCATCATTTTTTTCAAATCTTTAAAAATGATGAAAAACGGCGCGCTATAGTATGCCGTACGATATGGGCTATAGCCCATGGTCCAAAATGATGAGAAACGAGTCTAACTTTTTTTTTCAAAATTTCAAAAAACATGGGCTATAACCTTTCGTTTTTGTCATTTCGTCATTTTTTTCAAATCTTCAAAAATGATGAAAAACGGCGCGCTATAGTATGCCGTACGATATGGGCTATAGCCCATGGTCCAAAATGATGAGAAACGAGGCTAACTTTTTTTTTCAAAATTTCAAAAAACATGGGCTATAACCTTTCGTTTTTGTCATTTTGTCATTTTTTTCAAATCTTCAAAAATGATGAAAAACGGCGCGCTATAGTATGCCGTACGATATGGGCAATAGCCCATGGTCCAAAATGATGAGAAACGAGGCTAACTTTTTTTTTCAAAATTTCAAAAAACATGGGCTATAACCTTTCGTTTTTGTCATTTTGTCATTTTTTTCAAATCTTCAAAAATGCTGAAAAACGGCGCGCTATAGTATGCCGTACGATATGGGCTATAGCCCATGGTCCAAAATGATGAGAAACGAGGCTAACTTTTTTTTTCAAAATTTCAAAAAACATGGGCTATAACCTTTCGTTTTTGTCATTTCGTCATTTTTTTCAAATCTTCAAAAATGCTGAAAAACGGCGCGCTATAGTATGCCGTACGATATGGGCTATAGCCCATGGTCCAAAATGATGAGAAACGAGGCTAACTTTTTTTTTCAAAATTTCAAAAAACATGGGCTATAACCTTTCGTTTTTGTCATTTCGTCATTTTTTTCAAATCTTCAAAAATGATGAAAAACGGCGCGTTATAGTATGCCGTACGATATGGGCTATAGCCCATGGTCCAAAATGATGAGAAACGAGGCTAACTTTTTTTTTCAAAATTTCAAAAAACATGGGCTATAACCTTTCGTTTTTGTCATTTCGTCATTTTTTTTAAATCTTCAAAAATGATGAAAAACGGCGCGCTATAGTATGCCGTACGATATGGGCTATAGCCCATGGTCCAAAATGATGAGAAACGAGGCTAACTTTTTTTTTCAAAATTTCAAAAACATGGGCTATAACCTTTTGTTTTTGTCATTTTGTCATTTTTTTCAAATCTTCAAAAATGATGAAAAACGGCGCGCTATAGTATGCCGTACGATATGGGCTATAGCCCATGGTCCAAAATGATGAGAAACGAGTCTAACTTTTTTTTTCAAAATTTCAAAAAACATGGGCTATAACCTTTTGTTTTTGTCATTTCGTCATTTTTTTCAAATCTTCAAAAATGATGAAAAACGGCGCGCTATAGTATGCCGTACGATATGGGCTATAGCCCATGGTCCAAAATGATGAGAAACGAGTCTAACTTTTTTTTTCAAAATTTCAAAAAACATGGGCTATAACCTTTCGTTTTTGTCATTTTGTCATTTTTTTCAAATCTTTAAAAATGATGAAAAACGGCGCGCTATAGTATGCCGTACGATATGGGCTATAGCCCATGGTCCAAAATGATGAGAAACGAGTCTAACTTTTTTTTTCAAAATTTCAAAAAACATGGGCTATAACCTTTCGTTTTTGTCATTTCGTCATTTTTTTCAAATCTTCAAAAATGATGAAAAACGGCGCGCTATAGTATGCCGTACGATATGGGCTATAGCCCATGGTCCAAAATGATGAGAAACGAGGCTAACTTTTTTTTTCAAAATTTCAAAAAACATGGGCTATAACCTTTCGTTTTTGTCATTTTGTCATTTTTTTCAAATCTTCAAAAATGATGAAAAACGGCGCGCTATAGTATGCTGTACGATATGGGCAATAGCCCATGGTCCAAAATGATGAGAAACGAGGCTAACTTTTTTTTTCAAAATTTCAAAAAACATGGGCTATAACCTTTCGTTTTTGTCATTTTGTCATTTTTTTCAAATCTTCAAAAATGCTGAAAAACGGCGCGCTATAGTATGCCGTACGATATGGGCTATAGCCCATGGTCCAAAATGATGAGAAACGAGGCTAACTTTTTTTTTCAAAATTTCAAAAAACATGGGCTATAACCTTTCGTTTTTGTCATTTTGTCATTTTTTTCAAATCTTCAAAAATGCTGAAAAACGGCGCGCTATAGTATGCCGTACGATATGGGCTATAGCCCATGGTCCAAAATGATGAGAAACGAGGCTAACTTTTTTTTTCAAAATTTCAAAAAACATGGGCTATAACCTTTCGTTTTTGTCATTTCGTCATTTTTTTCAAATCTTCAAAAATGATGAAAAACGGCGCGCTATAGTATGCCGTACGATATGGGCAATAGCCCATGGTCCAAAATGATGAGAAACGAGGCTAACTTTTTTTTTCAAAATTTCAAAAAACATGGGCTATAACCTTTCGTTTTTGTCATTTCGTCATTTTTTTCAAATCTTCAAAAATGATGAAAAACGGCGCGTTATAGTATGCCGTACGATATGGGCTATAGCCCATGGTCCAAAATGATGAGAAACGAGGCTAACTTTTTTTTTCAAAATTTCAAAAAACATGGGCTATAACCTTTCGTTTTTGTCATTTCGTCATTTTTTTTAAATCTTCAAAAATGATGAAAAACGGCGCGCTATAGTATGCCGTACGATATGGGCTATAGCCCATGGTCCAAAATGATGAGAAACGAGGCTAACTTTTTTTTTCAAAATTTCAAAAACATGGGCTATAACCTTTTGTTTTTGTCATTTTGTCATTTTTTTCAAATCTTCAAAAATGATGAAAAACGGCGCGCTATAGTATGCCGTACGATATGGGCTATAGCCCATGGTCCAAAATGATGAGAAACGAGTCTAACTTTTTTTTTCAAAATTTCAAAAAACATGGGCTATAACCTTTTGTTTTTGTCATTTCGTCATTTTTTTCAAATCTTCAAAAATGATGAAAAACGGCGCGCTATAGTATGCCGTACGATATGGGCTATAGCCCATGGTCCAAAATGATGAGAAACGAGGCTAACTTTTTTTTTCAAAATTTCAAAAAACATGGGCTATAACCTTTCGTTTTTGTCATTTTGTCATTTTTTTCAAATCTTTAAAAATGATGAAAAACGGCGCGCTATAGTATGCCGTACGATATGGGCTATAGCCCATGGTCCAAAATGATGAGAAACGAGTCTAACTTTTTTTTTCAAAATTTCAAAAAACATGGGCTATAACCTTTCGTTTTTGTCATTTCGTCATTTTTTTCAAATCTTCAAAAATGATGAAAAACGGCGCGCTATAGTATGCCGTACGATATGGGCTATAGCCCATGGTCCAAAATGATGAGAAACGAGGCTAACTTTTTTTTTCAAAATTTCAAAAAACATGGGCTATAACCTTTCGTTTTTGTCATTTTGTCATTTTTTTCAAATCTTCAAAAATGATGAAAAACGGCGCGCTATAGTATGCCGTACGATATGGGCAATAGCCCATGGTCCAAAATGATGAGAAACGAGGCTAACTTTTTTTTTCAAAATTTCAAAAAACATGGGCTATAACCTTTCGTTTTTGTCATTTTGTCATTTTTTTCAAATCTTCAAAAATGCTGAAAAACGGCGCGCTATAGTATGCCGTACGATATGGGCTATAGCCCATGGTCCAAAATGATGAGAAACGAGGCTAACTTTTTTTTTCAAAATTTCAAAAAACATGGGCTATAACCTTTCGTTTTTGTCATTTTGTCATTTTTTTCAAATCTTCAAAAATGCTGAAAAACGGCGCGCTATAGTATGCCGTACGATATGGGCTATAGCCCATGGTCCAAAATGATGAGAAACGAGGCTAACTTTTTTTTTCAAAATTTCAAAAAACATGGGCTATAACCTTTCGTTTTTGTCATTTCGTCATTTTTTTCAAATCTTCAAAAATGATGAAAAACGGCGCGCTATAGTATGCCGTACGATATGGGCAATAGCCCATGGTCCAAAATGATGAGAAACGAGGCTAACTTTTTTTTTCAAAATTTCAAAAAACATGGGCTATAACCTTTCGTTTTTGTCATTTTGTCATTTTTTTCAAATCTTCAAAAATGCTGAAAAACGGCGCGCTATAGTATGCCGTACGATATGGGCTATAGCCCATGGTCCAAAATGATGAGAAACGAGGCTAACTTTTTTTTTCAAAATTTCAAAAAACATGGGCTATAACCTTTCGTTTTTGTCATTTCGTCATTTTTTTCAAATCTTCAAAAATGCTGAAAAACGGCGCGCTATAGTATGCCGTACGATATGGGCTATAGCCCATGGTCCAAAATGATGAGAAACGAGGCTAACTTTTTTTTCCAAAATTTCAAAAAACATGGGCTATAACCTTTCGTTTTTGTCATTTCGTCATTTTTTTCAAATCTTCAAAAATGATGAAAAACGGCGCGTTATAGTATGCCGTACGATATGGGCTATAGCCCATGGTCCAAAATGATGAGAAACGAGGCTAACTTTTTTTTTCAAAATTTCAAAAAACATGGGCTATAACCTTTCGTTTTTGTCATTTCGTCATTTTTTTTAAATCTTCAAAAATGATGAAAAACGGCGCGCTATAGTATGCCGTACGATATGGGCTATAGCCCATGGTCCAAAATGATGAGAAACGAGGCTAACTTTGTTTTTCAAAATTTCAAAAACATGGGCTATAACCTTTTGTTTTTGTCATTTTGTCATTTTTTTCAAATCTTCAAAAATGATGAAAAACGGCGCGCTATAGTATGCCGTACGATATGGGCTATAGCCCATGGTCCAAAATGATGAGAAACGAGTCTAACTTTTTTTTTCAAAATTTCAAAAAACATGGGCTATAACCTTTCGTTTTTGTCATTTCGTCATTTTTTTCAAATCTTCAAAAATGATGAAAAACGGCGCGCTATAGTATGCCGTACGATATGGGCTATAGCCCATGGTCCAAAATGATGAGAAACGAGGCTAACTTTTTTTTTCAAAATTTCAAAAAACATGGGCTATAACCTTTCGTTTTTGTCATTTTGTCATTTTTTTCAAATCTTTAAAAATGATGAAAAACGGCGCGCTATAGTATGCCGTACGATATGGGCTATAGCCCATGGTCCAAAATGATGAGAAACGAGTCTAACTTTTTTTTTCAAAATTTCAAAAAACATGGGCTATAACCTTTCGTTTTTGTCATTTCGTCATTTTTTTCAAATCTTCAAAAATGATGAAAAACGGCGCGCTATAGTATGCCGTACGATATGGGCTATAGCCCATGGTCCAAAATGATGAGAAACGAGGCTAACTTTTTTTTTCAAAATTTCAAAAAACATGGGCTATAACCTTTCGTTTTTGTCATTTTGTCATTTTTTTCAAATCTTCAAAAATGATGAAAAACGGCGCGCTATAGTATGCCGTACGATATGGGCAATAGCCCATGGTCCAAAATGATGAGAAACGAGGCTAACTTTTTTTTTCAAAATTTCAAAAAACATGGGCTATAACCTTTCGTTTTTGTCATTTTGTCATTTTTTTCAAATCTTCAAAAATGCTGAAAAACGGCGCGCTATAGTATGCCGTACGATATGGGCTATAGCCCATGGTCCAAAATGATGAGGAAACGAGGCTAACTTTTTTTTTCAAATTTTCAAAAAACATGGGCTATAACCTTTCGTTTTTGTCATTTTGTCATTTTTTTCAAATCTTCAAAAATGCTGAAAAACGGCGCGCTATAGTATGCCGTACGATATGGGCTATAGCCCATGGTCCAAAATGATGAGAAACGAGGCTAACTTTTTTTTTCAAAATTTCAAAAAACATGGGCTATAACCTTTCGTTTTTGTCATTTCGTCATTTTTTTCAAATCTTCAAAAATGATGAAAAACGGCGCGTTATAGTATGCCGTACGATATGGGCTATAGCCCATGGTCCAAAATGATGAGAAACGAGGCTAACTTTTTTTTTTCAAAATTTCAAAAAACATGGGCTATAACCTTTCGTTTTTGTCATTTTTTTCAAATCTTCAAAAATGATGAAAAACGGCGCGCTATAGTATGCCGTACGATATGGGCTATAGCCCATGGTCCAAAATGATGAGAAACGAGGCTAACTTTTTTTTTTCAAAATTTCAAAAAACATGGGCTATAACCTTTCGTTTTTGTCATTTTTTTCAAATCTTAAAAAATGATGAAAAACGGCGCGCTATAGTATGCCGTACGATATGGGCTATAGCCCATGGTCCAAAATGATGAGAAACGAGGCTAACTTTTTTTTTCAAAATTTCAAAAAACATGGGCTATAACCTTTCGTTTTTGTCATTTTGTCATTTTTTTCAAATCTTCAAAAATGATGAAAAACGGCGCGCTATAGTATGCCGTACGATATGGGCTTATAGCCCATGGTCCAAAATGATGAGAAACGAGGCTAACTTTTTTTTTCAAAATTTCAAAAAACATGGGCTATAACCTTTCGTTTTTGTCATTTTGTCATTTTTTTCAAATCTTCAAAAATGATGAAAAACGGCGCGCTATAGTATGCCGTACGATATGGGCTATAGCCCATGGTCCAAAATGATGAGAAACGAGGCTAACTTTTTTTTTCAAAATTTCAAAAAACATGGGCTATAACCTTTCGTTTTTGTCATTTTGTCATTTTTTTCAAATCTTCAAAAATGATGAAAAACGGCGCGCTATAGTATGCCGTACGATATGGGCTATAGCCCATGGTCCAAAATGATGAGAAACGAGGCTAACTTTTTTTTCAAAATTTCAAAAAACATGGGCTATAACCTTTCGTTTTTGTCATTTTTTTCAAATCTTCAAAAATGATGAAAAACGGCGCGCTATAGTATGCCGTACGATATGGGCTATAGCCCATGGTCCAAAATGATGAGAAACGAGGCTAACTTTTTTTTTCAAAATTTCAAAAAACATGGGCTTTAACCCATCGTTTTTGTCATTTCGTAATTTTTTCAAATCTTTGAAAATGATGAAAAACGGCGCGCTATAGTATGCCGTACGATATGGGCTATAGCCCATGGTCCAAAATGATGAGAAACGAGGCTAACTTTTTTTTTCAAAATTTAAAAAAACATGGGCTATAACCTTTCGTTTTTGTCATTTCGTCATTTTTTTCAAATCTTCAAAAATGATGAAAAACGGCGCGCTATAGTATGCCGTACGATATGGGCTATAGCCCATGGTCCAAAATGATGAGAAACGAGGCTAACCTTTTTTTTCAAAATTTCAAAATACATGGGCTATAACCTTTCGTTTTTGTCATTTCGTCATTTTTTTCAAATCTTCAAAAATGATGAAAAACGGCGCGCTATAGTATGCCGTACGATATGGGCTATAGCCCATGGTCCAAAATGATGAGAAACGAGGCTAACCTTTTTTTTCAAAATTTCAAAATACATGGGCTATAACCTTTCGTTTTTGTCATTTCGTCATTTTTTTCAAATCTTAAAAAATGATGAAAAACGGCGCGCTATAGTATGCCGTACGATATGGGCTATAGCCCATGGTCCAAAATGATGAGAAACGAGGCTAACTTTTTTTTTCAAAATTTCAAAAAACATGGGCTATAACCCATCGTTTTTGTCATTTCGTAATTTTTTTCAAATCTTTAAAAATGATGAAAAACGGCGCGCTATAGTATGCCGTACGATATGGGCTATAGCCCATGGTCCAAAATGATGAGAAACGAGGCTAACTTTTTTTTTCAAAATTTCAAAAAACATGGGCTATAACCTTTCGTTTTTGTCATTTCGTCATTTTTTAAAAATCTTCAAAAATGATGAAAAACGGCGCGCTATAGTATGCCGTACGATATGGGCTATAGCCCATGGTCCAAAATGATGAGAAACGAGGCTAACTTTTTTTTCAAAATTTCAAAAAACATGGGCTATAACCTTTCGTTTTTGTCATTTTTTTCAAATCTTCAAAAATGATGAAAAACGGCGCGCTATAGTATGCCGTACGATATGGGCTATAGCCCATGGTCCAAAATGATGAGAAACGAGGCTAACCTTTTTTTTCAAAATTTCAAAATACATGGGCTATAACCTTTCGTTTTTGTCATTTCGTCATTTTTTAAAAATCTTCAAAAATGATGAAAAACGGCGCGCTATAGTATGCCGTACGATATGGGCTATAGCCCATGGTCCAAAATGATGAGAAACGAGGCTAACTTTTTTTTCAAAATTTCAAAAAACATGGGCTATAACCTTTCGTTTTTGTCATTTCGTAATTTTTTCAAATCTTTAAAAATGATGAAAAACGGCGCGCTATAGAATGCCGTACGATATGGGCTATAGCCCATGGTCCAAAATGATGAGAAACGAGGCTAACTTTTTTTTTCAAAATTTCAAAAAACATGGGCTATAACCTTTCGTTTTTGTCATTTTGTCATTTTTTTCAAATCTTCAAAAATGATGAAAAACGGCGCGCTATAGTATGCCGTACGATATGGGGTATAGCCCATGGTCCAAAATGATGAGAAACGAGGCTAACTTTTTTTTTCAAAATTTCAAAAAACATGGGCTATAACCTTTCGTTTTTGTCATTTTTTTCAAATCTTCAAAAATGATGAAAAACGGCGCGCTATAGTATGCCGTACGATATGGGCTATAGCCCATGGTCCAAAATGATGAGAAACGAGGCTAACTTTTTTTTCCAAAATTTCAAAAAACATGGGCTTTAACCCATCGTTTTTGTCATTTCGTAATTTTTTCAATTCTTTGAAAATGATGAAAAACGGCGCGCTATAGTATGCCGTACGATATGGGCTATAGCCCATGGTCCAAAATGATGAGAAACGAGGCTAACTTTTTTTTTCAAAATTTCAAAAAACATGGGCTATAACCTTTCGTTTTTGTCATTTCGTCATTTTTTTCAAATCTTCAAAAATGATGAAAAACGGCGCGCTATAGTATGCCGTACGATATGGGCTATAGCCCATGGTCCAAAATGATGAGAAACGAGGCTAACCTTTTTTTTCAAAATTTCAAAAAACATGGGCTATAACCTTTCGTTTTTGTCATTTCGTCATTTTTTTCAAATCTTCAAAAATGATGAAAAACGGCGCGCTATAGTATGCCGTACGATATGGGCTATAGCCCATGGTCCAAAATGATGAGAAACGAGGCTAACTTTTTTTTTCAAAATTTCAAAAAACATGGGCTATAACCCATCGTTTTTGTCATTTCGTAATTTTTTTCAAATCTTTAAAAATGATGAAAACGGCGCGCTATAGTATGCCGTACGATATGGGCTATAGCCCATGGTCCAAAATTATGAGAAACGAGGCTAACTTTTTTTTTCAAAATTTCAAAAAACATGGGCTATAACCTTTCGTTTTTGTCATTTCGTCATTTTTTTCAAATCTTCAAAAATGATGAAAAACAGCGCGCTATAGTATGCCGTACGATATGGGCTATAGCCCATGGTCCAAAATGATGAGAAACGAGGCTAACTTTTTTTTTCAAAATTTCAAAAAACATGGGCTATAACCTTTCGTTTTTGTCATTTCGTAATTTTTTCAAATCTTTAAAAATGATGAAAAACGGCGCGCTATAGAATGCCGTACGATATGGGCTATAGCCCATGGTCCAAAATGATGAGAAACGAGGCTAACTTTTTTTTTCAAAATTTCAAAAAACATGGGCTATAACCTTTCGTTTTTGTCATTTTGTCATTTTTTTCAAATCTTCAAAAATGATGAAAAACGGCGCGCTATAGTATGCCGTACGATATGGGCTATAGCCCATGGTCCAAAATGATGAGAAACGAGGCTAACTTTTTTTTTCAAAATTTCAAAAAACATGGGCTATAACCTTTCGTTTTTGTCATTTTTTTCAAATCTTCAAAAATGATGGAAAACGGCGCGCTATAGTATGCCGTACGATATGGGCTATAGCCCATGGTCCAAAATGATGAGAAACGAGGCTAACTTTTTTTTTCAAAATTTCAAAAAACATGGGCTATAACCCATCGTTTTTGTCATTTCGTAATTTTTTCAAATCTTTAAAAATGATGAAAAACGGCGCGCTATAGTATGCCGTACGATATGGGCTATAGCCCATGGTCCAAAATGATGAGAAACAAGGCTAACTTTTTTTTTCAAAATTTCAAAAAACATGGGCTATAACCTTTCGTTTTTGTCATTTCGTCATTTTTTTCAAATCTTCAAAAATGATGAAAAACGGCGCGCTATAGTATGCCGTACGATATGGGCTATAGCCCATGGTCCAAAATGATGAGAAACAAGGCTAACTTTTTTTTTCAAAATTTCAAAAAACATGGGCTATAACCTTTCGTTTTTGTCATTTCGTCATTTTTTTCAAATCTTCAAAAATGATGAAAAACGGCACGCTATAGTATGCCGTACGATATGGGCTATAGTCCATGGTCCAAAATGATGAGAAACGAGGCTAACTTTTTTTTTCAAAATTTCAAAAAACATGGGCTATAACCCATCGTTTTTGTCATTTCGTAATTTTTTTCAAATCTTTAAAAATGATGAAAACGGCGCGCTATAGTATGCCGTACGATATGGGCTATAGCCCATGGTCCAAAATGATGAGAAACGAGGCTAACTTCTTTTTTCAAAATTTCAAAAAACATGGGCTATAACCTTTCGTTTTTTGTCATTTCGTCATTTTTTTCAAATCTTCAAAAATGATGATAAACGGCGCGCTATAGTATGCCGTACGATATGGGCTATAGCCCATGGTCCAAAATGATGAGAAACGAGGCTAACTTTTTTTTTCAAAATTTCAAAAAACATGGGCTATAACCTTTCGTTTTTGTCATTTTGTCATTTTTTTCAAATCTTCAAAAATGATGAAAAACGGCGCGCTATAGTATGCCGTACGATATGGGCTATAGCCCATGGTCCAAAATGATGAGAAACGAGGCTAACTTTTTTTTCAAAATTTCAAAAAACATGGGCTATAACCTTTCGTTTTTGTCATTTCGTCATTTTTTTCAAATCTTCAAAAATGATGAAAAACGGCGCGCTATAGTATGCCGTACGATATGGGCTATAGCCCATGGTCCAAAATGATGAGAAACGAGGCTAACTTTTTTTTTCAAAATTTCAAAAACATGGGCTATAACCTTTCGTTTTTGTCATTTTGTCATTTTTTTCAAATCTTCAAAAATGATGAAAAACGGCGCGCTATAGTATGCCGTACGATATGGGCTATAGCCCATGGTCCAAAATGATGAGAAACGAGGCTAACTTTTTTTTTCAAAATTTCAAAAAACATGGGCTATAACCCATCGTTTTTGTCATTTCGTAATTTTTTTCAAATCTTTAAAAATGATGAAAACGGCGCGCTATAGTATGCCGTACAATATGGGCTATAGCCCATGGTCCAAAATGATGAGAAACGAGTCTAACTTTTTTTTTCAAAATTTCAAAAAACATGGGCTATAACCTTTCGTTTTTGTCATTTCGTCATTTTTTTCAAATCTTCAAAAATGATGAAAAACGGCGCGCTATAGTATGCCGTACGATATGGGCTATAGCCCATGGTCCAAAATGATGAGAAACGAGGCTAACTTTTTTTTTCAAAATTTCAAAAAACATGGGCTATAACCTTTCGTTTTTGTCATTTTGTCATTTTTTTCAAATCTTCAAAAATGATGAAAAACGGCGCGCTATAGTATGCCGTACGATATGGGCTATAGCCCATGGTCCAAAATGATGAGAAACGAGGCTAACTTTTTTTTTCAAAATTTCAAAAAACATGGGCTATAACCTTTCGTTTTTGTCATTTTGTCATTTTTTTCAAATCTTAAAAAATGCTGAAAAACGGCGCGCTATAGTATGCCGTACGATATGGGCTATAGCCCATGGTCCAAAATGATGAGAAACGAGGCTAACTTTTTTTTTCAAAATTTCAAAAAACATGGGCTATAACCTTTCGTTTTTGTCATTTCGTCATTTTTTTCAAATCTTCAAAAATGATGAAAAACGGCGCGCTATAGTATGCCGTACGATATGGGCTATAGCCCATGGTCCAAAATGATGAGAAACGAGGCTAACTTTTTTTTTCAAAATTTCAAAAACATGGGCTATAACCTTTCGTTTTTGTCATTTTGTCATTTTTTCAAATCTTCAAAAATGATGAAAAACGGCGCGCTATAGTATGCCGTACGATATGGGCTATAGCCCATGGTCCAAAATGATGAGAAACGAGGCTAACTTTTTTTTTCAAAATTTCAAAAAACATGGGCTATAACCTTTCGTTTTTGTCATTTCGTCATTTTTTTCAAATCTTCAAAAATGATGAAAAACGGCGCGCTATAGTATGCCGTACGATATGGGCTATAGCCCATGGTCCAAAATGATGAGAAACGAGGCTAACTTTTTTTTTCAAAATTTCAAAAAACATGGGCTATAACCTTTCGTTTTTGTCATTTCGTCATTTTTTTCAAATCTTCAAAAATGATGAAAAACGGCGCGCTATAGTATGCCGTACGATATGGGCTTTAGCCCATGGTCCAAAATGATGAGAAACGAGGCTAACTTTTTTTTTCAAAATTTCAAAAAACATGGGCTATAACCTTTCGTTTTTGTCATTTTGTCATTTTTTTCAAATCTTCAAAAATGATGAAAAACGGCGCGCTATAGTATGCCGTACGATATGGGCTATAGCCCATGGTCCAAAATGAAGAGAAACGAGGCTAACTTTTTTTTTCAAAATTTCAAAAAACATGGGCTATAACCCATCGTTTTTGTCATTTCGTAATTTTTTTCAAATCTTTAAAAATGACGAAAAACGGCGCGCTATAGTATGCCGTACGATATGGGCTATAGCCCATGGTCCAAAATGATGAGAAACGAGGCTAACTTTTTTTTTCAAAATTTCAAAAAACATGGGATATAACCTTTCGTTTTTGTCATTTCGTCATTTTTTTCAAATCTTCAAAAATGATGAAAAACGGCGCGCTATAGTATGCCGTACGATATGGGCTATAGCCCATGGTCCAAAATGATGAGAAACGAGGCTAACTTTTCTTTTCAAAATTTCAAAAAACATGGGCTATAACCTTTCGTTTTTGTCATTTTGTCATTTTTTCAAATCTTCAAAAATGACGAAAAACGGCGCGCTATAGTATGCCGTACGATATGGGCTATAGCCCATGGTCCAAAATGATGAGAAACGAGGCTAACTTTTTTTTTCAAAATTTCAAAAAACATGGGCTATAACCCATCGTTTTTGTCATTTCGTAATTTTTTTCAAATCTTTAAAAATGATGAAAAACGGCTCGCTATAGTATGCCGTACGATATGGGCTATAGCCCATGGTCCAAAATGATGAGAAACGAGGCTAACTTTTTTTTTCAAAATTTCAAAAAACATGGGCTATAACCCATCGTTTTTGTCATTTCGTAATTTTTTTCAAATCTTTAAAAATGACGAAAAACGGCGCGCTATAGTATGCCGTACGATATGGGCTATAGCCCATGGTCCAAAATGATGAGAAACGAGGCTAACTTTTTTTTCCAAAATTTCAAAAAACATGGGCTATAACCCATCGTTTTTGTCATTTCGTAATTTTTTTCAAATCTTTAAAAATGACGAAAAACGGCGTGCTATAGTATGCCGTACGATATGGGCTATAGCCCATGGTCCAAAATGATGAGAAACGAGGCTAACTTTTTTTTTCAAAATTTCAAAAAACATGGGCTATAACCCATCGTTTTTGTCATTTCGTAATTTTTTTCAAATCTTCAAAAATGATGAAAAACGGCGCGCTATAGTATGCCGTACGATATGGGCTATAGCCCATGGTCCAAAATGATGAGAAACGAGGCTAACTTTTTTTTTCAAAATTTCAAAAAACATGGGCTATAACCAGAGTTGGGTGTAACGAGTAACGGAAAATATCGTTACTGTAACGACACTACTTTGGTCGGTAGCGAGTAATATAACGACACTACTCCTCCAAAATTGATAATCACACTACAGTTACTGGTCGCTTTAGCGCTGCCGTTACTCGCTACTTGCGTCATGTGGCTGCTTTCAGCAGTGTTGCTTTAGAGAATAATGCACACAACGGAGATGAGTTGAACATGAACACTAATGGTGCGCTGGCAACGCAGTACGCGCAGTACGGACTAGAACATGTCAAACCGGTGTCAGATCATCAGCAGCACAGCATTTTTCGTTACTGTCGTGGACTCGTAGGGTGGCCAGACGTCCGGTTTTAGACCCACCTTTCCTCCTCCCAACTCAACCTCTGGCCGGACACATCATTGTCCGTTTTTTTGTGATATAGCCTACAGTGCTTGTGTCATTACTGTCATTTAAGTCGTCTCTGTTATTAAAATCTCCGTAGCACTTTTCCGCTGCACAGAAAGCTCCCAGTCTCCCCACTGTCACAGAGACAGAGCAGGCGTTGGGGTGTTGCCATGTCCGCTTATTACAAGCGACTTTGGGCTTGTTTTATGATAGCCCAGTCAGGCTTCTTTTGGGCTGTTTTCATAGACATGGCTGCTTGTTTCTCTTCTAAAACCTGGCAACACTGCCAATGGGAGGGTCTGTTTGTTTGTTGTAGAACATGTGCTCTCACAATCACTAGTTAGTTAATGTAGAGATAAATAAACGAAATATGCCGAAATGAAAAACTACATTTAATGAGCAATGGAGCAGGGGACTCCACATCATAAAGAAAGGGATCCTAAAGCACTGTGAACATAATTATAGTCTACTGATTTATCTCAGTCTCATTATTTTATTTGAATATATATTGTTGGGAAAGCTAATATTTGCCTAGAACCACGTGGTACAGTGGTTTTCAACCATTTTCATATCAAGGTCCAGTATGTATTCTGCATTTTAGCCATGGACCACCATTTGATGAGATTTGGCCTCACAGACCCCAAACGAAATATTATATTGTTGTGTGGCAGTTCAGTGCAAATTATTTGACAATGCATCTCAGGCGATTTTATGGAGTAACGCAAAAGTAATGTAACGAGTAATGTAACTAGTTACTTTCTCCAGGGAGTAATAAAGTAATGTAAGGCATTACTTTTTTCAAAAGTAATATGTAATATGTAGTGCCTTACTTTTATGAGTAACGGACCCCAACTCTGGCTATAACCTTTCGTTTTTGTCATTTTGTCATTTTTTTCAAATCTTCAAAAATGATGAAAAACGGCGCGCTATAGTATGCCGTACGATATGGGCTATAGCCCATGGTCCAAAATGATGAGAAACGAGGCTAACTTTTTTTTTCAAAATTTCAAAAAACATGGGCTATAACCTTTCGTTTTTGTCATTTCGTCATTTTTTAAAAATCTTCAAAAATGATGAAAAACGGCGCGCTATAGTATGCCGTACGATATGGGCTATAGCCCATGGTCCAAAATGATGAGAAACGAGGCTAACTTTTTTTTCCAAAATTTCAAAAAACATGGGCTATAACCTTTCGTTTTTGTCATTTCGTCATTTTTTAAAAATCTTCAAAAATGATGAAAAACGGCGCGCTATAGTATGCCGTACGATATGGGCTATAGCCCATGGTCCAAAATGATGAGAAACGAGGCTAACTTTTTTTTTCAAAATTTCAAAAAACATGGGCTATAACCTTTCGTTTTTGTCATTTCGTCATTTTTTTCAAATCTTCAAAAATGATGAAAAACGGCGCGCTATAGTATGCCGTACGATATGGGCTATAGCCCATGGTCCAAAATGATGAGAAACGAGGCTAACCTTTTTTTTCAAAATTTCAAAAAACATGGGCTATAACCTTTCGTTTTTGTCATTTCGTCATTTTTTTCAAATCTTCAAAAATGATGAAAAACGGCGCGCTATAGTATGCCGTACGATATGGGCTATAGCCCATGGTCCAAAATGATGAGAAACGAGGCTAACTTTTTTTTTCAAAATTTCAAAAAACATGGGCTATAACCCATCGTTTTTGTCATTTCGTAATTTTTTTCAAATCTTTAAAAATGATGAAAACGGCGCGCTATAGTATGCCGTACGATATGGGCTATAGCCCATGGTCCAAAATTATGAGAAACGAGGCTAACTTTTTTTTTCAAAATTTCAAAAAACATGGGCTATAACCTTTCGTTTTTGTCATTTCGTCATTTTTTTCAAATCTTCAAAAATGATGAAAAACGGCGCGCTATAGTATGCCGTACGATATGGGCTATAGCCCATGGTCCAAAATGATGAGAAACGAGGCTAACTTTTTTTTTCAAAATTTCAAAAAACATGGGCTATAACCCATCGTTTTTGTCATTTCGTAATTTTTTTCAAATCTTTAAAAATGATGAAAAACGGCGCGCTATAGTATGCCGTACGATATGGGCTATAGCCCATGGTCCAAAATGATGAGAAACGAGGCTAACTTTTTTTTTCAAAATTTCAAAAAACATGGGCTATAACCTTTCGTTTTTGTCATTTCGTCATTTTTTTCAAATCTTCAAAAATGATGAAAAACGGCGCGCTATAGTATGCCGTACGATATGGGCTATAGCCCATGGTCCAAAATGATGAGAAACGAGGCTAACTTTTTTTTTCAAAATTTCAAAAAACATGGGCTATAACCTTTCGTTTTTGTCATTTCGTCATTTTTTTCAAATCTTCAAAAATGATGAAAAACGGCGCGCTATAGTATGCCGTACGATATGGGCTATAGCCCATGGTCCAAAATGATGAGAAACGAGGCTAACTTTTTTTTTCAAAATTTCAAAAAACATGGGCTATAACCTTTCGTTTTTGTCATTTCGTAATTTTTTCAAATCTTTAAAAATGATGAAAAACGGCGCGCTATAGAATGCCGTACGATATGGGCTATAGCCCATGGTCCAAAATGATGAGAAACGAGGCTAACTTTTTTTTTCAAAATTTCAAAAAACATGGGCTATAACCTTTCGTTTTTGTCATTTCGTCATTTTTTTCAAATCTTCAAAAATGATGAAAAACGGCGCGCTATAGTATGCCGTACGATATGGGCTATAGCCCATGGTCCAAAATGATGAGAAACGAGGCTAACTTTTTTTTTCAAAATTTCAAAAAACATGGGCTATAACCTTTCGTTTTTGTCATTTCGTCATTTTTTTCAAATCTTCAAAAATGATGAAAAACGGCGCGCTATAGTATGCCGTACGATATGGGCTATAGCCCATGGTCCAAAATGATGAGAAACGAGGCTAACTTTTTTTTTCAAAATTTCAAAAAACATGGGCTATAACCTTTCGTTTTTGTCATTTCGTAATTTTTTCAAATCTTTAAAAATGATGAAAAACGGCGCGCTATAGAATGCCGTACGATATGGGCTATAGCCCATGGTCCAAAATGATGAGAAACGAGGCTAACTTTTTTTTTCAAAATTTCAAAAAACATGGGCTATAACCTTTCGTTTTTGTCATTTTGTCATTTTTTTCAAATCTTCAAAAATGATGAAAAACGGCGCGCTATAGTATGCCGTACGATATGGGCTATAGCCCATGGTCCAAAATGATGAGAAACGAGGCTAACTTTTTTTTTCAAAATTTCAAAAAACATGGGCTATAACCCATCGTTTTTGTCATTTCGTAATTTTTTCAAATCTTCAAAAATGATGAAAAACGGCGCGCTATAGTATGCCGTACGATATGGGCTATAGCCCATGGTCCAAAATGATGAGAAACGAGGCTAACTTTTTTTTTCAAAATTTCAAAAAACATGGGCTATAACCTTTCGTTTTTGTCATTTCGTCATTTTTTTCAAATCTTCAAAAATGATGAAAAACAGCGCGCTATAGTATGCCGTACGATATGGGCTATAGCCCATGGTCCAAAATGATGAGAAACGAGGCTAACTTTTTTTTTCAAAATTTCAAAAAACATGGGCTATAACCTTTCGTTTTTGTCATTTCGTAATTTTTTCAAATCTTTAAAAATGATGAAAAACGGCGCGCTATAGAATGCCGTACGATATGGGCTATAGCCCATGGTCCAAAATGATGAGAAACGAGGCTAACTTTTTTTTTCAAAATTTCAAAAAACATGGGCTATAACCTTTCGTTTTTGTCATTTTTTTCAAACGGCGCGCTATAGTATGCCGTACGATATGGGCTATAGCCCATGGTCCAAAATGATGAGAAACGAGGCTAACTTTTTTTTTCAAAATTTCAAAACACATGGGCTATAACCCATCGTTTTTGTCATTTCGTAATTTTTTCAAATCTTTAAAAATGATGAAAAACGGCGCGCTATAGTATGCCGTACGATATGGGCTATAGCCCATGGTCCAAAATGATGAGAAACAAGGCTAACTTTTTTTTTCAAAATTTCAAAAAACATGGGCTATAACCTTTCGTTTTTGTCATTTCGTCATTTTTTTCAAATCTTCAAAAATGATGAAAAACGGCGCGCTATAGTATGCCGTACGATATGGGCTATAGCCCATGGTCCAAAATGATGAGAAATGAGGCTAACTTTTTTTTTCAAAATTTCAAAAAACATGGGCTATAACCTTTCGTTTTTGTCATTTCGTCATTTTTTTCAAATCTTCAAAAATGATGAAAAACGGCGCGCTATAGTATGCCGTACGATATGGGCTATAGCCCATGGTCCAAAATGATGAGAAACGAGGCTAACTTTTTTTTTCAAAATTTCAAAAAACATGGGCTATAACCTTTCGTTTTTGTCATTTCGTCATTTTTTTCAAATCTTCAAAAATGATGAAAAACGGCGCGCTATAGTATGCCGTACGATATGGGCTATAGCCCATGGTCCAAAATGATGAGAAACGAGGCTAACTTTTTTTTTCAAAATTTCAAAAAACATGGGCTATAACCTTTCGTTTTTGTCATTTCGTCATTTTTTTCAAATCTTCAAAAATGATGAAAAACGGCGCGCTATAGTATGCCGTACGATATGGGCTATAGCCCATGGTCCAAAATGATGAGAAACGAGGCTAACTTTTTTTTTCAAAATTTCAAAAACATGGGCTATAACCTTTCGTTTTTGTCATTTTGTCATTTTTTTCAAATCTTCAAAAATGATGAAAAACGGCGCGCTATAGTATGCCGTACGATATGGGCTATAGCCCATGGTCCAAAATGATGAGAAACGAGGCTAACTTTTTTTTTCAAAATTTCAAAAAACATGGGCTATAACCCATCGTTTTTGTCATTTCGTAATTTTTTTCAAATCTTTAAAAATGATGAAAAACGGCGCGCTATAGTATGCCGTACGATATGGGCTATAGCCCATGGTCCAAAATGATGAGAAACGAGTCTAACTTTTTTTTTCAAAATTTCAAATAACATGGGCTATAACCTTTCGTTTTTGTCATTTCGTCATTTTTTTCAAATCTTCAAAAATGATGAAAAACGGCGCGCTATAGTATGCCGTACGATATGGGCTATAGCCCATGGTCCAAAATGATGAGAAACGAGGCTAACTTTTTTTTTCAAAATTTCAAAAAACATGGGCTATAACCTTTCGTTTTTGTCATTTTGTCATTTTTTCAAATCTTCAAAAATGATGAAAAACGGCGCGCTATAGTATGCCGTACGATATGGGCTATAGCCCATGGTCCAAAATGATGAGAAACGAGGCTAACTTTTTTTTTCAAAATTTCAAAAAACATGGGCTATAACCTTTCGTTTTTGTCATTTTGTCATTTTTTTCAAATCTTCAAAAATGCTGAAAAACGGCGCGCTATAGTATGCCGTACGATATGGGCTATAGCCCATGGTCCAAAATGATGAGAAACGAGGCTAACTTTTTTTTTCAAAATTTCAAAAAACATGGGCTATAACCTTTCGTTTTTGTCATTTCGTCATTTTTTTCAAATCTTCAAAAATGATGAAAAACGGCGCGTTATAGTATGCCGTACGATATGGGCTATAGCCCATGGTCCAAAATGATGAGAAACGAGGCTAACTTTTTTTTCCAAAATTTCAAAAAACATGGGCTATAACCTTTCGTTTTTGTCATTTCGTCATTTTTTTCAAATCTTCAAAAATGATGAAAAACGGCGCGCTATACTATGCCGTACGATATGGGCTATAGCCCATGGTCCAAAATGATGAGAAACGAGGCTAACTTTTTTTTTCAAAATTTCAAAAATATGGGCTATAACCTTTCGTTTTTGTCATTTTGTCATTTTTTCAAATCTTCAAAAATGATGAAAAACGGCGCGCTATAGTATGCCGTACGATATGGGCTATAGCCCATGGTCCAAAATGATGAGAAACGAGGCTAACTTTTTTTTTCAAAATTTCAAAAAACATGGGCTATAACCTTTCGTTTTTGTCATTTCGTCATTTTTTTCAAATCTTCAAAAATGATGAAAAACGGCGCGCTATAGTATGCCGTACGATATGGGCTATAGCCCATGGTCCAAAATGATGAGAAACGAGGCTAACTTTTTTTTTCAAAATTTCAAAAAACATGGGCTATAACCTTTCGTTTTTGTCATTTCGTCATTTTTTTCAAATCTTCAAAAATGATGAAAAACGGCGCGCTATAGTATGCCGTACGATATGGGCTATAGCCCATGGTCCAAAATGATGAGAAACGAGGCTAACTTTTTTTTTCAAAATTTCAAAAAACATGGGCTATAACCTTTCGTTTTTGTCATTTTGTCATTTTTTTCAAATCTTCAAAAATGATGAAAAACGGTGCGCTATAGTATGCCGTACGATATGGGCTATAGCCCATGGTCCAAAATGATGAGAAACGAGGCTAACTTTTTTTTTCAAAATTTCAAAAAACATGGGCTATAACCCATCGTTTTTGTCATTTCGTAATTTTTTTCAAATCTTTAAAAATGACGAAAAACGGCGCGCTATAGTATGCCGTACGATATGGGCTATAGCCCATGGTCCAAAATGATGAGAAACGAGGCTAACTTTTTTTTTCAAAATTTCAAAAAACATGGGCTATAACCTTTCGTTTTTGTCATTTCGTCATTTTTTTCAAATCTTCAAAAATGATGAAAAACGGCGCGCTATAGTATGCCGTACGATATGGGCTATAGCCCATGGTCCAAAATGATGAGAAACGAGGCTAACTTTTTTTTTCAAAATTTCAAAAAACATGGGCTATAACCTTTCGTTTTTGTCATTTTGTCATTTTTTTCAAATCTTCAAAAATGACGAAAAACGGCGCGCTATAGTATGCCGTACGATATGGGCTATAGCCCATGGTCCAAAATTATGAGAAACGAGGCTAACTTTTTTTTTCAAAATTTCAAAAAACATGGGCTATAACCTTTCGTTTTTGTCATTTTGTCATTTTTTTCAAATCTTCAAAAATGACGAAAAACGGCGCGCTATAGTATGCCGTACGATATGGGCTATAGCCCATGGTCCAAAATTATGAGAAACGAGGCTAACTTTTTTTTTCAAAATTTCAAAAAACATGGGCTATAACCTTTCGTTTTTGTCATTTCGTCATTTTTTTCAAATCTTCAAAAATGATGAAAAACGGCGCGCTATAGTATGCCGTACGATATGGGCTATAGCCCATGGTCCAAAATGATGAGAAACGAGGCTAACTTTTTTTTTCAAAATTTCAAAAAACATGGGCTATAACCCATCGTTTTTGTCATTTCGTAATTTTTTTCAAATCTTTAAAAATGATGAAAAACGGCGCGCTATAGTATGCCGTACGATATGGGCTATAGCCCATGGTCCAAAATGATGAGAAACGAGGCTAACTTTTTTTTTCAAAATTTCAAAAAACATGGGCTATAACCTTTCGTTTTTGTCATTTCGTCATTTTTTTCAAATCTTCAAAAATGATGAAAAACGGCGCGCTATAGTATGCCGTACGATATGGGCTATAGCCCATGGTCCAAAATGATGAGAAACGAGGCTAACTTTTTTTTTCAAAATTTCAAAAAACATGGGCTATAACCTTTCGTTTTTGTCATTTCGTCATTTTTTTCAAATCTTCAAAAATGATGAAAAACGGCGCGCTATAGTATGCCGTACGATATGGGCTATAGCCCATGGTCCAAAATGATGAGAAACGAGGCTAACTTTTTTTTTCAAAATTTCAAAAAACATGGGCTATAACCTTTCGTTTTTGTCATTTCGTAATTTTTTCAAATCTTTAAAAATGATGAAAAACGGCGCGCTATAGAATGCCGTACGATATGGGCTATAGCCCATGGTCCAAAATGATGAGAAACGAGGCTAACTTTTTTTTTCAAAATTTCAAAAAACATGGGCTATAACCTTTCGTTTTTGTCATTTTGTCATTTTTTTCAAATCTTCAAAAATGATGAAAAACGGCGCGCTATAGTATGCCGTACGATATGGGCTATAGCCCATGGTCCAAAATGATGAGAAACGAGGCTAACTTTTTTTTTCAAAATTTCAAAAAACATGGGCTATAACCCATCGTTTTTGTCATTTCGTAATTTTTTCAAATCTTCAAAAATGATGAAAAACGGCGCGCTATAGTATGCCGTACGATATGGGCTATAGCCCATGGTCCAAAATGATGAGAAACGAGGCTAACTTTTTTTTTCAAAATTTCAAAAAACATGGGCTATAACCTTTCGTTTTTGTCATTTCGTCATTTTTTTCAAATCTTCAAAAATGATGAAAAACAGCGCGCTATAGTATGCCGTACGATATGGGCTATAGCCCATGGTCCAAAATGATGAGAAACGAGGCTAACTTTTTTTTTCAAAATTTCAAAAAACATGGGCTATAACCTTTCGTTTTTGTCATTTCGTAATTTTTTCAAATCTTTAAAAATGATGAAAAACGGCGCGCTATAGAATGCCGTACGATATGGGCTATAGCCCATGGTCCAAAATGATGAGAAACGAGGCTAACTTTTTTTTTCAAAATTTCAAAAAACATGGGCTATAACCTTTCGTTTTTGTCATTTTTTTCAAACGGCGCGCTATAGTATGCCGTACGATATGGGCTATAGCCCATGGTCCAAAATGATGAGAAACGAGGCTAACTTTTTTTTTCAAAATTTCAAAACACATGGGCTATAACCCATCGTTTTTGTCATTTCGTAATTTTTTCAAATCTTTAAAAATGATGAAAAACGGCGCGCTATAGTATGCCGTACGATATGGGCTATAGCCCATGGTCCAAAATGATGAGAAACAAGGCTAACTTTTTTTTTCAAAATTTCAAAAAACATGGGCTATAACCTTTCGTTTTTGTCATTTCGTCATTTTTTTCAAATCTTCAAAAATGATGAAAAACGGCGCGCTATAGTATGCCGTACGATATGGGCTATAGCCCATGGTCCAAAATGATGAGAAACGAGGCTAACTTTTTTTTTCAAAATTTCAAAAAACATGGGCTATAACCTTTCGTTTTTGTCATTTCGTCATTTTTTTCAAATCTTCAAAAATGATGAAAAACGGCGCGCTATAGTATGCCGTACGATATGGGCTATAGCCCATGGTCCAAAATGATGAGAAACGAGGCTAACTTTTTTTTTCAAAATTTCAAAAAACATGGGCTATAACCTTTCGTTTTTGTCATTTCGTCATTTTTTTCAAATCTTCAAAAATGATGAAAAACGGCGCGCTATAGTATGCCGTACGATATGGGCTATAGCCCATGGTCCAAAATGATGAGAAACGAGGCTAACTTTTTTTTTCAAAATTTCAAAAAACATGGGCTATAACCTTTCGTTTTTGTCATTTCGTCATTTTTTTCAAATCTTCAAAAATGATGAAAAACGGCGCGCTATAGTATGCCGTACGATATGGGCTATAGCCCATGGTCCAAAATGATGAGAAACGAGGCTAACTTTTTTTTTCAAAATTTCAAAAACATGGGCTATAACCTTTCGTTTTTGTCATTTTGTCATTTTTTTCAAATCTTCAAAAATGATGAAAAACGGCGCGCTATAGTATGCCGTACGATATGGGCTATAGCCCATGGTCCAAAATGATGAGAAACGAGGCTAACTTTTTTTTTCAAAATTTCAAAAAACATGGGCTATAACCCATCGTTTTTGTCATTTCGTAATTTTTTTCAAATCTTTAAAAATGATGAAAAACGGCGCGCTATAGTATGCCGTACGATATGGGCTATAGCCCATGGTCCAAAATGATGAGAAACGAGTCTAACTTTTTTTTTCAAAATTTCAAATAACATGGGCTATAACCTTTCGTTTTTGTCATTTCGTCATTTTTTTCAAATCTTCAAAAATGATGAAAAACGGCGCGCTATAGTATGCCGTACGATATGGGCTATAGCCCATGGTCCAAAATGATGAGAAACGAGGCTAACTTTTTTTTTCAAAATTTCAAAAAACATGGGCTATAACCTTTCGTTTTTGTCATTTTGTCATTTTTTCAAATCTTCAAAAATGATGAAAAACGGCGCGCTATAGTATGCCGTACGATATGGGCTATAGCCCATGGTCCAAAATGATGAGAAACGAGGCTAACTTTTTTTTTCAAAATTTCAAAAAACATGGGCTATAACCTTTCGTTTTTGTCATTTTGTCATTTTTTTCAAATCTTCAAAAATGCTGAAAAACGGCGCGCTATAGTATGCCGTACGATATGGGCTATAGCCCATGGTCCAAAATGATGAGAAACGAGGCTAACTTTTTTTTTCAAAATTTCAAAAAACATGGGCTATAACCTTTCGTTTTTGTCATTTCGTCATTTTTTTCAAATCTTCAAAAATGATGAAAAACGGCGCGTTATAGTATGCCGTACGATATGGGCTATAGCCCATGGTCCAAAATGATGAGAAACGAGGCTAACTTTTTTTTCCAAAATTTCAAAAAACATGGGCTATAACCTTTCGTTTTTGTCATTTCGTCATTTTTTTCAAATCTTCAAAAATGATGAAAAACGGCGCGCTATACTATGCCGTACGATATGGGCTATAGCCCATGGTCCAAAATGATGAGAAACGAGGCTAACTTTTTTTTTCAAAATTTCAAAAATATGGGCTATAACCTTTCGTTTTTGTCATTTTGTCATTTTTTCAAATCTTCAAAAATGATGAAAAACGGCGCGCTATAGTATGCCGTACGATATGGGCTATAGCCCATGGTCCAAAATGATGAGAAACGAGGCTAACTTTTTTTTTCAAAATTTCAAAAAACATGGGCTATAACCTTTCGTTTTTGTCATTTCGTCATTTTTTTCAAATCTTCAAAAATGATGAAAAACGGTGCGCTATAGTATGCCGTACGATATGGGCTATAGCCCATGGTCCAAAATGATGAGAAACGAGGCTAACTTTTTTTTTCAAAATTTCAAAAAACATGGGCTATAACCCATCGTTTTTGTCATTTCGTAATTTTTTTCAAATCTTTAAAAATGACGAAAAACGGCGCGCTATAGTATGCCGTACGATATGGGCTATAGCCCATGGTCCAAAATGATGAGAAACGAGGCTAACTTTTTTTTTCAAAATTTCAAAAAACATGGGCTATAACCTTTCGTTTTTGTCATTTCGTCATTTTTTTCAAATCTTCAAAAATGATGAAAAACGGCGCGCTATAGTATGCCGTACGATATGGGCTATAGCCCATGGTCCAAAATGATGAGAAACGAGGCTAACTTTTTTTTTCAAAATTTCAAAAAACATGGGCTATAACCTTTCGTTTTTGTCATTTTGTCATTTTTTTCAAATCTTCAAAAATGACGAAAAACGGCGCGCTATAGTATGCCGTACGATATGGGCTATAGCCCATGGTCCAAAATGATAAGAAACGAGGCTAACTTTTTTTTTCAAAATTTCAAAAAACATGGGCTATAACCCATCGTTTTTGTCATTTCGTAATTTTTTTCAAATCTTTAAAAATGAAGAAAAACGGCTCGCTATAGTATGCCGTACGATATGGGCTATAGCCCATGGTCCAAAATGATGAGAAACGAGGCTAACTTTTTTTTTCAAAATTTCAAAAAACATGGGCTATAACCCATCGTTTTTGTAATTTCGTAATTTTTTTCAAATCTTTAAAAATGACGAAAAACGGCGCGCTATAGTATGCCGTACGATATGGGCTATAGCCCATGGTCCAAAATGATGAGAAACGAGGCTAACCTTTTTTTTCAAAATTTCAAAAAACATGGGCTATAACCCATCGTTTTTGTCATTTCGTAATTTTTTTCAAATCTTTAAAAATGATGAAAAACGGCGCGCTATAGTATGCCGTACGATATGGGCTATAGCCCATGGTCCAAAATGATGAGAAACGAGGCTAACTTTTTTTTTCAAAATTTCAAAAAACATGGGCTATAACCTTTCGTTTTTGTCATTTCGTCATTTTTTTCAAATCTTCAAAAATGATGAAAAACGGCGCGCTATAGTATGCCGTACGATATGGGCTATAGCCCATGGTCCAAAATGATGAGAAACGAGGCTAACTTTTTTTTTCAAAATTTCAAAAAACATGGGCTATAACCTTTCGTTTTTGTCATTTTGTCATTTTTTTCTAATCTTCAAAAATGACGAAAAACGGCGCGCTATAGTATGCCGTACGATATGGGCTATAGCCCATGGTCCAAAATGATGAGAAACGAGGCTAACTTTTTTTTTCAAAATTTCAAAAAACATGGGCTATAACCCATCGTTTTTGTCATTTCGTAATTTTTTTCAAATCTTTAAAAATGATGAAAAACGGCGCGCTATAGTATGCCGTACGATATGGGCTATAGCCCATGGTCCAAAATGATGAGAAACGAGGCTAACTTTTTTTTTCAAAATTTCAAAAAACATGGGCTATAACCCATCGTTTTTGTCATTTCGTAATTTTTTTCAAATCTTTAAAAATGATGAAAAACGGCGCGCTATAGTATGCCGTACGATATGGGCTATAGCCCATGGTCCAAAATGATGAGAAACGAGGCTAACTTTTTTTTTCAAAATTTCAAAAAACATGGGCTATAACCTTTCGTTTTTGTCATTTTTTTCAAATCTTCAAAAATGATGAAAAACGGCGCGCTATAGTATGCCGTACGATATGGGCTATAGCCCACGGTCCAAAATGATGAGAAACGAGGCTAACTTTTTTTTCCAAAATTTAAAAAAACATGGGCTATAACCCATCGTTTTTGTCATTTCGTCATTTTTTTCAAATCCTCAAAAATGATGAAAAACGGTGCGCTATAGTATGCCGTACGATATGGGCTATAGCCCACGGTCCAAAATGATGAGAAACGAGGCTAACTTTTTTTTTCAAAATTTCAAAAAACATGGGCTATAACCCATCGTTTTTGTCATTTCGTCATTTTTTTCAAATCCTCAAAAATGATGAAAAACGGCGCGCTATAGTATGCTGTACGATATGGGCTATAGCCCATGGTCCAAAATGATGAGAAACGAGGCTAACTTTTTTTTTCAAAATTTCAAAAAACATGGGCTATAACCCATCGTTTTTGTCATTTCGTAATTTTTTTCAAATCCTCAAAAATGATGAAAAACGGCGCGCTATAGTATGCCGTATGATATGGGCTATAGCCCACGGTCCAAAATTATGAGAAACGAGGATAACTTTTTTTTCCAAAATTTCAAAAAACATGGGCTATAACCCATCGTTTTTGTCAAATTGCGGAATTGCGGAAATTGTGGAAATTGCGAAAATTGCGAAAATGGTAATTGCGGAAATTGCGGAAATGGAAATTGCGGAAATTGTGGAAATTGCGGTTTCAGTTTTTAATTTTTTTTAAATCCTCAAAAATGATGAAAAACGGCGCGCTATAGTATGCCGTACGATATGGGCTATAGCCCACGGTCCAAAATGATGAGAAACGAGGCTAACTTTTTTTTTCAAAATTTCAAAAAACATGGGCTATAACCCATCGTTTTTGTCATTTCGTCATTTTTTTCAAATCTTCAAAAATGATGAAAAACGGCGCGCTATAGTATGCCGTACGATATGGGCTATAGCCCACGGTCCAAAATGATGAGAAACGAGGCTAACTTTTTTTTCCAAAATTTCAAAAAACATGGGCTATAACCCATCGTTTTTGTCATTTCGTCATTTTTTTCAAATCTTCAAAAATGATGAAAAACGGCGCGCTATAGTATGCCGTACGATATGGGTTATAGCCCACGGGATTTAAAAAAAATGACGAAATGACAAAAACGATGGGTTATAGCCCATGTTTTTTGAAATTTTGAAAAAAAAAGTTATCCTCGTTTCTCATCATTTTGGACCATGGGCTATAGCCCATATCGTACGGCATATTATAGCGCGCAGTTTTTCATCATTTTTGAGGATTTGAAAAAAATGATGAAATTACAAAAACGATGGGTTATAGCGCATGTTTTTTGAAATTTTGAAAAAAAAAAAGTTAGCCTCGTTTCTCATCATTTTGGACCGTGGGCTATAGCCCATACCGTACGGCATACTATAGCACGCCGTTTTTCATCATTTTTGAAATTTTGAAAAAGAAAAAGTTATCCTCGTTTGAAACCTATAGCTATAGCACATGGTCCAAAATGATGAAAAACGAAACGAGGCCAATTAAAGAATTAGAAAGTAGATAAAAACGGCAGGTTACAACACTTTTTGTTATTTTTGTATGTTTGTTTTTCTTCTTTGTAATTATTTGTTTGGTCCAAAATATTGTGTGTATGTTGTCACGACAAGAGTTGGCTTGGTACAACGCTTAAAAGGTCTTTAAATAAATACATTTTGAAATGCCCATGGGAAAATTAATTTCCTGGGCCACTCGTCGTTCTGAAAGGGGGAGGGACTGCGACACTATAGTCCATGGTCTCGGAGGGCATATAGTATGTCGTTTTTCACGATTTCGGAGGATTTAAAAAAAGGTGAAAATCGCGGAAAAGCGAAAGGCTATAGTCCATGGTGTCGGAGGGCATACTGGTCAAGGTCATTCATACTGGTTACGGTCATTTATACTGGTCAAGGTAATTTACTAGTCTTATGAAGGTCATTTATACTGCTCAAGGTCATTGATATTGGTCAAGGTCATTTAGCGGCGCGCTATATTGCGCGATTCTTCATCATTGTTGAGGATTTGAAAAAAGGTCATTTACTAGTCTTATATAATTTAAATAAACCATGTAAATACAACAAATTGAGCAGAGCACTGCAGGGACTTGAACCCCGTTCTGGTAAACCAGGAGTACCACACCAGTGCCTTAGTTTGTTTTGTTTTAATTTACAGGTCCATTATTTTCATCTTGTTCTCAAATCCTGCAAAATCATGAAAAACGTCATGCAGTCCGAAACCATGGACTATAGTATACCATTTTTTTCGTGATTCATCTTTTTTTCAAATCCTCCAAAATCTTGAAAAGTGCTGCAACTCTGTTGGGTTGCACCACAGCATACTATAGATAGAGCGTCGCAGTCCCGCCCCCTCGAGAGACCCCGAAAATAAATCCCCGTTCATTTTCCTTAGACTTTTCAGAAAGTATTTATTTAAAGAAGTTTACGCCGCAGACAAAGCCAACTCTTGTTGTGACAAATCATGACAACACAATGTTTTGGGCCAAACAAATTAGAACGTCAGGTACATACAAGACTTTGTTTTTCTTCTTCGTTTGGTCCAAAATATTGTGTTTGTTGTCATGATTTGTCACGACTCGGCTTCATACAACGCTTAAAATGTCTTTAAATACTTTTTGAAATGTCTATGGGAAAAATGCATTGGGATTCATTTCCTGGGACTGGCATAGTCATGAAAGGGGGCATCATTTTCTTTTTCAAATCCTCTTAACACATCAGATTTTTTTTGCTAATGTTCCCCTCAGAATAGTGATTCTAGGGTTAATGTAATTAATGTAGTAAATACATAAATGAAAATTGGATTTAATTATTACATTAACGATATGAACGAATGAATGAATATTAAATGAAAAAAGTTGCAAGCAAAGATTTGGAACTCCTCTGTAGTAACGAGGAACCCCTATACTATAGGGGTCAGAGAACCATGTGATCAGAACCATCACTGGCCCCTCTACACTGGCTCCCGGTTAAATACAGAATAGAGGTCAAAATCCTCCTCACCTATAAAGCTCACAATGGTCAGGCACCACAATATCTCAAAGAACTCATCGATCCCTACAATCTTAACAGAACAGTGTGTTCATAGTTTACAAAAATGTTTAGTCCAGAATATCAAAAGTTACAATAGGAGGCAGAGCGTTTAAGTCCCGGGCACCTTCTCCCGGCATCTGTCCTCGGGGTGACACGCTCTGCAAAGACTAGATTAAAAACCTCTATGACAAAAGGTGACCCGACAAAGTAAAAAGGGTGAGAAGAGAACCCCTCCACCCAAACCCTCGGCGTGGTCACGCCGCCAGGGCCAGTTAATTGCACAACCAAACACTGTTGTATATTGTGTACACGTAATAGAGGTGGCTAGTATTTTATAGAGAAAGGTTTTATTATGTGAAGGGAGTTTAATTGCGTTTAAGTGCTTTGCTATATATGAAATGTCTTGTCGTAGTTTACAGTTTTGCCTCATTTTATAACCCACTGAGTATTTACTTTAATAAAGATTGTTATACATTTAAAACCCTTGTCTGTGGTCCTTCCAGGTTCGGACAGGACTACAGTTTGTATAGTAAACAGTCTTTTACTTAATTTTTGAGCAAAGATCCCAGGAGGAGAGAGATACAAAAGTCAGAATACGAAAGTGAGGCAAGAGGAGACACATGGGTAGGGATGGAGTTTATATCGATAACGATCAGGCTTATCGAGCCGGGTTCTTAACGAGCAATTTATATTATTTTGTGGAAAGACAGGAGACAATAAAATCTGAACAGAACCAGTATCTTATACTAGGGCAATTGACCTTTTTACGAATAAAATATTAAAGGTATATTCAGTGATTTCACTCAAAAAAAACCTTAGGTTTCGTTTTTGGATGGGACCCAATAAGGCCTTTCGTCCAATCAGGATAGAGAGTCAAAATCGAAAACTAAGGTTTTTTGACCCACAGGGGTTAACTGGGGACAGGGAGGAACTCCTTATATGGTCAGCACACTCTAGAGGATTATCACAACAAAACAAAGAAATAAGTGATATTTGAATCAAGTGAAATCACTGAATATACCTTTAAATAAACTGTTAACAGGTTAATATATGTTCCGCCACTTTAAAAGCGTAATTGTGTTTACCCGGACAGCGCTGGTTGGCATCTATTGATCCACCTCTCGTCTTGATTATTTAAACATGACCCGGGGCCACTATGCTAAACAAGCCCAAAGCTTATTGATAACGGGTACTCAATAACTTTATTAAGGATTTTTTTCCGGGTATGGAGCTCCATTCCTACACATGGGTATCAATGTTTTATTGCTCACGGTCAAGCGGTTCATGAGCTATGCCCGTTTTAAAGTTTGAATGTTCAGTTGAGTGCTATAGCGCCACCCATTGGCCAAAGGTTGTGGGCTTTGCGACCTCACCGCTTGGCATTGCCCTCTAGGTTGTCCCGATCGGATGGGGTGATCGGAAATCAGGGCCAATAGTCATTTTCAAATGATTGGAATTGAGCCCAAAAAGTAGAGGGCTACAATATTGCCAAGTTTGACGAAAACCCGACAGCACAGTTCAGCCAGAACTAACATTTTTGGTGGAAGGAGAAGAGAACAATAAGGGACTTGTTACCCAACTGTAGGGAGTACAAACACAGTAAAGAACCTGGGGGTTATCATCTATGAAATGGCAACACAATGAGCAGAAAATGAACCATGTAAATACAACAAATTGAGGGCACCGCAGGGAGTTGAACCCCGTTCTGGTAAACCAGGAGTACCACAACCAGTGCCTAAGTTTTTGTTTTATAATTTACAGGTCCAAATCAGTCATTAGTTGCAATTTTGGAAAATACGTTTTAAACGTACCGTACTCTTGTCAACCTCATGCGGCCAGATAATTTAAAAAAAAGATAGCCTACACACTCAATCTGAATCATGACTATAAATTGATTGTCATTATAATGTCATTATACAATTGAAAAAGAGAAGACTCACTCCACAAATACCTTAAGGAAAACTCCTCAGACATAAACTAAGAATATCTTATTTTGTCATGCTCATAAAGTGCTGAAAAGTGCTAAAAGTGAAAAGTGCAGCAGAAAACGTTTGAGTCATAGGCCCATCGTCAATGCCTGGATGAAGTTTTAGCTGCAAATGGCAGCATAAATAAATCACATCAATACACACCACATAATGTGATGTTAACTGACGCGATGAAGCTTGCACATTATAAGACATACATCACATCAACCAACATCACATACCTACCCTAACCCTATTGTTCATTATGTGATGTGGGATGACATGATGAAGCCTTACTCACAAATGTGAAATGAGACAAGACATAAACACACATCACATACCGGGCCTGTGTTCATAGGTGATGTGGGCTTACGTAATGAAGCTTTACTCACAAATTAGATCTGATAATATAGCACCAACAATGTTCTTATGACCTAGATGTTTGCTGCTGCACTTTTCACTCTAAGCACTTGGAGCGCTTTATGAACATGAACAAAATAGATTTTCTTGGTCTCTGCCCAAGCAGTTGGCCTTTAGGTTTTCGTGGCGCAAGTATTTTTCTATCTAGTTGTCCCATGTAGGAAACATGGGGCAAGACTGTACAATTTATGCCATGTGTGGACGATTGACATAAATTATACGAGGTAGCAGCATTCTTTGCGCCCCAGTATTTGTCAGCAACACTATGAACATTAGTACACAACATACAACAGCAATAAACACAATTAGAATGGCGTGAATGACGAGCTATCCGCAATTGCTGTGAAAAATCACCTTTAAAAAAACCACATAAATGCACATCACATATCGGCCTGTGTTCATATCTGATGTGAACTGACGTGATGACGCTTTACTGGTAAATTACATGAAACAGCTCCAAATGAGAAACTGCACGCGAGACATGAGCCGAGTCACACATACACTAGTGAAAAACTAGTGTCATAGATGGGAAAGAAAGAAATAAGAAATTACAATAAAAATTAAAGCAAAATGCGATTAAAAACTCTGACCACAAAAATAAATAACTTTATTAAAGCAAAGAATAGAAGAGAGGAAAGATGAAGGTTGGGTAGAAACCTTGTACGTCCAAAACGGTTACTTTTATAGACCAAAAACAACTGATCCATATTATTAATATAATAATCTGTGTTCCAATAATATTATTTAGTCACATATTAGAAAAACATATGTTAACATATGTTAAATATTCAAAAATGGATTATCTTTGCCTCGTGAGATTGGCCATTTGCTACTTGTGTGTGACACTGTAGCATGACCAAGTAAGGAAATTAATTTACTAAAAAGGTTGAACTATGGAGATACAAGGTTTCTGCCCAACAGTCAAGGATAATAAACTACACTCACTTACCTTCAATATCAGCACTAAACAAAACACACACACCAACCAAGGAAGCAAATGACACAGCGGCCATCATTTGCTTCCTCTTGTTAGTTCAGACCTACAGCATAGTAAGCTGTAAACACAGTGTTAAGGGGCTACATGCTACCATAATGACACAAGACATAAAGCACACACCTCCACATCACATAAAACACTAGTGAAGAACTAGGGCAATAGATAGGCAAGAAGAAAGACATTACTTAAATATAATAAAGCAAAATGGGATTAAAAACTATGACAAGAAAAAATAAATAACTTTATTAAATCCAAAGAATAGAAGAGAAAGGAGATCTTACATATGTGATGTGGATGTGGACAGACTTTACCCGTAAATTATGTTAAACGATAAATAAATCACATGCCTCCACAAACATCATATAACGGTGATGTGGACTGGCATTATACACACACAAATTAAGTGAAACTATACATGTCACAAAAGACAACCTACGGTATGGTAGCATGTAGCCCACTTAAACAAGCAGCAGGAATCAGACGGTTAACTAACCTTCACTGATAACAGCAGCCAGCAGTGGCAACAGCATAGAGTTCACCCAGCAGTGGCAACAGCATAGAGTTCACACCTCCAGTCAGCTTCACTTTCTGAAATGGCAGGGGAAAAGAACATTAGTTGTCGGCCTACAGGATGACATTTTGGAAGTCATAACAGTCACTGACAGAGCTGTGTCACCATTATTACACACATTCTAGGGCTACAATCTGCCTTGTGCAACCATTTATTTTATGAAGCCTAAAAGCTAAAAAGGAAACTTCGTAATCCTTTGTATGACAACGTACCGTGGGGGGGGATTCCGTCGGTCGGTTGAAGATAGCCGGTATTAATAGAGCCGCGTAGGTTGTATGGCACAATAGGTCCCGAGCACCGTACGCCTCGTAATCTCAGGGAGCGTTCGTTGACACCGTTATTCGTTTCAGCTAAGCCAAGGTCACCGCATGACACCAAGGTCACATGATCAACCTGTAAGACACAAACATACGCCAACATTACTCTTTATCCAGATATTATACATTGTAGAAAATACATCTTTAGGAAATTCTTGCATTTTTCTTTTGCAACCAGATCATATTTTAATGATGTTTGGGAGACAAAAAACACTTTCCTGGGGTTTTTAGATATTTCAGTATTTCAAAGAGTCCATGGACTCCATGAGGTCATGGACACTGGGCTCACTTCCTTCCTGGACAACATGTTGTCTCAGTAAGACAGCCCTCCCCCTATCCACAAGGAGGAGCAGTGGACCAAAGCATTGTGGGAATAGTAGTTCAGGAAGGAAGTGAGCCATGACATCATGGAGTCCATGGACACTTTGAAATACTAAAATATCTAAAAAACACATAAAAACCTCAGGAAAGTGTTTCTCAAAAATCATTCAAATAAGATCTGGTTGCAAAAGGGGTGAAGTGGCCCTTTAAAGTTGAGTTGCTCTGTATGGTAGAAATTAGATTGTACATCTGCTACTTTAGAATTCTGAGAAGTTTGTACATTTGAGTTTTCCATCCAGCAGAGAGACATTTAGCTTAATCTTATGAATGTGTCTGAGCCACAGTTACAACTTGTGTTACCATTATGTACTAAAGTAAAAGGGTATGCAGGCATCAACATGCACTTAAAAAATGACCAAATGTAATCATTACGCAGAATGAGTAGGCTACATTTCAAATGTTTGAAAGAAAAAAATCTGAAAATAGCAGATCTACAATTTCACAATGCATTGCATCACAAAGCATTGTGAGATTGTAGATCAGTTACTTCCAAATGGCCAAAATGTGGTTGTAGCCCAGTGGTAGATTGCAATGTAGCCAAAAGGATTTTTTTTTAAATAATCCCATCTACAAAACAACTAGTAAAGTGTCCAAATAATAGAATATAAAAGTACAATATAGCCCATTGTCCACAGTACTTCAGTAGATGTAATTATTTACTTTCCACCGGTTTGTTTGTTTGTGTCTCAAAAAGTACCAACACATTCCTCATATTGTTGTCCTTTTAGAGTCACAATAAACAACCAACAGTCCTTCTAACAACACTTACACTTTAAACAATAACAGAGTTAATGTTGGCTAACAACCATGCGGTTATCAAACAAATCTTACCTTCCAGCAGCAACGCCCCAAACACACTATGCACCGTGTGCGCCTCCATTTTAAAGTATAAGCCCCGCCTCCTGTATCCGGATCTAGACCGTCGGTCATTGGTCCGTCAGAGTGAATGGATAACAGCCTATGATAACAGCTGTGTGGATTTACAAGCTGCACGCATGTGCGCGCGCACACGCAAGCACGCACACACAACAGACAGACAGACAGACAGACAGACAGACAGACAGACAGACAGACAGACAGACAGACAGACAGACAGACAGACAGACAGACAGACAGACAGACAGACAAGGACCCACAAATGATATAATATATGAAAAGGTTTGTCAAGAACTGCTGCAGATCTTCAGACACATGCAGTGTCTGCTGGTGAACACTAGATGGCAGCAAAACGTCGGTTTCCCAGTCTGTCCATGACAAACTACTTTAAACATGTAGTTTCACCTGCTCTCTCTCTCTCTCTCTCTCTCTCTCTCTCTCTCTCTCTCTCTCTCTCTCTCTCTCTCTCTCTCTCTCTCTCTCTCTCTCTCTCTGAGTTAAAATGTTCACTCTGTAATAATATATATTCAAAGATTTGAGGCGCATTTTCACAATTTTTCAAAAATAGCAGAGCTACAAGTTCTTGTAGAGCTTGTAGATCTACGTCCAACCAGGGAAACTCCCCCTGTCAGGTGTAAAGGAGCAACTTAGACTCCTCATGCATAGAAGGAAACATGAAGTCAGTCCCCCGCCCCCCTCCCCCCAGGTTGGCAGAGGAAGTGTAGCTCACAGGATTACATTAGATAATTGACACTGGGTGAAAAAATGGGTTACAAAAACGTGGGATAAAAATGTATATAGCCTATATATATATATATATATATATATATATTATTATATATATATATATATATATATATATATATATATATATATATATATATTAAAAAGATATAGGCCTACATTTTGATGCCAATACTTTTGTACTTTTACTCAAGTACATTTTTAATTCCGGACTTTTATTTCTACATTGCGGAATTGATCGTTTTTCTTAAAGAGATATTTGACTTTGTCATTTTATCGTCTACTCATGGCTTATGTGAACATTAACCCAGACAGTTTTTAAGTTGCTTGATTCAGTATTTTAACCATAGTATAGATTTAGATTAATCAAAACCACCTGTACCTTTTTCTGGTGATATTATCCATCTATAATACGTGAGGGGGCCGTGCTTTTTTTTATTATTGCTTTTTTCATTCCCCGTATTTTTTAGTTGCCATTTTGTTAGGCAAAGCGAGCAGGCCAGCAGTGGAAGACCTTAGGGGGCGGTTTGGGACATATTTAGGCAGGCAGTCATGTAGGTAGGAAGGTGCGAGGAGGAAAGACATAGAGGAGAGGGTAATGTGTGGGCCCCGTCCAGGTCCGTCCCTGTCCCTGCGCTAGAGAGGGGCCTCTGATAGAGGAGAGGGTAATGTGTGGCCCCGTCCAGGTCCGTCCCTGTCCCTGCGCTAGAGAGGGGCCTCTGATAGAGGAGAGGGTAATGTGTGGCCCCGTACAGGTCCGTCCCTGTCCCTGCGCTAGAGAGGGGCCTCTGATCCGGGTGCATGCTCTGAGGTGGCTGGGGAGGAAAGCTAGGATTGAGGTTAGGGTTAGAATGGGGGGTGAGAGGGTTAGGGGTAGGAGGCAGAGTGTTTGTGGAGATCCCTTACCCCTGTGTGGGATCACTGGTTAGACTGGCATAGTGTCGACCCCTTACCCCTGTGTGGGATCACTGGTTAGACTGGCATAGTGTCGACCCCTTACCCCTGTGTGGGATCACTGGTTAGACTGGCATAGTGTCGACCCCTTACCCCTGTGTGGGATCACTGGTTAGACTGGCATAGTGTCGACCCCCTTACCCCTGTGTGGGATCACTGGTTAGACTGGCATAGTGTCGACCCCTTACCCCTGTGTGGGATCACTGGTTAGACTGGCATAGTGTCGACCCCTTACCCCTGTGTGGGATCACTGGTTAGACTGGCATAGTGTCGACCCCTTACCCCTGTGTGGGATCACTGGTTAGACTGGCATAGTGATGATAGTGTCGACCCCTTACCCCTGTGTCAGATCGCTGGTTAGACTGGCATAGTGTCATAGTTTATTTTAGTTAATCTTTTACTCAAGCGGGACAATAACTCTGTTTGATTAATGACATTGTTACTATATCACATACTGATGTCTCTCTCTCTCTCTCTCTCTCTCTCTCTCTCTAGATAGATAGATTATTAATTGTATTGATTGTCTGCATCAATAAAACATTATGTTTGACCCTGCTGTAGTTTTTAATCTGAAGTGGAAAACAGACTATAGAGAGGAGACGGACAGTGTTGATGGAAAACGCAACGCTGAAGAAAGACATCGAAGAGTTAAAACTGCAACTGCAGGAAAGAAAATAAAAAATAAAACGCAAAGCAGGTACACGTGCACGCAGGCACGCACGCACACACGCAGGCACGTGCAAGTACGCACTCGCACACACGCACACACAGAATCTCCAGATGTGTAAACTTCCTGTGATTAGAATCATAAATAAAGCATGAAGCGTTCTATTGGTTCCACATTCTGATATGTTTTATTTTCTGTTCTCTCCTCTCCTCTCCTCTCCTCTCCTCTCCTCTCCTCTCCTCTCCTCTCCTCTCCTCTCCTCTCCTCTCCTCTCCTCTCCTCTCCTCTCCTCTAGTTCTGGGTGTGGGTCTAGAAATTGGTGGGTGACTGAGAGCCAGGTTAGGCGGCGCAGGAGGGACATGACGGGGAGTGAGGAGCAGCGGCCTTTATTGATGATGTGGACCACGGCCTGGTTGTCTGTGTGTATGAGAACGCTCTTGCTTGTCCATTCTGTGCCCCACAGAGCTGCGGCGACGACTATAGGGTAGAGTTCGTATAGGGTAGAACATTGGGTGTGGTCGGGGTCGAGGAGGTGGAGTTCGCCAGGCCAGGGGGAGGAGAACCACCTTCCTGCATAGTAGCCGCCGAAGCCTACTGAGGGGGCCGCGTCCGTGAAGAGTTGGAGGTCTTCGGGGGAGGAGACGAAGTCATTATAAAAGAAGGTGATGCCGTTCCAATTTGAGAGGAGGAGGTGCCAGAGGCGCAACTCCATCTGGCAGGGGGAGTCGAAGGTGACTTGGTGGTGAAGGGAAGGGACTGAGGTGGAGAGGTGGAGGAGGTTGGAGATGAAGGAGCGGCCTTGGGGGATGATGCGCATGGCGTAGTTGAGATGGCCGAGTAGGGAGAGGAGCTGTTGCTTGCTGCACTGGGGGAGGTCCATGTAGTTGGAGAGGAGGAGAGTGATGCGGTTGAGCTTGTCGGGGGGCAGGGAGGCTTGGAGTGAGACGGTGTCCAGAGTGATGCCTAGGAATTCAAGGGAGGTGGACGGGCCCTCTGTCTTCTCTAGGGCGAGGGGGACGCCGAGGTCGTTAAAAACGGAGGTGAGAGTGGTGAGGCCGGAAGCGGGGGGTGCGTGAGGGGGAGTGACGACAAGGAAGTCGTCGAGCAGGTGGGTGACGTAGGGGAGCTTGTAGTTGTTGAGGAGGATCCAGCAGAGGGCTTCGGCGAGGGTGTCAAACAGCTTTGGGCTGCTCCTGCAGCCGAAGGTGAGGCGGACGGCGAAATAGTAGGAGTCCTGCCAGAAAACCCCAAAAAGGTTCCAGCTGTCGGGGTGGAGGGGGAGGACTTTGAAAGCCGCGGTGACGTCGGCTTTGGCCAGCTGGGCGCCTTGGCCGGCGAGACGGATGAGGTTAATTGCGCCGTCGATGGTGGCGTACTGCATGGAGTATGGGGGGCTGGGGATGAGGCTGTTGATGCTGGGGGTGGGGGTGCCGTGGGGGGATGAGAGGTCGAGGATGATCCTCTTTTTTCCGGAGTATTTCCGGGTGGCGATGCCGAGGGGGCTGATGCGGTAGATGGGGAATGGTGGGGTGGAAAATGGGCCGATCATGAAACCGTTTTTGACTTCTTTTGTGAGCAGGGTGGTGACGGAGTCGGGGTCGGTGATGGCGGACTGGAGGTTTTGGCAGGTGTGGCTGTTGGTGGGGAGGGTGATGAGGCCGGGGGAGAAGCCGTAGTTCAAGCCTCCGAGGAGGAAGCAGGCGGTTGCGGGGTCTGGGTGGCGTGAGAGGGCGGCGGCCAGGGCTGGGATGTTGATGGGGGTGGAGAGGTGCCGGGATAGTCAGCTGGGTTTGGAAGGATTGGTGGGGTGTTGGGGGCAGGTGATGCGGGCATGGGCGCCCCCGCAGTGGGTGCAGACGTGCAGCATCTTACAAACGGCGGCGGCGCACCCTTTGCTGTTGAAATTATTGCATATTGCTTCCGTGCCGCAGTAGAGGACTGGGCGGCCCAACCTGTCGGTGGACTGGTTGGAAGCTGGGTATTGGGGGGGTCGTTGCGGGGGCGGGGCGGCGTTGATGGCGAGGAGGGAGGGAACGCTGAGAGCTGGTCTGGTGGTGGGTCTGATGGTGGGTCTGGTGGTGGGTTTGGTGGTGGGTTTGGCGGCGGCGTGGACCTGCTGGCTGGCGGCTGAGTACTGGCTGGCGGCGGAGGTGCGTGGGGCGGCGTGGATGCACTGGCTGGCGGGGTGGGTGGGGTTGCCGCACAAGTTGCAGGTGATGGCGAGCCTTCCTGCAAAGATTCGGCAATACATTTCCAGGTCCAGTTGGCCCCAGTAGGTGGCGGTATTGAGCTGGTTGAGCCTTGCTGCGGCGGTGGCGGAGAATTGGCGGTGGTACTCTAAGAAGAGTGAGCCGCCAAACCTCACTGCCAGGTCGAGGATGAGGGTGAGGTAGTCATCCAGCTCCTGGCGCCGGGCTGGGTAGGTGGAACAGATGACGTCTCTGTAGAGAGAAAATGCCAGGCCGAACTCGGCGACGGTGAGGATGGCGGAGCGTGAAGGGGTGGGGTTGCGGAGTTGGATGGCGAGGTCTCCGCATTCGATTATGCGGGACTCTGTGTTGGTGGTGGAGGGGCGGAGGAGGGTGGCTAGGTAAATGTCGTTACCTAGGAGGATCTGGTTCCGGAGGGTGGCGCCGATGATCTGGGGATTTCTTGCTGGGGCATTGGGCGGGACGACTGCTGGGGTTGCTGTGGAGAGAGAGAAGTTGGGAGGACGGGGGGGAGAGGGTAGGAGGAGTCAGAAAGGACGCTGGGAGGAGTCAGCGTGGGGTGGTAGGTGGCCGGGAGGGGCGGGTAGGCGGGTGAGGCCTGTGGGAAGGCAGAAAAAGCCAGCGGGATGGTGGGCGGAGCCTGGGGAGGGTGGGCCGGGAGGGGAGGGTAGGCGGGTGAGGCCTGTGGGAAGGCAGAAAAAGCCAGCGGGAAGGTGGGCGGAGCCTCGGCGGGGGAAACCTGAGGGATGGTGGGCGGAGCCTGGGGAGGGTGGGCCGGGAGGGGAGGGTAGGCGGGTGAGGCCTGTGGGAAGGCAGAAAAAGCCAGCGGGAAGGTGGGCGGAGCCTCGGCGGGGGAAACCTGAGGGATGGTGGGCGGAGCCTGGGGAGGGGGGGCCGGGGAGGGCGGGTAGGCGGGTGAAGCCTGTGGGAAGGCAGGAGAGGCCCGAGGGAGGTTGGGAGCCTCGGCGGAGGCCTGAATCAACGCAGCCACGAGAGCTGCGATGGATGGGGGGATGGGAGGAATTTTAGTGGGGGGAGGGGGGGGGGGGGGGGTTGGGGGAAGGTGTGGCCTGCGCGGCGGCGGAGGTCAGGAGGGAAAGGAGGGACGTGAGGATGTGGGGGGCGGGCACTGGGGGGGTTTCACTGATTGGAGGAATTGTGATGGCGGGGGGGAGGGAGCTTGAGCTTGTTGGAATTGCACCAACACTGGAGGTGGGGGGGGGGAGAGAGGTTGAGACGGCACGGGACCGCTTGGGCCGGCGGGTGACGTCATGGGTGGCGGCCGCGCTGGGAGCGCGCCTCGTGACGTCATCGGTGGGCGGGTTTGGGAAAGTTGAGGAAGTTGAGGGAGTTGTTGCGGTGTTGTTGTTGTCGTTGCTGTCCATGGTGCTGTCGCAGAAAAGTTTAAACAAGCCGGCCTTGTTGGTGGAGCGGGTGAAAGGGACGTTGAGCAGGCGGAGCTGCCTATGTAGTCCTACTACCGTCCAGTCTGAGATGGCGGGTTGAGGCGGGCTTGGGTTGCTGGGAGGTTGCGTGGTGGCGGGGCTGCGGGTGGCGGTGAGGACGCGCCTGGCGTGCTGGGTCGTCTGGATGGGTGGAGGGAGGGTTGGTGCCGGTAGTTGGTTGCGGGTCTCGTGTGTTTCTCCGCCTCCTGAACATCAGTTGTTCCAACTCCATTAACCCATCGTTTTTGTCAAATTGCGGAATTGCGGAAATTGTGGAAATTGCGAAAATTGCAAAAATGGTAATTGCGGAAATTGCGGAAATGGAAATTGCGGAAATTGTGGAAATTGCGGATTTTTTGAAATTTGAAATTGATTCAAATAAAATATACACAATATACAAAACATGGGGTCAGTTTCCATCATTTCATGAGTCTGAAAAGGAGATACAGTGTCATCCAGTCGTCAAATGTATGTTGGGTTTGATTGATTGACATTTTTATTCAGTTTGTAGAATGGATACATTTCAAACAAAGTTAAAAAGAGGGAAGTCTGCACACAGGCTCAGATCCATATAGTGTTTAATTTATTTATCACAGGCTCAGATCCATATAGTGTTTAATTTATTTACACACAGGCTCAGATCCATATAGTGTTTAATTGATTAACACACAGGCTCAGATCCATATAGTGTATAATTTATTAACACACAGGCTCAGATCCATATAGTGTTTAATTGATTAACACACAGGCTCAGATCCATATAGTGTTTAATTTATTATCACACAGGCTCAGATCCATATAGTGTTTCATTTATTTATCACAGGCTCAGATCCATACAGGCTCAGATCAATATAGACTAAACCATGGCTGAGGGAAGTATAGGGGTGCCTTGCATGCTTTCCGCCGCCATCGGTGTGTGAATGTGTGTGTGAATGGAGTGAATGGAGTTTCTAGGTGAAAGTGACTTTTGCCTATATCTGCCTGACTGAGTGAGACTTCCGGGCGCTTTTATCTTCTTTATTCAAAGTAAAGTTTCAGAGTAAAGACCAGAGTGGGGTTTTAACCCACAACGTCTGGATCCATGTCTGGATCATCAGCCACTTAACACATTGCACTACCAGGTTGTCTGTGTTCTGTCATGGCTTCTCCTCTGTATTATCTGATTAACATCCATGATAACACTTAAAAGCACTAAAGACACATTTGATGCACAGCAAACAGCATTCAAATGCTCTGTACAGGATCCCAAGGCCCCATTTGAAAAGTAACACCAAGAAGAACAACTTACAACTTCAAATCAAAGTGAGCTCAGTGGCACCCTTGTTAAGATGACGTCCATGTGAGCCAGAGGTTGTGAGTTCAAATCCAGCTTAGTTCCTCCTACTTTCACTCAGCAGCATGTTTTGGAGAACAACATCCAGAAGAACACAAGAAAGAGATGGAAAGCCGGTGGTGGCACTCTGTGATAAGCTGCTGTCTATATGTGAGCCACAGGTTGTGGGTTCAAGTTCAGCCTACAGCCTCGGACGGCATTTTATAGCATGCTTTTTTTCATCCTTTTTGAGGATTTTAATGAATAGGACAGTTATCTCCGTATATGGGGATTTTGGCATCCTGAACACGGTCTATAGCTCGTGGTGGTATGCATTCATGACTATTTGGGACACCCTGACCTATATAGTACAACCAGTTTCAGTTTAACACACAGTCACATTAGTTGTCAACGTGCTGAACAGACAGCCGTGTAGTGCAGTGCATTTCCAAAACCTTGGGATGAGGTTACTATGATGAGATCAACAGGTTTTGGCTCCACGGATTGGCCAAACTTTGCGTGACATACGACATTTTTTCCGCTAAAGCAAAATAAGTAAGTTGCAGAGACCACAATATTACTACATTAATTTATTTAAACTAACTCCTGAGAGAGATCTTGCCCTCTGGTTTTTAGGAAAAAGATGGCGCACATCACCATAAACCAGTACCTCCAACAGATCTCTGAGGCCATCGACAACCGAGACGGCTCCGCCTGTGCCGAGCTGCTGTCGTTCAAACATGCGCACGTCGCTAACTCGCGCCTGCAGCTGGCCAGTCCGGAGGAGAAATGCCAGCAGGTCCTCGAACCTCCATACGACGAGATGGTGGCGGCTCACCTTAAGTGTGCGTACGCCGCGGCCAACCGTGACTTCGTGGAAGCCTACGCCTTCCAGAGCCTGGTGGTTCAGTCCTTCCTGAAGGCCTTTCAGTCTCACAAAGAGGAGAACTGGGCCCTGGCCGTGATGTTCGCGGTGACCCTTGACCTGCGGGTGTTTGCCAACAACGCGGAGCAGCACCTGCGGAAGGAGGAGAAGGGCCAGCCGGGGGACATGCAGGAGAAAGCTGCCGAGCAGCTGCTGAGCTGCTTCAGGGTGTGCGCCAGCGACAACCGTGCCGGCATCGACGACTCCAAGAAGTGGGGCATGATGTTTCTGATCAACCAGCTGTTCAAGATCTACTTTAAGATCAACAAGATCAAACTGTGCATGCCTCTGATCAGGGCCATCGACGGCTCCAACCTGAAGAACGAGTACAGCATGGCCCAGAGGGTCACCTTCAAGTACTACGTTGGGCGCAAGGCCACGATCGACAGTGACCTGGAGCTGGCCGACGAGTGCCTCTCGTTCTCCTTCCGTCACTGCCACCGCTCCAGCCAGAAGAACAAGCGCATGATCCTCCTCTACCTGCTGCCCGTTAAGATGCTGCTGGGTCACATGCCGTCTCAGCTGCTGCTCAGGAAGTACGACCTCATGCAGTTCTCGGACGTCACCAAGGCTGTGAGCGAGGGCAACCTGCTGCTGCTGAACCAAGCCCTGGCCAAACACCACACCTTCTTCATCCGCTGCGGCATCTTCCTCACCCTGGAGAAGCTCAAGATAATCACCTACAGGAACCTCTTCAAGAAGCTCAACCTGCTGCTGAAGACACACCAGCTTCCTCTGGACGTGTTCCTGGTGGCGCTGAAGATGATGGGGGTGGAGGACGTTGACATTGATGAGGTGCAGAGCATACTGGCTAACCTCATCTACATGGGGCACATCAAGGGTTACATCTCCCATCAGCACCAGAAGCTTGTCGTCAGCAAACAGAACCCCTTCCCCTCTCTGTCATCTATGTGTGGCTAGTGATTCAGAACCCCTTCCCCTCTCTGTCATCTATGTGTGGCTAGTGATTCAGAACCCCTTCCCCTCTCTGTCATCTATGTGTGGCTAGTGATTCAGAACCCCTTCCCCTCTCTGTCATCTATGTGTGGCTATTGATTCTCAAACAGACCCCTTCCCCTCTGTGTGGCTAGTGATTCAGAACCCTTCCCCTCTCTGTCATCTATGTGTGGCTAGTGATTCTCAAACAGAACCCTTCCCCTCTCTGTCATCTATATGTGTGGCTAGTGATTCTCAAACAGAACCCCTTCCCCTCTCTGTCATCCATATGTGTGGCTAGTGATTCAGTCCATGTTTTCATTTGTACACTCAGAAATAGACCTGTAAGGATCCATTTGGATCACTGTTGGACAGGGCATAATGCTTATTGTGCTTATTACTCCTGTCAGTTTGCATAAATACATTAAATTAAATTGTCACAGTGTTGTTGCACAGTGCACACATGCATACAGCATATACAACCCTCTTATTTCCACCTCTTTTCAGGTCGTGACCCCCAATGTAATCATATTTGAACTGGGGCCCTCCCCCATCCTGACCGGCACTAATATAGGGGTTGGGGCATTTAATGTTGTTTAACTAAACATAAATATTGTCGCACATTGTTAGAGTAAACTCCTGTGAGACACCTATGGTAACGTCATAATGGTAACATCATTCTACAGGCCACAGGTTTCTGCGTTACACTGCCATGATTTGCTCCTCTCTGCTTCCATCTGGTGGTGTTGAACAGGAGTAACTTCCACTGATATTTATGACATATATATTATATAGCTTCTTTTTTAAATTATATTATTTTAATTATATGAACAAATGTCTTGCAATGCCTTAAATTATCATTTCACTGTCATCTGGGTACCCCGACCAACAAGTTGAGAACCAATACCTATGCAAAAACTTCTCTGTCATCTACTATCCCCTAAACTAGCCTACATTACCCACAACTCCACTAGACATACAAACAACTAACTAATTTAGGTTACAAAGCTGTAAGACTGTAACACATTTTAACATCTACTCTGGCTTTTGTGTGAGAATTAAGTTGTTTGCGTTGTTTGGTTCAATATTGACACATTTTATATTAATTTCATCAGACATCTATTGACATTATCAACCCAGTTGGCAGTAAGTGTCCTTCGGTCTTAAAATGAACATTAGCAGCATTCTGAATATAGATATGGAAATGTTGCCTTAAGGAATCACAATAATTCCAAACGGACTTGTGATGCAGCTATGTTTATAAAGTGGCGGAGCAAACCTCCAAGTACTGAGCTGTGGCTTTTCATTGAATGATAGAGAAAATATAAACCTACAGTCATGCATTATAATGTTCTATGACAGTCATTTAAATAGTATAGGATATTGTGAAAACATAGCCATGAGTTGAAGTTCAAATATGACTTCAAATAAAAGAGGGTTTCACTTTAAAACACTTGGGGCTGTATTTTGCGTGTCTTAAGTACCAGGTCTTATTCCCTAACTTGAGTAAACTAAAGACCTGGAGGCGTGATCAATGCTCTTTGGCCACTCAGAATAGCCAAATGGCATTGATCGCGCCTCCAGGTCAAGTTAGGGAATAAGACCTGGTACTTAAGACACGCAAAATACAGCCCTTGGAGTCTTTTGTGGTGAACCCCAGACCATAAGTTAGTTGATTCAATATTTAGATAGTTCATTTGACAGCCCCCTCCCATATAAGCCCATTCTACTTCAAAGTCCATGTTAACCATGTTAGACTAGTTTAAAACACACATCTGGTAGGAAAGGATTGACACTTAAATTTAAATGAAAACAATCATACTTGTGTGAATTGATGTTCAACACCCCACAGGGTGTATAGAGGGTATGCACATGCTTAAAGTGAATGGTACATCGAGTGGCAAAGCAACATGCAAAGTGAGTTTAACATTGTTTAATGCAATCAGACAGGACTTTTATGTTTGGATGTATGGGCCGTCAAGGCCAGAAAGTAGTTTTTTGCCACCCATTAGGTATTCCTGCATAACGTCCGGGTTTGGTGATGATGTCACACGCATACCCTCTATTTGGGTGTAGGTCTATTATATTGACCCTGATGTCACGTGACATCATTTGCCATTGATTTGGCCTAAATGTTTGTACAAAATTCATCATAAAAGGTCCATCTAGACTTGGCCACATGACGTCATGGGCAGAACACACAAAGCCAGACGTTGGAGGGGCGCTAGCGCCACTCAAGCAAAATAAAATTCACACTCATATGAAGTGTTGACCGTCCACTGTATTCATATGTCTCACGTTGTCAATGTTTGTTTAAATGCTGCTCTAAAGAAACATGAAAGTCCATAGACTTGGCTGCAATGTAATGTCATTTCATTGGAGGGGCACATGAAGGGCCTTAGAAGGCTAATAATGTACCAAAAGGGTTTTCAATGAGTCTGACTGGACTGTGACATAGTTAACATGGACTTAATGAACTTCTTACAGTAGGGGGGCTTTTCTGATCAAATGAAAATCAATGCAGTAGCTTTAACCTTTTAACAAATGCTTATTTTTTTTTATCAGATAATATCACATCAGCAAATTCAGCAGCTCTAAACATGCATTTTAAAATGATAGTACATCTACTGTACTGACATACTCACTTGAATGAATGACTTGCTTCAAGTCTATGAAAGGATGAGTAGGCCTAGGCTATGCCTACATGTTTACTAAAATGTTACAATGGATGGACGTCAATGGGGCTGTGATTGTGCTGTAACCTTGCCCAAATTTGGAGTCACATTCGGATACAGTCTGCCATAGATGACTGACCACATCTATTTAGTCTGGCCACATGGAGTCTGAACAGCAGACACATTCTAGATGGCAAACTTCATTACTGGATATCTCTGCTGTCGGGGAGAAACCACCTAACTCCAAAATGTTTCATGTTTCAATGTTTCATTGACATGAACATTTTATCATGTTCAGAAATGAAGAAAACCATATTTTGAAAACTGCAATACTGCCTAATCAAAGATGTTATTGTGACATTATATATATTGTATATGAGATATTGTAAATGTTTCTTTTCATGTTTTTTCTCTCTTCTGTTTGTTTCTCTGTCCATTTTATGTCCCCCCCACTCTCCCCGGGGATAGGCACAATACGCCATTGGCTTCAGCCTAAACCCTTTTGGTCTCTACAAAATAAAATAAAACACGACAAAATGAATACATGTAATGTAATGTAATGTTTTGTTTTTTTCAAAATATAACTGAACTGAACTGAAGAGGGGTGGTGGAGTTATAGTTGCTTTAGCAGAAAGCAGACAGTTTGAGGGTCCGATGGATTAAGAGGTGTTTTTTAATACTTTTCATTGGTTCAATATATTTTTTAACACAAACAGTAAAGGGTGACGTGTTCAATAACATTGATTTATGGAGGGAAAAAAACTAACAAAAATGGTATTAGGTGGATTCCTCCTGAGAGCGACGATATGATTTACTGGCACAAAATCGACCCATTCTGTAGCTAATGCGCCCTTATATAGTCTCAGTGCAGATTACTGTGATGAACGAGCATTAGATTGTGCCAGAAAATGATATCCACTAGTTACGTAGAAGGTGCAGTCGTCTGTCCATAAACACCACTGCCACCGTCTACTGCATGGCTGGATTGCCAAGGAATTAACTGCACCTTCACTCATGAGAGAACAGGCACGTTGATCAAAATAAGAATTATTCTACATTCTCTAAATGTGTAAACTTATTGTAAATTAAATTACGTTAATTTCATTGATGTTAGATTATAAATTGTGCATTTTGAATGGGTTCTTAACTTCTTATATTATGGCACTTTTTGGGAGAAGATATAAGACCTAGTATCATGTATTTCATGTTACATACCGTATTGTGCCAAATATAAAACACCCATTTTTCCAAGACTCATCTGTGGAAAAAGAACAGTGCAGTTTGTAGAATACCTTTGAAGTAGTAATGGGCTTTTACTTTGAGAAGGTTTAAATCCTTTAATTGTCACTTCTGTCATCTGGGGATCCGCTCCAATTACAGGTTGAGAACCACTGGCATAAGGTATAATCTTTTTTCATTCAAAACATGTAATTCATTCGTGAAACAGTTTGGCATTATTTCTTTTTTTTTTAAATATATTTTTTATCCCACGATTTTGTAACCCATTTTTCACCCGTGTCAATCATCTAATGTGATCCTGGGCTCTACACACCCTCCGCCAACCTGGGGAGAGCAACGGACTCATGTTTCCTTCATGCTTGAGTGTCCAAGTTGCTCCTTTACACCTGACAGGGGGGAGTTTCCCTGGTTGGACGTAGCGCGTGGAAGGAACACGTTATTCCAACCAGTTCCTTTCCCCTCCATCAGGCGCCCCGGCTGGACAGGGGGAGGCAGTTTAGAGACCAGGATTACTGCATGTTTTTGTGAGGGTACCTACCCTAGGGGACACGGGGAGAACATGCAAACTCCACACAGAAAGGCCCTTTCGCCAACCCCGCCTCGGGTATGGGCACTGATGACGTGGAGGAGGAAACACGACGCCAGCACCCACAGCGCCCCGAGCGGGAATCGAACCCAGGACCTTCTAGCTGTGAGGCGACAGCACTACCAACTGTGCCTCCGTGCCCCCAGTTTGGCATTATTTCAGTCAAGGGAATGAGAATCTCAGCTAATGGTCAAGAGAAAGAAAAATACCACAAGATGGCACACTTCATCTAGAAGCTTTATTGGTAATTGTTTATAGTTCACAATGCATTCCACAAACACTTCTCCCAGTAGGGAGTTTTTATCATCACAATTGAAGTATGAAGTATCATTCACAATTACTTGCATAACAAACAAATGCTTTAAAGTTTCCCAAGTTACATCATTTTGCAGCTTTTTAGATAGATTGGGTCCACAGACAGTATGGTTACTTTTTTTTTTTCTTTCTATCCCTCCCAGCCCCATTTCATTTTTTTTATATGTTTAGTTTTTTATATATTTCATTATGTCATATGTTTGTAAACATGGTCATTCCTCTTTAGAATATTTCCAACTAGGCAGCTGCAATGGATGAATGAAATGACAACAGGTGTAATAATAAATGTACTTGTATTGTAATTGTACTGGCAAACGCTGTTTACTAGCTAGATACTCAAAAGCGATGAACTGCTTATGGTATAGTCCCGTCCCACCCCCCCATTCCCCTAACGCTTAATTTATTGTCCATCGTATATGGTGTTGTGTGCCGTAAAATAGTCAATCTAGAAGCTCAAAACCCGTCCGCGCTGCGAGCTTCTGGATCGGCTATTTCACGGCACGCGACAGCCATGCGCGACGAGGTATAAATCAGGCTTTAAGAGTCAAAGACGGCTCCCCACAAAGGAGTCGTAGAATAGTCATTCGTCAAGTTGAGGACCCGCTGCACACTCTCAAAGAGATACGGAAGAGAAAAAAATGGCTAGAAAGCTTTTGTGACACTACACAGTCAATCAGTAAAATCACAAATACCACTAACTTAAGAATTATACCGGAGGAAAAAGGGAGAAAAAAAAATAACAATCCCCACAAAAGTCCCAATACCCTCCGCACCGACCCCGCTCACAAAAATAAGGTGAAACCAACAAAGAAAAAACAAATCTCTTTCAATTGGCTAAACTGCTTGTTGGGCGAGGTAAAACCCTGAAAGCCAGCCCCAGCTCAAAGAAATACTTCACTTCCCAGAGTGCATCTGGGGCAAGGGGAATCAAGCTTTTAAAAAATACTTTTAGACTACTTTGTGAAAGCTCGATATGGGCGAGATGGGGTGGTGCTGCGTGGTGGTGGGGGGGCTGGGACTTGAAAAATACATAAAATCTCTTGCTGCATCAAAGTGAAGGGCACAATATCAGCTGTGAGCTGGGGTTTTAAAAAATAAAAACATAAGTACTAGAAACTCAAAAGCCCAGGGGTTGTTGTTTTTTTTTTTTTTCAAACTCCAGAGAACACAATCAGGAATTCTGAACTGGAAAAGTGTTTTTCTGTTTTTATTTATTGACAAAACGTGATACCATTGAGGGTCTCTTGCACAACACTAGAGCACCCTTCACCTCGCGCCTGTCCTTCCTTCAAAAATGTTGCCGTGATGGCAGCATAGTCTTCAACCCTCACTCCCTCCCTCCGTTCGCCAGTCATCATCTTCCCAGGACTTCCAGAAAACCTACTTGCGGACGTCGTTTCACTCGGCTTTGCGTTTCAGTCCAGGTACCTTGTCCTGAACCCTGCAGAGGACACCACAACGCAAGGTTACAACTACAATCTGACCAAAAGCTTGACACGACAGCAAACGCATTTTAACCGTTTCCGTCCGTAGGACGGCTCCACACGTCCTTGGGAACCCAATCGACGCGTACAAAGAACGTGTGTACACGTCCTAGCGCGTCCTCAATGATATCAGGCGAGAGAAGAATATTATACTATTTTCTTTGACTGAGACTCTCAGGCACCCGTAGCTTCGATCTGCCTTCATATTAGCTTACCGTTTGATTAGCTGTTAGCGCGGCAGAAAGAATGCCTCGTCTGTCCTAATCCAGGGCGCTCTCCTAGGTTTTGATGTGATGGATATACTACGCGCTTCATTTCTGACTTAAACACATGCCTCTCGTTCAAAATATGAATGCTTTGGAGCTTCTAGCAATATAATAGACTCGAGACAAAGTAAAGCTAACCAAATATTTCTCCGGTTTTCTTCCGGGGGGAGGCTTCAGAGTAAAGCGTACATGTCTTTCCGGCACCCCATCAGAGCTCCTATTTTGATCCCGGCAGAGATTGTGTTAATAAAATAAATGCTATTTGAACCGATAAATAATACCATACTTTCAATACAATTTTGGTGAATTTACCATATTACCCAGTAAGATCTGTATATAAATGTGAATATTACAGTACACACAGATATTAAATATGTATGAAAGATACTTACGTCCCAACAATATCTTTAACCTTGTTGTTGACCAAAGCCAGGTAGTGGTCGATTTGTACCTGCACACAGTGTTATTGGTGGGGTTTAAAACAGAGTCATAATAAAGAACACAGCACAGTGACAGCAAAACCGTAGTTACATGTCGCTTTTGCCGACAAGGTAAGTTGCCTTTTCGGCAAGCGACATCGTTGTGTGACGGCCTATTAAGCTGTACAAATTCATTGAGACATACAGTACAGAGCAAAAAGTCTGACTCATGTGATACTGCTGTTGCATTGTGGGTATTGCAGTCCTACCTGGTGTTTTTCATAGACTGTCGGAAGGCTGAACGCTCCAACCAGAACTGTGGAAAACAATAGATGACAGTTAATTTTCCTTATCTGGAGAGGCCTAAGAGAATGCGAGCAAAAGTCTCAACATGTCACTCTACCGAAATACAGTAAAAGGTACCCCAAGGAAATGAGTGTGAGTGCTGGTGATTTGTCTGTTAATGATCCAATCAAGCTTATTCCTTACCCAGAATAATAAGAGTGAGTCCGTTGAACAAGGCACCAATGTAGGTGAGAATCCACATTAGCACAGCAAACTGAGAGAGAGAGAGAGAGAGAGAGAGAGAGAGAGAGAGAGAGAGAGAGATGGGGGGTGGGGGGGTGAGACATGACATTATCAAAGAGGAACACACATACAATGCCATCTCATCTTTACTTAAAGGTCCGCTGACATGCCCCGAAATTAATATGGGTGGTACAGCACATCACGTGGTCTGACTGAAAACAGTTTGAAACAGTTTGAAACGGGGCTACGGCGCTAGCAACAAGTGGCTATAGGTCAGGCTAGCGTTTTTGACGGTACATTTAGCGTCATATTGGCTATAAATGTAATTGAAAAAAATTATTTTTTCGCCAGAAATGCTTAGTTTGAATGCAATTGAGGTTGGCGTGGGGTTTTTTAGGGGAACTGCAGCACAAGCGCAAATTTTGGACTGGAGTCCCATGTTCCCCCGGTCGCCAACACCCCTGTCTGCCCGCTCTGAGACCTCTCAGCCCCGCAGCGCGACAGTCGCGACTACGGACGGTCTGCTGTTGTCTGGCCGCTGTGAGAGCAGCGCGACTACTGTTCTTTTCCCCTCTCAGCCGCAGGCTGACATGTACACCCTCGCTCTCACTCTGTAATACCGTAGTTAGTTACCACAACATTGTTCAAGTGAACTATAGTGTGTTTATGTTTGTATTCATTGTAATAATAAATATCGCTATGCCGAGGCATAGTCTTGCGGACGAGATCATGAGCCTCTACGGGGGACTGGGCATGTGTGTACACACACACACACATGCAATGGCACGGAATCTCTTCCCCGCTGTCATGCACTATAGCCACGGCTAAAAGTTGTGTGTGTGTGTGTGTGTGTGTGTGTGTGTGTGTGTGTGTGTGTCTGTGTGTGTGTGCGTACACACATGCCCAGTTCAATGCGGGGACCTGACCAGAGACTATACGTCCGTCCGTCCGTCCGTCCGTGTGTGTGCAGCCTGCATCTGAGACGGGCTAGACTATGTTGTCATGCGGAGCGACGCGGCGATAAATAAAATAATCATAGCGATATTGATTATTACAATGAACAAGCATAAACACACAGTTCACCTGAACAATGTTGCGAAAAAATAATTTTTTTAATGAGACTTTCACCCAGTATTCAAGCTAAATGTGACACCAAAATAGTAGCATAAGTTGCTATGCTACCACGGCCACCAAGCCCGGCGAGCCCGCATAGAAGTCGTTGGGGAAAGCTTTCGCCACTCTGACGTCAGAATCATGATAGCATTGTTTGATAGCAGTTATTAGCTCCCGAGGGGCGTGTCAGTCTTCCTTTAAGTTCTATCAGTACAACAAGCAAACTCAATTCAAAGACTTTTCTTTGCCTCGTATCCCAAAGGGAGCCAGGTAAAATAATAAGCACTGCCACCATGGGAACCTTTGTGCCTGGTGGGGTGAGCAGCAGCGGTTCCCACAGCGGCAAATATTGATTTGTGCTCAACATCAGCTGGAAGCTGGAAGAAGAAGCTAATGCACTCTCTGCAATGTGGCAGCTGTGCTTTTTTTTTAAAGGAGGATGAAACCCTACAGTGATTTTGAAGTTTTTGGTTTTCCATTTCAGTTTAAAAACCAGACCAGGGTAAAACATGCCAGGTTGATTTTTGTAGTACCCCCGTGATGTAAACGACACGAGCAAGGCAGCCAATCAAATGAATAGGTGTGTTAAGATTTAATTTGTGTCAAAAGGGCATTGACAATACTCTACACTCTATGACTGACATCTAGACTTGCACAGTGGCTCACACATAGTTCTGGGGACACCTAAATCTAACACACAAACACATTATTGATTGATTGTATTAGCTGCCGCTGTGTTGCCGAATGGCCTGCTGTGTATTTCAACTGCTGTAGTTTTTTTTTTTTTCTGGTGGAAAGCAAACTACAAAATCAGCCAAGTCATGCCCATTAAATCTTTAAGCAAGTTACAGCAAATAAAGCAACAATCCAGGTGTTTTTTTCTTTATGTTCACTTCAATATTATGCCCAGGGCATGTGGAGAGAGATGAGGGCAGAGAAACGGGAGTCGGAGTTGAACTTGGTCACAAGGATCCATGTGGTCACAAGGCGCTACTATCTTTTTAAATACTGAATTATGAATGGTCAATTACTGCATTCTGCCGTTCAGAAATAACATAATGTCTGCCTTCAGGCTACAGTGTTCATGTTGTTATGGAAACAGTTCTAATCTCAGAATCAAATGGTACCATTTATTTTAACGAGGCATGTAAGCCAATAATAAAAACATCACTTTTGAAGTTGGTATGGTGTGTCAAATTGTTGATTTAATTTGCAAGTATGCGTTTGTAAAGTATAGCTGACACGTAGTGGTTTCCAAACGTTTTAGCCCGTGACCCAAAAGAGAAATGAGACATTCGTCCCGGAACCCAACTAGTGAAATTAGGTGATCTACAAGCTCGCACTGCGTTGTGAGTTTGTAGATGGGCTAATTTCACTACTTCTTAAACATTACAATTTTCTAATGAATTTCTTTGATTTGTATTTTATATTTTCATGAAATTACAGAGAGAAAATAAATCTGATTTTGATTTAATTTATGAAATATTTAGCTTATTTTTATTTTTATAAGGGACCCATAAAAATGTGTCCGCGACCCACAAATGTGTCCCAACCCAGTGTTGGGGAACCAGTGACATACAATCGTACATCATTGCAAAATGTCTTAGAAATAAATAATAAATAATAGAAATAAAGTATCTAAGTGCATTTAATCAAGTACTGCGTTTACATTTTTCGGTACTTTGTACTTCTACTCCACTGCAGCAGGGCAAATATACTTTTTACGTGCATTTCTTTTAATACAGGGCCTTTACTTGAAACAGCATTTTACTACTTTTACTAGTACATCAATCAGAGTTCTTCTTCCTCCACTGAACTATCCTCAAGTGAACTTCTATAAAAACCTCACTAATCCATCTATCTATCTATATACTGTACATTCTATAATGAGACTGTGGGTTATTAATAATGCATTTCATAACAGTGTTGTAACTCAAGATATTAGTCTGTTAAAATGCAGACCCTCAATGACACTATTGTGCTGTCCATAAGCATATTGATTGGTTAATACAATCAATAGAGCCTATATGCAGGAAGATTTATCTATCAAGTGTAAAAAAAAAATTTTTTAACATTTGACCCCAGTGGGTGCTGTTTTGTCAAGGTTGATCATATCCAAAATTAAAACCAGACACATGAAATGATGAATGAACAAGCTCGTCTGTCAACGAAGCACACTCTCTGCTGGCAGTAGCCAGTGTCATACCAAGACTGGCAAGTGGCAACCTAGTATCGACAAATTAAACCAACACAGCAGTATATCTTTTGCAAAGTATACTATTTGGGGTTGATGTTTTTTTTAACAAACGATTGACAAGCAATTCACTTAACCTAATTAGACCTGTGGCCAAAATCCCGACCCAGGTATTCAGAAAAACATCAATGGGAAATGGAAATTGTACCAATATGGCAACATTATGGTACAAAACATTATTTAAGACTGAGTGAGGGTTTCATTCATCACGTTTAAACAATAAAAAGTATCAACAAGAGCTTGGGACTAAATAACTAAATGGGAACACAGGTTGCTGACAAACTACTGGTTTTTGGACATACAAAATGCACAAGTACATCTCCCTTATTGCTACACAACGTGACTTGAATTCTTGTCTTTTGCCCAGCGATCCACAGCCCAGGATGCTGGGTGGTAGTAGAAGTGTTGACAGGAGTGCAATGACCTCAACAGCTGCACTCCTCTAAAAAGGTCAGCAACACAGGCACACCCAACATCATTAGACTCCACCCACCAGCACCCCTAACCCCACCTCTACCGGCTCCCTCCCGTCCCGGCTTCACGAGAGCTGAACGGCATGTCTCCAAATGTACGGGTGCTTTTCAGAGCACCTTGCATCCTTTTTTGGATTAAACGTACACCTGTTATTCAATGCAATCCGTCTAAACTGTCCAGCCACAGATAAGATATTCAAGAACATACGGCTGGCCATTTCAAACTCTTTGGAATATGAGATCTCATGGTCATCTTGGTGTGATGTATTCACGGCTTCACGGGGTGACTACTCTAATGTAAAAAAATCTTTTTGGGGGTGAAGTATAACTTTAAAAGCAGCACCAAATCAAATTAGATTTAGTGGTGAGAGAGAAAATTCAGAAAGCGTTTCCAAACATATTTTCATTTCAAGAACCCAGCTGGTTTATATGCATTTAGGCCATGGGACCCCATTTGATGCGATTATTTCTCTTGGACCTCAATATACACGGTAAAATCTTCAGTGTTATATAACCGACAGTGTATGAATGGAACCAAATGAACCCGTAAGGCATGGGTCCATTTGTTTCCATTCATCAGAGTTACAGAACCGTAACGGTCCATCCATTTGGTTCCTAAATAACCACCTGGAACCTTCCCAAGGACCCCTGGGGGTACTTTAAGAACCACTGCAATAATCTACATGAAAGCCTCCTGGCTGTGCGATGGCTCATGCTCTATCAGCGCTATGGCAACCAGTGGGAATAGCAGCTCCTACTGCTGCAGCTCCCTGTATTCATGCCTCTCCAATAAGAGTCTGGCCTACTCCAGCCATATGTACCAAAACGCAGTTTGAGGTCCTTGGACAAAGCTCTCCTAATCATGCTTTTGTATTTAGAGCTCTGACTCTCTGGAATGCCCTTTCCACCCCCTATGGTGTTATGTGTGCTTTTGAAAGGTGCTATATAAATAAAGCATTATTATTATTATTATATCAAAGTGGTTGTGTCAGAAGGGATAATGCATTGCTGGACAAAGTATTCAAACCCAGTATAGGAGATACTACTGGGTCAGATATTACTCGACTACAGTGAAAGTTGCTCTGTCATATTTTTACTTCAGCGAGTTCTCACCTTAATGGAGTCCACCAGGTCTTCTACCAGGAAGAGACGTCTCAGCTCCCCTACCAGCTTGTTGAATCTCTCCAGGCCAATATCACCGTACTTATGAACCAGCTCATCTGACAGAGATACGTCCATCTCCAGGTACTGCCTGCAAGACAAACATTATACCGTACAATGAACCAGCTCATCTGACAGATATGTCCATGTCCAGGTACTGCCTGCAGGACACACAAACATTATACCGTACAATGATAGCCATGCAAAGTCTGGCCCGATACCAATGTTTGACCACATGAACCCTAGCGTCCCTGTTGAGGAGATCAAAGACCGTGTCAAGCATTATGTACAAAACTAAATCCACTTTCGAACCCACTACTCCATGCAGCCATCGCTGGGCAGAATTACATCGATATCGTGATGAGACTAGAGATCTGGGATTCGTAATATGGCATAAGTGTTGGCTTTCCTCGTTTTAATGCACAGCATTGTAGCTTGTGCTATTTTTTAAAATGTGAAGATAAATACATATATTTATTTATAGCCTACGGTAACAATATTGATATTGTATAATTATACATTATAGTCTCATTTGATTTTGTCCATATTGCCCAGCTCTCCCTCCATTCATCCATCCATGGGAGTCTGGAGTTTATCCGTTTACTTTCTCGACTTATCAGAGAAACTTCATCACTTTTCAAAGTTCAAACTAGACAGAGATGTTAACATTATCTGTACAGTGTACAGGCTACAGGAGCCATTGAACACATACATCTGTTAAATGTCTCCGGTGCCAACATGCAGCTCAGGAACACGTGAAGGGTACGTGAACTCGGCACTTGGCAGAGATGTAACGGACACGCCTACACCTTCCATCCATGCCAATGGAGCACACTGAACTAAAGATCATGAAATGAAACCTGATGCAGTCAGTGTGTGTAGAGAATATGCCACGGTCAGGAGTAACGTAGACAGGTGTCATGTGCCTCTGGTACAGGATATCGATAACGCATATATTAACATGAGGAAGCGTTTAGCATGGAGGAAATGAGACTGTGTAATTTGACCATCGGTCGGTGGTCGAGGCTGCAGGCCCCACCCCCGGAGAACATGCACCCACAATATCATGCCATAATCTACTGTAATACTGTATGCTATATTCTAAAAGTCAAGTGCAACATATGTGGTTCCACTTGCATAATGTGGTTGCAAGTGTTATTGAAACATTACATTTATTAACAATTAAAATATGAAAATGTGAAACCCCACCCTATAAACAACAGGTTTAAAGTGGTTCACCTCAACTACAGAGGTCAGGGATATCAATGTCAATGCAAATTATGAAATCCCTCAGTCCTTTAAAGGACCTTAACACTAGAGCGCAGTGCACACATTTAATCAGCTTAGCGCCATGACTTTCTGAGCTCAGTCTCCCGACCTGGCTAATCTTGTACTGGGACCTACTGACCCTAAACGTGTTGCAGATTGGCCTGGCTGAGAGCCAAAACCTCAGAAGGCTCAGTTGGGGGTTTTTTTTTTAACGGAGGGAAGTCAACTGTGCACCGGAGACACCGGCACACAGCGGGCCGTACAGTTGCATTTATATGCATGGATTACCCTGAAGCCAACTCTGCAGAAGGCTCTAGACGGGTGCTACACCAGAATGTTACGTGTAGTGCTCAACATTAGCAAGAGTACACATGTTACCAACGAGAATCTGTATGCCGGAATATTCAGGGTGAGCGACAAAATAGCAGCCAGGAGAATGAGACTCGCAGGACACTGCCAAAGACACCAAGAGCTCCCCAGCCAGCAAACTGGTGCTGTGGGAACCAACACATGGCCACCGGTCACCAGGACGTCCCATATTAACATATGTGGATGTACTCAAGAAAGACACAGGAGCGTAAAGCACCAACGAGCTGGCCGGATGTATGGAGAATGTATGGGTGAATTCCATACTAGAAGGCTTTCTTAACTTTATTTGTAGTTGTTACGTACCCACCAAAGAGGTCCAGGTGTTATTTTGTGCAAAAGTACATTATTGGCTATTTCCGCTAATATATGGGGGGGTTGGGGTTCGCTCATTTCCATCTAAATAAGTAGTAAAGTGTGCCGCTTGGGATACTATTTATTTACATTATGAAGAGAGGCTATATACAAAGAGATAGATTTTTGAGCGATGGAAATAAGTGAATTAGCACAACACCCCCATTCAATGCAATTCATTGAGGGCTTATGGTAGGGCAAATAGCCAATAATGCACTTTTGCACAAAATAACACCTGGAGTCCTGGACCTCTTTGGAGGGTCCACAGTACTACTGTTGTAGTGTTTCTCACTTTTTACTCGTTAGGGGATTGAAACAAGCAACCTTCCAGTCACAAGTTCATGCCTCTTGAGAGGCCCAGAAACGCGTGATCTTTCTTCTTCTTTTTTTTCACTATCTGGATGTTCAGCAGAATTGTGAAATTGACAATTGTGCAACAAAGTGATGAGAAGTACTGTGTGCTTGCCTTCAGCTTTGTACTTTTGTAGCAAACTGCAGTTAAGACAATGAATGAATGAGTGAATAAAAAACAAGCCACAACTTATTTAATTCTACCGTTAGACGGATGTTAGGTTCTTAACTTGCTTAAAATCCTTGATGACTATTTCTATATATCTGATGTATTACCATGTGTTTTTCTTGCTTACTGTAATTCGCTCTGGATCAAAATGCCTAAATTGTAAATTGAATAGCTCAATACAATATTTAAGATGATGTGTGTTCTGCACATAAGATAAGTCTACGTTAGGTAGTGCTCATTGGTGTGTTCAACGTGACGATGTGTGTGCATGAGAGAGCACAGATAGTGAGTAGTAATTGTGAAAGGAGAAAGACTTAACAGTACAGCAAAAATGTAATATTCTTGTTTCGTTTTCATAACATCCGTTATAAAATGGCATCGTATGATGGTGCGAAGCAAAAATATGGAATTGGTAATACCCATCTCCAAAACTCTGATTTGAAACAAAGTGATGACATTTTCATTTGTTCATCAAGATATGCCATTATGCCCGCTGCCAATGATCGGGTTTTATCAGGCATGACTTATTTTCCAGCGATTAAGCCCAATCGATACACCGCAGTATGACGGCATCGCTTGCCAAAAAGGACAGATCTACAAGCCTAGCAAACGTGTCCCGTCCCTCCCTTGTGCGATGGAGCATAAAATTAAGCTTTAGCCGACCACCAACCAGAAGGCCCAAGTGTTGCTCAGTTCTGGCTGTGGGTGACAAGTTTGGCCTATTTCACCAGCAACCGTTGGCAGGTACCCAACAATCTATCGGAGGTCCTTATAAGTTATTCCAAAAAGAATGAATCACTTTTGGCAACACAGTGAATGTGGCTATTAAATGATGAGTCCGCCAGGTGTACAGTAGTACACACACAAAGAAAAAAACACTTCATTTCCTATCTTGTTTAACGCAGTGTGAAAACACCATATCACATCACAGCACTACAATAAAGCAACAGTAGAACTGGCTGTGGTTCAAGCCGAGCAAGGACACTATGTATTGATGTTTGCTCCTGGCAGTCTGTTCTCCACTGCGGCAGATAGGGGCCAAGACAAACCGCAGTAATCACTTTGACTTAAAAGGGCATAGTAAGTCATTTGTCAATTGTTGTTTTAAATAGCAGAGCTACATGCTCACAATGTTGCAGCATGTTGTGGTCCGCTATTTTTAAGTATAACAAACAGGACATAAGGGGATGTTGATATGTACTCAGTTTTTCTGAAGGGAAATACAGAGGTAGAGGTGTGTGTGTGTGTGTGTGTGTGTGTGTGTGTGTGTGTGTGTGTGGGACGGGGGTCATCGGTCAGTGAAGCCACGGTCACAGCCTGCCTGCCATCATCACTATGCATTCGACCTTGTTCCACTTATAACTGCTCACTTGTAATACGGGTACGCTAGGAATTGTTTAGCACCCGTTTACTTTCTGTGATTGGCAGGTGTCATCAATATGGCCGTAACGTGGACAAACGTGGCCGTGGTGAGACTTGTCCTTGGTCAGTGGCTTTCTTCAGAATATGTCTGATGTCAGCGATTCACTACGACACTATATTTGGCACATTAGGAGTCCACTAACTTTCCCCCCCCCCCCCCCCCCCAATACTTGAAATAATGGAACCAAATGAACCCGTATCTTCGTAAGGGTCCATTTGGTTCAATTTGTGCACTCTCAGAGTTACAGAGCTGTTAAGGTCATTTAGGGCTACATATCTTTATGCGTTCTGGTAATATTATTGTCCGCTCATTTGTAGGTCTGTGGCAAAAATAGAATTGATAAAAATGTCCATGTCTTTATTTAAGACACTGGATGACAACAGCAGCTATAGTCTCACATAACCAGATGATCCGAGATTTCGCCCTACCACCAATAAGTCTGGTGACATCTACATTCAATGAATGGGCTAAAACTGTATGGAAACATTTCAGAGATTTAAAAATAAAACTGCATTGTAGAACCAATGCAAAACCTTTAGAACAGTCCTTCATATTTGAGATGGTATTAGGACTGGTTTCCAAAGCAGTAGGTGTTGTGGGTTTCTTCGATGTTCTAATCTAGACCCTACATTTAATTTAGATTTCCCTAGATGCATTGGTCGGCAGAGACCTCTGATCGTCTCTTACTTGAAGACTAGCAGCTAAAAACACTAAGTGACTTAAAAACTCAAACTGAAATGTATAAACTGTTTGTGCACTGTGGGTGCCATGACGCAAGTCCAGGAATGTCGCAGGCGCTGAATACTTTGATAATATTTTGAATTTGTCAATATCACTTCAGTTTAACCACATAAACCATCTAGACTTAGTAAGACCACTAAACCTCCTCGCCTACTTAGTAAGATGGACCACTAAACCTCCTCGCCTACTTGGTAAGATGGACCACTAAACATCCTCGCCAAAAATAGCCATTAGTCAATCTACCTGAGCTTGTAGATCTGCTATTTTTGGTGAATGTTCCCCCCAGAATAGGGATACTGTGGTTCATGTGGATAAAGGTCAAGTATAAACTTATTTTCAATTTCAATTCAATTGAAAAACATTATTTACAGGGACTTTGAGAACAACTACTGTTCTAGAAATGTGAATATGTAAAAACTGAGTTGATCTCACGGTTAGTCATCTATGAGGTAAAGCACTGTAACGGAAGAGGAGTGCTTCGTAATCTTTAAAGCCGATGGGGTGAAAGTTCCCCCGCCCCACCCTAAAGCTCGGAGTCATCCGAGGACTCACTTGAAAGGGTGTCCATCGTCGGACTTCTGGATGGCCTGCAGCACACCCTTGTATATTCTGAAGGTGACGGTGACGGACAGGAGGGCCAGGCCGATGTAAGAGGACACGCTGACGATGCTGCACACCGTCAGGGACAGCAACAGAAGGAGGGACGCCCCGAATACCACGCCGGTTGTCTTCAGATCGCGCCAGTACAGCAGATCCACCACTGGGGAGGGAGGGAAGGATGAAGAGAGAGAGAGGGGGGGGGGGGGGGGTGGAAGTCATTAATAAAAGTTAATTGCCCTGGCATGTCTGTGTATCTATCAACCATATGTGCAATTACTACAACGGGAATACCCTGCACAGAAAGACTTCATTGTGGAATATTTGTTCTTTACATTTCAGCTTTTAACTTAAAACCCCCCTCTAGTAGCTTTTCTTATTTTTTAAAGCATTTGAGAACATTCAGCATTTTTTGACAAATGCACATTTTGATGGTAAAGTTCAAAATGATACTCATCTTTGAAAACTTTATTTAGCCAAGTGATGTGATGATGATGAGCAGCCTGATCCCAATTACTGTCTACGAACCGGATGGATGGTCATGCTGGGACAACTTGTATGTACTGTACATAGTGTACATGCACACACGCTGCTGCATGAATGTAGGCCATGTACTGTACTGGTATATGATCAGTAGTACTGGGGTACAGTATTGGCATTAAAAATACTTTGTGAATGGGGCATGTTCATTGTGCCAATGTAGCATGTGGAGGCAGTACACACACACACACACACACACACACACATCAAAATGATCAATCAATAAACTACCGTACTGTGCCGAACATAAGATGACCCCCTTTTTTCAAGACTCATTTGTGGAAAAAGAACATTGAATATATTATCCAGTCTTATATTCAGGCCAATGGATTATTAGGAGGATTATTAAGTGTAGATATAACCATGAAGCCATCATTCTGCAATGTAAGCCTCTCTCAGCCAAAGGTTATTTCTGACCTTTAGTTTTCTCAGCTGTCACTTACACCCAGAGAGCGAGCGCAGGAATGCTACAGTGATTCAGCAGGTAGCCCTCTGTCCAGATGAATCCGCAGGGAGTCATAAAAGGGTACGGTACACTATGTACATATCATTCTAAACGCTCCTTTATTAAAAGGTTAACAGGTCAGAGTGTGAACTTTGGCCTGCATATTGACGGTGTCAGATACAACGCCTAAAAATGCCAGGGCAAAGAGTCACCTTTCAGTCTCTCAGAGAACAACTATGCCTCTTTGACATATGGAATGACAACGTAGGGTTCAAAAGATGAATGAGTACACAATATAAAATACTGGTAACGCCCAGTCAGTCTCTCAACAGCCGCAGTATTACATTCACATGGGCCACCTAGTAAAAGCAATCCAGCAGGTGATACAGAACAGAAATCCATGCCATCGTGAAAGAAGACCAGTCTGTATTTAAGCTGCAAAAATGATCATCTCGCTAGCCTAATTAATGTCTGGGGGGGGATCCTTCTCTCTCTTAGGGGGATAGACAGGGACTGGCGACTGGAGAGGGAGTGACTGAGGTTAGGAGGGGGTTGGGTGGGTCGGTCGGTAGTCTCCTGCTAGACAGCTGATCTCGGGTCTAAGGGTACAGCACCTGACTGTACTTATGTTTCACTAAGAATTCCAGGCAGGTCACTGGACAATATTAGACATGTCCTGGTACGTTTCTTTACTGGTTCTGACGCAGTGTGAACCAAAGACTCGCTGCACCCCTTAACGTGACTTTTAGCCGATAAATGCAGCCTGGAGACTGCCATGTTGCACACTGCCACGGGCTAGACTGAATAACCCACCCCGACTGCGACACACATCTTGGCAGCCCACCAAAACCTCCCCTGAAATGGCTCATGGCCGGGCAATGAATGAGAGCTTGTACAGGCCTGGGAATCATAAACCCACATTTATCTAACAAAGAGTGATTGCTTTTTGAGGCACACGGTCTGGTCCAACAACAAACACATGAATCTTAACCGATACTGTACAAGAGTAAAATGGATGCATGTTGAACTTGAAATAAAAGCTACCCCAACATCCAATAGTGGGGGTAGGGCTCCAGGGGGTCCCCAGCTAAATGAGGATTAGACTTCACCACTGTTAAATACACATAAATACAATTTAGGGACATACAACAGCTTTTCTGATCAGATAATGACTATTATCTATACAGGACTATCTATACTGGTGAAAAAAATGAATTCTGGACCAAATAAATCAATATCAGATCAAAATTCATCAGTCACTAATAAAATAATAATCATATATTGACTGGGGTCCCAGAGATATCAGAATGAGGGTCCAGGTCTAATAAAAAATAAGTACACCCGATCAGCTGCACCTCACTGGAAGGTTCTGTGCTGCTATGGCGGAAGGAGGTGGTGGGTGCGGGTGGGTAGTAGTGGGTCAAATAACGAGGGCGTTGACAGCGGCCAACCCAGGCCGACCTCAACCACACCGGCTACCACGCTGCCTCATCTCCCGTTCTGATGATGATCCCCGACTCCCCGTGAAGTCCTGAACTAGGCAAGACAAGAGCCGCGGATCTACAACAACGCACACTACAACGCGGGTAGATCGGGGGCTCTTGTCGGGGAGCGACACCAGTCTACACACACACGCGCGCGCGCACACACACACACACACACAACATTGTGTGTTGGTGGGGAACCGACAAAACAGCAGCGCGGATGAGGAGGGGGTGTGGGGTGGGAGCTGCCTGGCTCGCTGTGTCTCTACCGTTCTGTCTACATATGGTAGCAAAAGCATGAGCTAGCATCGCTATAAATAGCACCTGCACGTTATTACCGGTATCCAAGCCCAGAGGCTTGATACATTAAAGTGTATCAAGCCGCGGGGACACGGCACGGGGCTGGCTGGTGTGTCCGTGGTGTGATCACCTCCACGGGGGGTGATGACAGACGAACGGACGGTGCAGCCTCCATCATCACCACCACACCAGGCTGACACACAGTGCACACACACACACAGTCCAAAGGCTGCGTTTCAATCCCCACAACAAGCCGCCTCCTCCCGTCCTCTCAGCCCCGCTCCGTTCGAGACTGAGACACACACGATGGTTGTATTGTCCTTTAAAATGGAGATTTTAAAAGACAATCGTGCTAAAAAGGTCGTTAAACCAAAGAAGAGATTATTATGTTTGGAACTAACCCTGTTTGGAATCCATCTTGAGGCTCCCGATATTAAGGCTAGGCTGCTAGCTCCGCCCGGCTAACGTTAGCACGGTTAGCTCTGAGAAACGAACAGTCAAGAGAGACAGAGAGGAGAGAGCGGAGAGAGCAACCTGCAGCCTGGCAACACAGCACTACTGTGCACAAGAACCCTTCCTGTAGTGCACTTCAAAATAAAAGGCACTACCTTTCCCTTTTTTTTTTTTTTACATACCGGTATTAATAATAGCATGAATTTATATACTGTAGCATCCATCATGAACACAAGGACGCTTTACATCAAAGCTTTGAGCTTGTAGATCTGCTTTAAAAATACACACTTTCTACCTGTAATGTTTTCTAATAAAAGATAGGATATTGGATGGTTTTAATTGAATTACATACATTGTAAATCTTAAGATCTATACTTAACTTTGGAGCAGTATAAGTCTAAATACTATGGCACAGCAAGGTCAAAGTATCACATCTACACAATGTTAATTTTTAACTTTAAAAAAAAAATCTTAACTGAGGTGGAAAACCAACATGCAAATGTCTGCATGTTATCAGCCAGGTATACGGCAGTATTAAACTAGGTGTGGGTTTGCGTTACACAACTGGGTTGTAAAAGCATTGCTCGTTGCCTCATTCCAAAATTCCCCTAACCAGAAAAGGTGAAGGTATCAAGACTTCTGCTGTAATTAGAGCTGCAAATATGGAGCCAGTTTATGTATTTCTATTTAATTTAATCTTGTAACGTCACAAATCTGTGACCACTGAATAAACAGATATTCAACCTGGCATCCCTAATGTGAACATTTTCATGTGCCATAATGAAATGCCCATAATAGTGGTAAAAAATAGCAAAAATGCACATCTACAAGTTCAGAGGTCAGAACGCATGGCGGTGGCACGCATTGTGATCTTCTGGATCAGCTACTTGTAATATGTCAAATTAATTAGGGCTTAAGTGGTTTTTAACTAGCAGAAATATTAGTTAGACCAGCCCCATGTGGGGGCGCCCGATGGCCAAGTGGTCCAGGCGCATGCCACATATAGGCCCTGGCCTGACAGTGTGCCGCGTGTTCGAGTCCCGTTCATGACAACCTTTGCTGCATGTCTTCCCCCGTCTCTCTCTCTCTCCCTCTCCCAGCCCCATATCCATATGGATGTACTGCAGAAGGCAGCGTAAGTCAGTAACAGACATGTTTGCTGCAACTGCCACACACACACACACACACACACACTTTTGTAGCGTTGGCTGCATTTCAAAAAGACCTCTTCAATGCGGAGTTGCGGAAGCTGCACGCTGTACAAGACATTCCATAATATTGTACAATAAGGGTTGTCTTTATTACCCAATCTGTCAAATGCATAATATTGTAAAATAAGGGTTGTCTTTATTGCCCAATCTGTCAAATGCGGTATGGGTAAAAGAGCAAGGGGTGTGTGTGTGTGCGTTATCCCAGTCATGTACTGTATGTGTGTGAGAGGTCACACAATCCTCCATCCTGATTCTAAGCAGCTGGCGAGTACTGCTGAGTAAGCTATACATTTTAAGTCCAGATGAATTGGCATTTTTCTAGGGTATAACTTCCTTGATGCAATCAGGTTTGAGTGTTGGGGACTGCCTGTCATGATAATCATGGATAATTTACCCAACACACACACACACACACACACACACACACACACACACACACACACACACACACCAAAATGTGCTTAGTCACAGAGTACATGACTCAGCATCACACACAAGCAGCTCTTTCATTGTGGCATAGAATAACAAACGCACCATGCCAGATAACTCCATATACGTTAGGCTGAATAAATGGCAGATTTGACACTGGGTCATAAAGCCTGGCGGGGGTGGGGGGTCAAGAGAGAGACAGAGAGAGCAAGAGATACAATAAACCTCTCTGTGTTGCAATGTGTTCCACAGTCAACTGTAGACACATGACAACCAGCCCACACTGCATCGACCTGGGCTGGGAAATATATTTGAATCAATATGGCAAAGTCAATGCTGCTATATAAATATTTGGATTTAGAAGCATTTTTAGAATCGGCCTCAGTCCAAAATGGGTTAAACCAGCAAATGGATGACGAGGGGTGTGAGGTAATGCAGATCTTTGACATAGTTTTTTCTCTGATTCTTGATTTGAGGTTTGACAACATTCAATTACTATTTTCAAATGTCTACATCCCAACACATCATACAAAAGGAATGGCCGTGCCCTACTAGATTAGAACATTCCATCAGAAAAAATAATTTGACCAGGCCAAAGGTTGTGTCAAACCAGAGACACAGGATCTAAATGTCTCAATAGAAGAGCAGGGAGACCAAATACAACCACCCCATGAATGGACATTATATAATTGTATTAAATAGGGAGAAAAAAAGTTACACAATACAGCTTCAAGTATGTTGCTCAAATGTAACCTCATCCCAGACATATCTAGACAGATGTAAAACACCCATGCTAGCCAAATTACATATTGTACTTTAATGTACAGTGGCTCCCAACCCCGCTACTCGGGGACCCATGACACTGGGGAATGGGGATGCCCCTCGTCAGTCACAGTGAAACACATTTAGTCTAACGGCCTATTTGTAAAGGGATATGTATAGCTGGCTGGCTGTACATATAGTGATATGTAGGCTTAGTCTATAACCCGCATTGTGGACATTTAGCGATCAGTCCAAGTTGTAAGTGATATGTACTGTAATAAATAAGCCACATATTTGTGTGGTTGCGTCTGGATGGGGAACAGGTGCGCTTCCTATGGTTGCCTACATGGCTCTGGGTGTTACATACCCAATACCCATATGTATCAAACTAATTGATTATGAAACATTTACATATTCTAATAAAATAATGTAACCTTTTTTTTTGGTTGAAAAAGAAAAACGTGCTTAAAGATATCTAAATTAAATCGGAGAAAGTAATCGATAGAATAATGACTGAAAAAATAATTTGATCCCTAGTCAAGTGTGATGACTGGTGTATGCATGTACAGTATGTACATTGTGTCACGTTGCACTTCATTGCATAAACCGCCACATGCTCCGGTGATCCAACACACTGGGTTAGTGGGTTTCCCTCACTGTTGCTCGTCTAGCGCCGATTGAACCCAGCCTGCTGCATATGCTGGGTTCACGAGGTCACGCACAGATATAGGTTACAACTGTGGCTTCTCAACCTTTTCTGCTGCACATCCCAGAAATAGAAGCCGTGTCACACGTGGCACATGCATGCAGAGACGAACGGCCAACTTTGACACCAAATGATGACTCCTGCAGTCCTTCAGGGGGCCCGGCTTTAAGGCCTATTCATAGTCTGGATTTTCGGTGGTGAGGTGACCACCGCTCCGGTGGTGAGCTGACCACCGCTCCGGTGATGAGCTGACCACCGGAGCTGAAATAACGTTGAGCGGTGGCAAGTAAAAACAGAGAGAAGGGCGGGATTGGTGGCGGTGCTTTGCTCTTCACCGCGGCTTGTGACGTCATGTTGTAGTTCGGTGGTCACCTCCTGGTGGGAGCGAGTTCCCAGCGTCCGAAACGGTAGAGAAATGACAGAGTTACCATGTGGGGGGGGGGGGGTGGAAGTGACAGTTACCGTCTCAGTCCCTCTACTGTACCCTCTACTGTACTGTACTGCGTACAGGTGAAGACAACCATGCTGTTTTCGTGCTCATACCCAGACACCCACATAGCTCCGTAAGGGAGTGGTTGCACCACTCAAAAATGACACAAAAGTGCTAAGTGTAATGTTTAAGTGACATACAGAGGTAGGGGAGGATACTAGGGGATGTGTAACTGACATACAGAGGTAGGGGAGGATACTAGGGGATGTGTAAGTGACATACATAGATTGATGTTTAACAGCAGTAACTCTAGCTCCTAATGTTAAAAATCACTAGAACTCACTGTACTGTACATACAGCATGGTCGAGTCAATCTAGAATATATTACAAAGAATGTAAAATCAATACTTCTCTTGCAATGCCACACCTCGTTGGAAAAACCTTCACTGAATCTGCTAAAACATGGACATTTCACTCTAAAAAGTAGAAAATGCTGTGATTAAAGACTTAAATACTTTGTAATGTCACTCAGAATGTGAGACTGATATTTATTATTTACCAATGCATACAATGACAAAAGTACAGTCACGTATCTCACCTGCTCATTTACACACACAGACAGCTTGGTAATAAGAGTTTAGTGGATTAACAACGTTATCACGCAGACCATTTGTTCCTCCAGCCGTCTGCAAGGAAGTAGCGAGCCATTTGTCCAGCATATGAGATCTACACGACTAGTAGGCCCTTTGCCATCGGCTGCAAACATGCAACTACAGTATATTGCATACATACAACTTGATAATAGAAGCATGCAAATCTCTTGTTACACCAACATTGTCGTATGACTATCACTATGTATATAAGGGCTGGAGCGATTTAAAAAACCTAATATTTATACATCAACCGCACACGTGCGTGCACACACACACACACACCCCCCCCCCTTATTAGGTCACCCTTACATAGTGTGACTCAGCTACAGTTAGTATAGCATGCATCATTATCACAATGATAATGGGCCAAACAATCCTATTCAAATATGTCATCATATTGTCAGTTGTTTCTAAACTTCCTCTATGTTTCTGAATAACACATTTAAAGAACAAGCCACGAGACCCTAGGAGAGATTATTATTTATTTATAAAGCTGAATTAGTTTATCCTCCTTTCATACTGTTCAACAATACCGTAAATGAACTGCAATATGATTAATCACATATCGTCTGTCGAGTGGAAACCTCAAATGTCCAAAACTGTTACTTTTCAAGATTCAAATTAAAAAACAACAAAAGTAGCAGATCTACAAACTCAAAACGTGTTACTTTGCACAGACTTTCGAGCCTGTGCATCTGCCATTTTGACGCTGTAGTATGATCAAGTAGGGCATTAATTTACGAACAAGATGCAAAATGTTACAGAGATAACGATATAGATTGTTTTTAAATTTATATTGGAGAATACAACATATTGACCAACACATAATCTCTCAGACTGTGAGCCATAATAGATTAGCCAATGATTAAATATATGTAACCATGCTCAGACCGCGCACACACACACACACACACACACACACACACACACACCTTTGCTCAATCAGTAATCGTCCAAAGGTTTCTGCAGGACTGCAAAGAGCTGGCAGCTACCTCAGTTCCCTTAGCAACAAGCTCCATGGACATTCTAGAATATTCCACAATGACAATGCTTTCAATACTCAAGAATTCTAAAATGCAAAGTTCTGCAGTCACATTTCAAAATTGGAGCCACTGTCCCACTGTTGTCAAAGCCATGACACCATGAAGGAATGAGTCACAGAGGGTGTGTTGCGCATGAACAGCCAGACGGTAACCTACCAACGACCCAGCAGTGCTGACATTTCCCCATACAATTAACGATTAACCAATCCAACAATATCTGTCACGGCTGCAGCCCAATGTCAACAGCCAGCTTTGACCCGTTACCTAAAATCAATTTGACAAAACAGCCATGTTATCAGCACAACAGAGCCTGTCTACCAGCAGCACTATTTGAAAAAAATGGAGCGTGTCATAAGTGACAAAACAACAAGAGCCGTGTGTGTGTGTAGTGCTCAGCAGTACCGTGATGCCTCCAGGTTTTGGGCGAAGGCGCGACATGGCTCTTCTTGTCCACTCCGTTCGTCACGCCGTTCGTGACACCGTTACCGTTGGTCTCCATTCTTGTCAGGGGTTGGGAAATACAAGATTCCACGCGGGGTAAGAGAGAGACAGAGAGCTGTGGAGAGTGCTGTGCTGTGCTGAGCTGTGGCGTGGTGCTCTGTGCTATGTGGTGCCCTCCTTGTGAGTGTGTGTTGGAGGGAGGGTGAAATGTGGGTATTGAAAGTGGAGGAGGGGGGGGGGGGTACACTGACACTAGCCCAAACCTTCCCCTGGAGACGACTGCAGTAAGCAAATCTCACTTTTCTGTCCACGAGATCCACACACACACCCCCCCCTTTCTGTCACAATCAAACCCAGTACATCTATCTCTATCCCCTCTTTTCATACGGCAATCCCACAATAATTATTGGCTGCACGGAAATGCAGCCTCTGCTTCTTTACACAGAACCAAACAAAGCCAGCAGCATAATGCCGCCCCCCTGTGGAGTGCTTTTACATAGCATGCCAGCCTTTCAGAATCAAGAGGTGTGACGTCAACCACTTAAGGCCCATTTACTTCATCATACGATGATCAGCGGAAATAGCCGATCTGCAAGCTCACAAACAATGCGTTGCAACTGGCATTGCAATTTTTTCACAAAATGGGGACATGAGGGTTAAGTTCTTGAAACAATATTGTCAGCATCTGTTGAGATGGGACTACTTTCCAGAATTTGAACCCGGACATTTTGAGTACCCTAACGTTTTTTGCCAGAAATGATGAGTATGGGTCCCCACTTAGAAACTGCTGGATGCTAACTTGCATATGTTAGGCAATTTTCATAATTCATTCCCTGAAGAAGGCAACTTGTTGCCGAAACGTTGGAAAAATTAAAATTTGATGGCATCGTGACTACGAGCTCTCTCCTTTATCAGTCATAGTTTTATCTCCTGCGGTCAGCACCTCCCCACTACTGGTGTGCGCTCCTACCTTCCTGTTTGTATAATATGTGACTATACCATTAAGCATGATGACATTTAGATATATTTTTTGCCTTATATAGGTTGTTAATGGAATGGTCACATATTATGCTAATTATGAAAATTGCCCAACATATTAAAGTTAGCATCTGGCAGTTTCTAAATGCTGGGGACCCATACTCTAGCATACAATACTTTTCTAGCATAAAACCTTAGGGTACTCAAAATGTCGGGGTTCACAAGTGGGGGGCTGGCAAGTAGAGTGCACATTTAAATACCACTCTTAGTTCAAAGTAAGAAAAGTTGCTGTGAATCAAGTTACGACGGCAGATTTGTGCGAGCAGCGTGTCAGTAAGTATGTTGGAGGAGGAGCGGAACATAGACGCTGTAGAGTAGACGGATATGTTTGCTTGGGTTTAATGCTGTTCTCTGTAAGAAGAATGTGTGGGAGAGAGACGGGGAGCACATTTAGTGCCTGCTGTCGATTCAGCTCTGACCACCACTGCTGGGCTGGCTTACTGCTGCAACAACACACTCCTCCCGTACCTTCTATGCCAGTGTTGCTTCCTAAACAGTGGGTCGGGGGCCACGGACCCATTTTATGGGTCACGTTATTTTTGTTTCTGACATTTAGTTTTGAATTATTCCAAAAGATTCTCAAAACTTTCTACAAGCTTGTAGATCTGCTATTCTCAGTAGTTTGGGTGCCAGGGAGACTTTTCTCTTTTGGGTCTCGAGCTAAAACGTTTGGGAACTAAAGTGTTCACAACTGTGAGGTGGAATAATAACATTCTCTCCTTGAACTGTGTGTACTGTGTACTGAATAGGGCCGCCTCTCCCCCCTCTTTCTTCCAGGAGACATAAAACCTCTGCCCGACTCCATCTGTCATTATCTTGATCCTGCAGACTAGGGCTGCATTAGGGCAGGAATCACAGTCCATAGGTGGTGTTTGAACACCCTCTATTGGTCAGCGGAATTTATACATCGTTTAGAACTTGAGTTCTCAACGTTTTTTGGCTGGGGACCCCCGGAAATGCTTTGGCCATGTCTCGCGATTGGAACCCTTTGTAAGCATTATGCAGGTCATAATGCTACCGAATCATAATTCATAACCACTATAAAAGACCAATTGCCTTAAATATACAGCAATGGTGGTAAAATGGTTAAGTTTGTTTGCCATTTAGGCGTCATAAAAAAATTGTTCAAGATTTGACAAATACCTGAAGTATCCGAAGAAATGACTGTCTTTAATAATTCAAAAAGACAAAAAAATAAAATAGACAAAGCTTGTAGATCTGCAGTTTGTTTCTTAAATGTTAATGTTCATGCAAAATAATTGTGGATATGATTGCGATTAGGTGATTATGTAATAACCCCCCCCACACACACACACACACACGTTCGTACAGTACAGACATAAAGCACATGGAGGGTTTAGAAAGTGAACTTCAACATATGATTCAGCATAATGAATCCATTAATAGGTTCTACAACCTCTGCCTTTTACTGCAGTGGTTAAACCAGTGGTTCTCAAATGTTTCCAGGTCAAGAGACGTCACCCCAATCTCAAAAATATTTTTGTTCTAGGGACCTCCAGAAACGACGATTTGAGTTAAAAAATTGTTTGCTTTAAAAATATAATATATATAGAAAGATTTACACAAATGTTCACGATCTTTAAAAATAAAAGAATATATAGAAAGATTTACACAAATGTTCATGATCTTTCAAAATAGCAGATGTCTGTCACAATGTGACAGGCTATGAGCTTGTATATCTGCTATGTTTTTATAAATAAATGGTGCATTTATAAAGCACATTTTATCCAAAGGGCTTTACATAGATTGTGCATTGCATTCAGAGGAAACCATGCAAGGCACTAACGTGCTCATCAGGAGCAATTAGGGGTTCAGACTTCAGTCTTGCTCAAGGACACTTCGACACCAACTCTGGGGGAGCCCGGGATCGAACTGCAACCCAGTGCTAATGTAAGTAGCATTATGCAAGTCATAATGCTACCGATCATAATTCATAACCACTATAAAAGACCAATTGCCATAATCTACAGCAATGGTGGGGGACTGTGTTAATTTCATTTGCCATAGATTTACGGCAATGGTGGTAAAATGGTTAAGTTCTGTTTGCCATTTAGGCGTCATTTGCGATTAGGTGATTATGTAATACTCCTCCCCCCCCCCCCACACGTTCCTACAGTACAGACATAAAGCACATGGAGGGTTTAAAAAGTGAACTTCAACATATGATTCAGCATAATGAATCCATTAATAGGTTCTACAACCTCTGCCTTTTACTGCAGACGGTTCCAATTACCTAAATGGAACTGGAACGCAGCCAAGTCTGACACAGATGCAAAATCAGCTCTAAATGGACACTACAGATGGGATTATGACTGGAAATACTACTTGAACACACAGAGTAGATGTGAATTAAACTGAACTGGACATTTTAAAACTTAAATCATAATGATTGTCCATCAATGAAGTAGGCGGTTGTTATAAAACACTACCTCTACCGGCAGCGATGTCGAGGGACACTCTGGGATCCATTTTCGCCCTTAGCCCCTAAACGTCATTGCCTTTTTTACCATTTTGAAAAAAAACATTTTGGAATAGTTCCAATAGCTCTACAAGCTCACAATGTGTCGAAATTATTAAATGATTTTCAAAAAAGAAAAGAAAAAAAGGCAAACGAGTTAAGGGGTAAAGCACTGGCAAAAATAGGGCCCTCTGTCCCTCTCAGCTTCCCTACCGTCCGTGATCAGTCTCTCCTACACAGTCTCCCTCCCAGCTTTCCTACCGTCTGTCTCCTACACTGTCTCCCTCTCAGCTTTCCTACTGTCTGTCTCTTACACCGTCTCCCTCTCAGCTTTCCTACTGTCTGTATCTTACACAGTCTCCCTCTCAGCTTTCCTACTGTCTGTCTCTTACAGTCTCCCTCTCAGCTTTCCTACCGTCCGTCTCTCCTACACTGTCTCCCCATCAGCTGTCCTACTGTCCGTCTCTTTCACACTATCTCCGCCCATCTCTCCTATTCTTGTCTACCTCTCGGCTTCCCTACTTGGCATTCCTCCTATACATTTGAATACTTATTTTTAGTATTATTTAAGCTTGTAGTGAACAAGCTTAAATAATACATAATACCCATGGGGAATTGTGATATAACACATTAAATAACACTTGTAATAATGAATAAGAACTGATAACTACTAGGTGCTTCTACAATTTAACATGTGGGGATAGAGCTGTAATCACAAAGTGTGGCCACTAGAGGGCACCTGTCTCATTTGATAAAGACATCAGCTTTCTGTCTCTCCTCACTATTCACAGACACACATCTGATTCTTTTTTATGATCACTTTAAGCCAGTGGTTCTCAACACATTTCCAGGTCAAGGACCATCACCCCAATCGCAAATATTCTTTTGTTCCAGGACCTCCAGAAACAACGATTTGAGTTAAAAAATGGTTTGCTTTAAAAAAAAATATATATAGAAAGATTTACACAAATGTTCACGATCTTTCAAAATAGCAGATGTCCGTCAGGCTATGAGCTTGTATATCTGCTATGTTTTTTTAAAATAAATAAATGGTGCATTTATAAAGCACATTTATCCAAAGCGCTTTACATTTGCATTGCATTCAGAGGAAACCCTGCAAGGCACCAACGTGCTCATCAGGAGAAATTAGGGGTTCAGACTTGTCTAGTCTTGCTCAAGGACACTTCGACACCAACTCTGGGGGAGCCCGGGATCGAACTGGAAACCTTGTGGTTCCCATCCGCCCACTCTCCGCCCACTCTACGCCTGAGCCAAAGTATAAAATATGGTTAAAGTGGTTGTGACACTATATTAATGAATTTAGCTGGGGACCCCCTGGTAGATTGTATTGTATTTCCCTCTACACACCAAGGGACATATCTTACTCCTGAGTCCCTTATGCATAAACCTTGTAGGCATGTTTTGGCCATTTTGAAAAACAAAAATAGTTCAAATAGCTGATCCACAAAGTCACAACATGTAGATGGGCTATTTTTCACCATTTTAAAAATAGTTTTTCAAAATAGAAAAATAAATGGCCAAGGAATTCGGGCATGAGGGCCAGGGGGAAGGTAGGGCACCACATCTCTTTGCTGAACACAAATACCCCCCACCCCACAGAATAGGGATGCCAGTGTTCACGAGTTTCAGCTCCAGTCTAACAAACAAGTACAGTAGGTGCTGACTGGGTGCTGGGTGCAACCAGAGCTACAGTTTGATGGGACGCCAGTGTCGCAATGCAGCGATGACAGTCTTTTTTTCCCTTTTCAAATGGGAGATTCCTCAAAAACACACACACACACACACACACACACACAACTTGGCAGCCAATGCCAAAGAGCAGAGTCCCACTGCTCCACTTATGGCGACTGCCTGCAACCGTGCAGATGCTTGTCTGTCCGTGAGATAATGGGTCAATATTGGTTTGAATAAAACATAGTCATCCACTAAAGTAAAGGCTCAGATGAACAGAGAGAGAGAGAGAGAGAGAGAGAGAGAGAGCGAGCGCAAGAGCGAGAGCGAGCCACGTCAGCAATCTAATCACTTCCTGAAAGGCCAGCTGAAGCAGGCAGGTCTGGCTTTGTTCTAAATCATGATCAGACACATCTGGGTGAGTATTACCAGTGTACACTGGATGTCATTATGCGGACATATTAAGGCTGGGTGATAGAAATCAAATATCACAATAATTTTGTACCAAACATCGATATCGATTATATTATAGCATATATTCAAATATAATATCGCAGTTTACTACACGGTTTGGTTGAATGCTTCATTCTGATTGGTCAATCGCCAAATTCAGCTGTGTGTTATTCCTGGATAATGACCGCTCCGCTCTATAACAGACCACTGCCTAATCAAAGGCTCAGAGCACCTGGCTGCAGCCGCTGGGCTCCTTGGATGTTATGCTGCGCCCAACATGACAGCCATGTAAACTAACACACACTGGCATTTGTCAACTAAACGGCATGCTTTCAAGAATGTTTTTGGAGAACATTTGAAGCGAGAAATAGCACTAAAACATTTCAAATGACTAAATATGACTAAGACTAAATGAAAATATAGTCAAAAGACTGACTAAAACTACATTAAAATGTGCTGTCAAAATCAACACTGCTGCGAGGACGCATGTCCAGAGGGGGGTGGTGTTGTCCACGAGGGGGGTGTCCACAGGGAGGAGGGGGTGTTTAGGGTGTGGTCTATAAGGTGGTATCGGGTTTCAGCCAGACAACTCTGGTTATTTCCAGTGTAGCAGAGCAGAGCTAAAATCAGTATACAAGGTAATCCAATATTGAATTCCAAGGAGCAAAAAGGCTTATAGAGGATATCTGTAAGAGAGAGAGAGAGAGAGAGAGAGAGAGAGAGAGAGAGAGAGAGAGAGAAAGAGACAGAGAGTGTGTGTGCGTGTGTGACCCCATAGTGCGGATAGCGGGGTACTTAAGCTCTTATATTTTCTATAAATGGTTTTAAAGCTTAGAGCAAGAGGGGGCTTTTATGTTGTGTGAAGAGTTACATTCTACTTACCGCATCACAAGATTAAAAAGGAGCAATAAAACATTTTAGTGATGAATGAGACACTATTCTACTGAATGAAAATGCACACCACACAAATGGAAATCTCAGGCCACAATGAAGCAAGGACCAAATTAAATTAAAATGTAAAAGAATCTCAAACAAAATGCAATGATTTCAAATCTCAAAGGAAATGCGAAAATGAATGGTGCAGAGGAGAAAAGTCATGCAAAATGAGAAACTCGCGACTTAAAAGAAAGGGGAGATGGCTGGTTGACTGGGAGAAGATATTTTGTTGACAAGGAGATGATGTTTGGTTGACTTGACTAGAAGATGGCTGGTTGATTTGTAGAGGATAAACAATGAAAATGTAAGGCTTGATTTATGCTTAGTTGTGCACCAGTGGCGTGCATCGAAAATAGCAGATCTACAAGCTCACAATGTGTCGCATCGAGCTTCTAGATTGCCATTTTTGAAGAGCGACGCGATACGCAACCAAGTTTAAAACAGGCCTAAGGGCGCTGAGGGAGTTGATGGCAACAAAAACTGAAGCGTCAAGTGAAAACTTAGGATGATGTAGGGATGTATTCCATGCCAACATCGATTTACCTTTGAGGTTTGGCATCTGAAACATTTTGCACCCCTCTGTGCTCTCGTTAGCGATAGTCTCCTCTGGTTTGCCGACGGGTGTATGGATAAGCGGAGCTTGGGATGGGGCTGGGGCCTGTGAGGCTTCAGACTTCTCCAACTCTGCCTTTCCCTTCTGCGGGGAGTCCTGAGTCAGGAGGAGGTAGGAACTCTGGCTGGTCTGGCTTGGAGACTCTTCCTCAAATTCTGCTGGAGCAGAAAATTCCTTCTTTCCAACAAAAAGGAGGTCATCATCATCCAACAACTCCGGAGCCCTGGAAGAGGAGGGGAATTTGGAGTTGTCCAGAGCCTCCAGGAACTCGTCAATGATGCCCCTGGGGGGCCTCTCAATGAACTCAAATTCCTCTGAGGAGATTTCGGGCTCAGACACCTCCTCAGCAAAATCGTCATCCATCTTCAGTTCTGCCTTCTTCTTCTGCTCGTCCGTTTCCACCTGGAAGATGGCAGGGTTCTTGATCATGGCCTCCAGGACCGGAGAGAGAGAGTCCACTGTCGGGGCATCGGAATCTGAATCGTCTCCAGTGGTGGGGGGCTTATGGCTCTGGAAATCTAGAGGCTTAAATTTGTCAGCCATCTTGGGGGAGTCGAGGCACGAGAACCAGTCCTTCTGCTCAATCTTGACTGGCTCCTCCACCTTGACCTTTGCTGGGGTGGTTTCCTCCGCTTCCTTGACCAGGTCGAATGCGCCAAAGGTTTTCTCGGCAAGTCTGGCCTCCGTTTCTTCGGCCATCTCTTTCAGCAGAGAGACTTTGGAGTCGAAGGCAAAAGGATTGTTGGCCGACAGGTTGATGGGTGGATTGGGCGACTCCATCATCCTGCGTTCGAGCACGGGACTCTGCTCCTCAGGAGTTCCCTCGGTGGAGGAACCAGAGTCCAGTTTTTCTGGGTTGAGAGGAGAAGACTTCAGGATGTCAGGAAGAGACGGTGGAAGGGCTGAATCCTCATCGTCATTGTCTTCATCTTCTTTAAGGCCAGAGAACTGACTCACAAGGGAGTCTGTGGTGGCCATCTTAGCGGACTCAAATGCCGCTTTTCCCTCATTAAGGAACGATGGTAATGTGTCCTGGGAATCTCCAGTCTGCCCGTACTGGACCAAATCTGGAGTTGGACTCTCTGACATTTTGCTGGCCTTACTGTCAGACTTGCCATCCCCGAAATGAGAGTAACCTGCGTCTGCCACCGGGCTGAATCCCTGGAACGTATGGCTGCTCTTCTTCACCTCATACATCAAGTCATCCTCATCTTCATCCAATTGCTTACCGTGCATGTCTGGCTCATACCTGGAGGAGCCAATGGGAGTGGTGTCCTTGGAGAAGGTATCCATGGAGACACGGGAGTTATCTTGAGAGGCAAGGCGTGTGGGATCCCAGGGCTCTGTTGGGTTAGAGGAGGCAGGGTGAGACTCTGGGAATGCCTGAATCTGGGGGCTCAGGGGAGAGGGGCCGTCAGTCGACTGACTGCCTGAACTAAGAGCTTTGTCTTCAGGGGAAAAGGACACTCCGCTGTCCTCACACAGATTCTTGTGCACTGGGTCTTTGCCTAAACTCAGATATGGGCCCGCTAAGGGATCTAGATCATCTTCCCGATTCTTACTATGCCCCGTTCCGGAGTGACCCTCTTCACGATCCCAAGGCATGTCCTTGGACTTAGTTTGGGGTGGTACAGTAGAGGAAGAGGAGGAGTAGTACAGTGTAGCGGATGCCGAAGTAGGGGGTTGGTTGGGACTCTCAGTCAGAGACAGCTCTTCCAGAGAGTCGGGAGAGTGGAGAGGGGAAAGAGGAGAGATGGGAGCAGGGGAGTCACCCTTCTGCCCAAGTGCTTGAGTAGAGAGGGAGGGGGAGGGAGAATGCAATACAGTACATATCAAAGACACACTCCATTCCTTCAAAGTGCTCACCACACCTGGGTAAAATATGAACTGCATTTTGAGCCACGGTGGAATATTAAGCACTATCCACCGGCCTAATGCTGCATTATACAAGACACTTTAGCAGGTAACAACCAGTGTCTTTTTTTATTCCAAGAATTTGTCTGGTCAAAATAAAAAGACCTCAAGTACTTAAATCCAAATCAAATGCGTTCCATTTTCTTTCCCAGGTCTGGTGGTGGCAACAGGTCAAGGGTCATGCCTAACGGAACCTCATTCAAGCTCAAACTCACACAAGCTGTCCATTGAGGGAGATAATGATTCCTCTCACAGGTGAAGCACATTCAATTCCAAAACACTGGAATGTTGACTTTCATAGTTTAAATCACTGGTTCCCAAACACTGGGTTCACTCACTGCAGAATATTATTACCACAGTGACGTGACATTTTAACATGACCGAGACTACACATACATGTATCATTTAAACCAGTGGTTCCAAAACGTTTTAGCCCGTGACCCAAAAGAGAAATTAGATGTTTGTCCAGGACCCAAACTAAAATAGCAGATCTACAAGCTCAAGGACCACTTCATTTTGTTGAAAATGTATGCAAATCTTTTAATATATGTATATATATTTTTAAGCTAACAGGGGGTCCCTTTGAAAATGGGGGTCATGCAGTAGCCTGGGTTCCAGCCTGATTATCCAGCATTATGATACTTAGTTTCTTAACGTGCGAGTTACATTTTTACCCGATCATGGCCAAATTCATATCACTTTGGGGGTCTTTACATGAAAAGGTTTGAGCACCACTTTCAGAAAACTGATAGGACAGTCTATCTTCTTAGGACTTAGAAGAGATATAATAATAACCCTCTAGTAGGGATGCACCGAAAGGGAAATTCTTGGCTGAAACCGAATACCGAATAGGATTAATATTATATATCTTTTTTCCTACCATTGCCGTACCTTAAAGCTACCTGATTTATGGCAAAAGAAATGGTTATGGCAAAACTTAAATAATAATCACTTATGGGTCCATAAAACATGTATTCAGCTCTTTTGAATGCATTAATTGCATACACTATTCAGTGATATATTTTCTGCCTATTCGGGCCGAAACCAAATAGGCAGAAAATGCATTTTTATCCATTTTCTGCCAAATATTTTCTGCGGCCGAATATTCAGTGCATCACTACCCTCTAGCGGCAGTGATGACAGACTATTTTATGATGAATGATGAACAGGAAAAATTGCCGTCAATCAATTCATTTTGGCTATTTTGCAAATTTGCTAAACATTTGAACTAGATGCCAGGAAAAAATGTGGTTAAAGTCTCAAGTCTGAAACATACCAACAATGTGACACGAAGAATCATTATTCCAAAAGACATTGCTTGTGTATTCCAACTCAGTTCATTCAGTCTAGTCTACTATAACCACAAGGTCACAAGGCAGAGCAAATACAACCAATAGAAAATGCAAAAACGACTCGCAAAATTATAATAACGCTACAACTCCCATGCATTTTTTTTGTTTAGTTTAATAAACAAAACTGATTTAAAGCTGCTATAAGCAATATGTCAAAGTTATGACTTTTTAATTTTTATTCAGACAGACAGCAATGAGTAAAACGCTCCCAAAATGATTTAGACTCGGGGAAAAAAACAGGTCGAAATGAGTAACCAATCAGGAAGTAGACAAATGACAAAGCTTCTAGGAAAATCTTTGAATGCAGATTGCGGCCCCTAGATGTGTCAGAGACTAAATCTTTTTGGGAACGTTTTACCCATTGTTGGCGGTCTGAATTAACCTGACTCCGCCAGATGGGGCAGCAGAGAGTACACAGGGTTCCCCCCCCCCCCCTCCTGCTCCCATCTGGGAACTCTCAGGCAGACTTGATGCTCCGGCCACCAAAACGGCCGGCGGCAGCTAGAGGTGGGATCAAGGCATACACAGTCCTGTCTTGATAAAAAAGACATTAAAATGTGCTTATAGCAGCTTTAAAATACAATGAGGAATGAACTTAAGATGATGCAGGAAGGAGAAAGAGACGGAGGAATGGAGTGGACACAGGGACACAGAGGTAGTGGACACAGGGTCACAGGGACACAGAGGTAGTGGACACAGGGTCACAGGGACACAGAGGTAGTGGACACAGAGGTAGTGGACACAGCGACACAGGGTCACAGGGACACAGTGGACACAGAGGTAGTGGACACAGAGACACAGGGACACAGAGACACAGAGGACAGAGCGACACAGAGGACAGAGCGACACAGTGGACACAGAGACACAGAGGTAACTTGCCTGTGGGGAATTGCATCAGAGTTTTAGACGGAGAACGTGCATCTGTGGAAGAGAAGACCAGAGTTGCAGAGACAGAGACAGACAAAGAGTAGCAGAGACAGAGAGACAGACCAGACAAACAGAGACAGAGAGCGAAATCAGTTGGTTAGTTTAAAGATGGGAAAAGGAAAAGACCCCCCATTGCCAAATGAAGCCTTCAGGGACGTAAAGTCTCACATAGGCAGATGTAGATCTGTCTGGTGACATCTAAATTCAATGTACCGGCTTGTTTACCACCCAGTTCAAGCCACTACGGTGACTTTAGAATGTAGATGTCACCAGACATATTTGGTAACATCTGGCTACTCCTAGGATCAGCACGTCCCAAAAATCTATCATTTATATATAGGCAGCTCAAGGTTTTATTTGGCAACAGGTTTGGGACAGAACAAGTCAGATAAACAAAGCATCAGCACTTATTGTAAGTGGCATAATTACAACAGACACGTTGCCGCCGCTACAGTCCTGTACAAAATGCACCCCCCCCCCCCCCCACTGCCCTATGGGGACCTCCAGGACATGCTCCCTCCACCTTACACCAGACGGCGAAACACCCGCCGATGCACAGCCACACTAGAACATGCTCTCGACCCCCCAGGCTCTAAAACACGCACATTGGACAGAACTCTTCTCCACACTGCTGTCCAGGTGTGGAACAGCCTACCAGAGCATGTAGTGGACTCCATCACAGACAATGGAACAGCCTACCAGAGCATGTAGTGGACTCCATCACAGACAATGGAACAGCCTACCAGAGCATGTAGTGGACTCCATCACAGACAATGGAACAGCCTACCAGAGCATGTAGTGGACTCCATCACAGACAATGGAACAGCCTACCAGAGCATGTAGTGGACTCCATCACAGACAATGGAACAGCCTACCAGAGCATGTAGTGGACTCCATCACAGACAATGGAACAGCCTACCAGAGCATGTAGTGGACTCCATCACAGACAATGGAACAGCCTACCAGAGCATGTAGTGGACTCCATCACAGACAATGGAACAGCCTACCAGAGCATGTAGTGGACTCCATCACAGACAATGGAACAGCCTACCAGAGCATGTAGTGGACTCCATCACAGACAATGGAACAGCCTACCAGAGCATGTAGTGGACTCCATCACAGACAATGGAACAGCCTACCAGAGCATGTAGTGGACTCCATCACAGACAATGGAACAGCCTACCAGAGCATGTAGTGGACTCCATCACAGACAATGGAACAGCCTACCAGAGCATGTAGTGGACTCCATCACAGACAATGGAACAGCCTACCAGAGCATGTAGTGGACTCCATCACAGACAATGGAACAGCCTACCAGAGCATGTAGTGGACTCCATCACAGACAATGGAACAGCCTACCAGAGCATGTAGTGGACTCCATCACAGACAATGGAACAGCCTACCAGAGCATGTAGTGGACTCCATCACAGACAATGGAACAGCCTACCAGAGCATGTAGTGGACTCCATCACAGACAATGGAACAGCCTACCAGAGCATGTAGTGGACTCCATCACAGACAATGGAACAGCCTACCAGAGCATGTAGTGGACTCCATCACAGACAATGGAACAGCCTACCAGAGCATGTAGTGGACTCCATCACAGACAATGGAACAGCCTACCAGAGCATGTAGTGGACTCCATCACAGACAATGGAACAGCCTACCAGAGCATGTAGTGGACTCCATCACAGACAGTGTCAGAAAAGACAAGGCAGGTATTAAAGCATTAATTACAAATATAGATATAGCAGACATGCCGCAGAAGAATGGAAAGAAAGCAATCATCTTTATAATTAGGAAACGGATGAAACAAAGGGCATTATGTTTAGTCTTGTATTTGGAAGTGTATAAACAAGAGAGCAAAACTGATGTTATCTGCCCTGTGCATTGTCTTTTGTTTACAAAATCTAAAGTGCCCATGTTGAATGCCAAAAACACAATCAATCAAGTTGAAATAAGCATAGAGTACATGCTCAGATTCCCTTTCTAATAAACAAAAATACCTCAAGAATATAATAAACATTTATCAAAATACGGCTATATAGAGCATAGCTGTTTTGCAGCCATTTTGTGTACTGGCTCTGGTTTCACAGATAGAAAGCCCATTCATTCAGCCCATGGATATTTCTGAAGATATTCATATTAATTATTTTAAGCCTGGAACCAAGCCATCCAGGGCCAGGCTCCTGTACTGGTGAATTATGACCAGACGTGCCGTTATCTTTATTGCACTGTAAACCAACAGTGAATCAGAAAGGATTAACAATAACATGAACTATGTTTGTTGGCATCAAAGACATCAGTGTGAAGCACAACTCTGGCTTCAATTACAATACACAAAGTAACCCTCTCATTCGACACTAAATGACAGCAGCTGTGAAATGAATACCAAAATCAAACGGGACACTTTGCAAGACATATCTGAGGTTTTGTTCATTCCACTGATGTGATAACCATTAGATCACACCCGATGATTATTCAGAATAGATTAGGGCTGTGAAGGTACAGGAGTTTATTGCATGGTTCTGCCATATTTATATACGAGGGACTGCGTCTGTGCCTGGAGCCAATCTCACAAACTGCCCGACCAATCAAGAAAGCCAAATGTGTCTTGTGCACACTGCCAGTAGGTAGCCTCGGTCCCAGCCTTACTCATTTGCGAAGAGAAAAGCCTGGTCACAAAACCTGAGTGGGGGACAGGACTCACCTCCACCCACCTCTACCCACCTCCACGCACTTTCAACCACCTCCACGCACTTTCACATCCACCCACCTCTACCCACCTCCACGCACTTTCAACCACAATCACCTACCTCCACCCACAATCAGCCACCTCCACGCACTTTCAACCAGCTCCACCCAACTCCACCCACCTCCACCCACAATCAGCCACCTCCACGCACTTTCAACCAGCTCCACCCAACTCCACCCACAATCAGCCACCTCCACGCACTTTCAACCAGCTCCACCCAACTCCACCCACCTCCACCCACAATCAGCCACCTCCACGCACTTTCAATCAGCTCCACCCAACTCCACCCACAATCAGCCACCTCCACGCACTTTCAACCAGCTCCACCCAACTCCACCCACAACCACCCACCTCCACCCACCTCCACCCACAATCACCCACCTCCATCCACAATCACCCACCTCCACCCACCTCCACATCCACCCACCTCTACCCACCTCCACGCACTTTCAACCACAATCACCTACCTCCACCCACAATCAGCCACCTCCACGCACTTTCAACCAGCTCCACCCAACTCCACCCACAACCACCCACCTCCACCCACCTCCACCCACAATCACCCACCTCCATCCACAATCACCCACCTCCACCCACTTTCACCCAACTCCACCCACTTTCACCCACCTCCACCCACAATCATCCACCTCCACCCACCTCTATGGAGTGTGTCTTGAGTGTACAGGGTTTGAGGTCAGATATAACATGGAATGTCAGAACAGGTCAGCTCCATATATGGAGATCTAAGGGTGGCAGCGGGGACAGTGTCTTGAGTGTAACTAATCCATTAGAATATGGAGATCTAAATCTCTAAAGATCTAAAGATCTAAATATTAAATAAGCCAGTATAAGCCAAGTGAATGTCTCTGATCGGGCTGTACCCTCGCCCAAATGTGGGGTCATACATCATAGACGACCATGTGTCACAACTCACAAGCTGGTCACATGGTAGTCCTAGATCCACATTAGTCGGGATGCAGAGATTCACATGATTCAATGCATTTCTTACAGCGGTGGGGAAAAGCAACATGTCCCTGCATTTCAGCCGTTAAATAATAGCCGATAACTGCTAATGTTGCGGCATTCACGTCGTTTTCACGGTCGATAGTCTTACACATATTACATCTATTAATGGACCATAGATGTACTGTACGGTACTTTATGCCCTTATAATTGGTGATAAATGCCTGTTCATACATTATGGTATGTCATACATTATGGTATGTCTATATTTCAATATTAATGGTTCATACTCATCAACATTTTTATCAAATTTGAACTACCGGTATATCTACTTTTTTATTCTTGAATCTAATGTCAGTCCACAATGCAACACCTTGCAACAAAACCGTTTTAGGGGTGCTGATGTGCGCTGGGTGCCTAGTGGTTAAGGCGCAAAACGCATATAGGCTCTAATGCAAGCCTGACAGTGAGTCGTGCGGTTGATTCCCGAGCCCGGCAAACTTTGCCGAGTGTCACTACTATTTTTAATGACCATTGCAGCGGTCAGGACTTACCAGTTGCAGACTGGTGCCTTTGGGGATAATGGTAACTTGCAAGGAGTTGCATTGGTGTGGACTGGCCTTTAGTTGTAGCCCTCTACTCAAAGCCTGAGTGCAGTGCTGCTATGACACCCTACATTTCTCCTCTGGTCAAATAAAGGGCTGTCTGTCTAATGTAGTTATTGTCCCATTCCTAATCAAGGTTTCTAATCAAAGTTTCTCAGTTTTTGTCCTTTTCTCCTGTCTAGGTGCCAGCACTGAGCAAACCTGCTAGAATTACACCAGTAACAGAGAGAGACGTTTGACATTAGGAATATAACAGGCTGCAGCAGTTCCCAAACATTTTTGGCCATGCACCCCTTGTTACCTCCAGACCTAGCTGACGCACCCCCCCCCCCCCCACATGTAAATAAAAATTGCATAAGCTATATAGAGACATATATTACCTATATATACACATATATGCACATATGAGCCCGAATATGGAATATATATGCAGCATAGGCTATATTATGCATATATTGGCAATTTGGCATAATATGTTAACATATTTAAAATAAAACCATAGCACCACCATTAACCTTTTCATGTCACGCACTCCCTAGAAGGCGCTCGCGCACCACAAGGGGTGCACACACCACAGTTTGGGAACCATTGGGCTAGGGCCATGACTCAGAATTCACGATAATTTGCCTCAATGTATTTAAAAAAAAGGGAGGGGGGGGGAATAAAATAGCAGATCTACAAGCTCACAGCGTGTCACGTCATGTGTTTTTTTTTTTTGCAACATAGTATAATTAAGTGGTTACTCAGACCTAATCGATTTAGTCGATTCCAAAAGATCCATGTGTCGATATACTGTAAAATCAATTTAAAGAAAAACATAATTCCCGATAACCTAAGCAACATAAAGTACGTTATTGATTCTAAACTTCGGTTTCAATTTCAATGTGTTGAAACTAGGCTAGATGTCTTTGGTTACAGCCAGATGAATTTAACCCACTTAGACCCGAGGCCCATTCTAAGATTCTAAGAAAAAGTCTTCTAAATCCTAACAGTTTTCTGAAACCCCCCCCCCCCCCCAGAAGCAAAGATTTGAGTTAAAAACGTTCACTCTGAAAGAATATATATTCAAATTAGATTTGTGCCACATTTTCTTGATTTTTCAAAAAATAGCAAATCTACAAGCTCATAGCTAAATATCTAAACTATAACAAAATGCTTAAAACACCAAAAGGGGTTCCCGTTCTAAATGGGTTTAACAATTTGACTCAAATCCGATTCACTCACTCCCGACTATGGATGGGATGGATGCAGAATAACATGATTATCAAGCTCTATTGAAGCCTAGCTCAACAAGATAACCACATGACAGATCACTCACAACAGTGCTGGGAAAGTGTGGTGGACACATTGACAGAATAAGCCTTACACTTTGTTGCGCACCATAAGTAGCTACAAGGCCGTTCCAAGCGACGGCGTGGAACAAACTTCCAGTGTACCTTCGACAGGTAGCCTCTGTAGACATTTTTAAAGCGCAGCTCAAGACCTACTTCTACACTCTTGCTTTTAAATGATCTTTAAATTCCTTGTTATCCATGTATTCACTGTATTGCATTACTGCTATTATTTTGTATTATGTTGTATTATTATTAGTATTATTAAGTTCACAACAAGAACACAATGTAAGCACCTTGGATAAAGGCTCAGTTGATCACTTTTGAAAAGCTCTTTGCTATCTAGAGGTTCACACCCCTATATAGCTTGCTCAGTTTCCACCCTCTCCACCATCTCTGAAGCCATCTCTTGCCACCATCTCTGACGCCATGTTTACACTGTAAACATGGCGTCAGCGTGACTTACGCTGAAGAAGGCTCTCGGGCCGAAACGTCCTTACTGTTGTTTGTTGCTGGGGGGGAAACAAAATAAAGCTTTAATCCTTCCAGGATACTACGCGAGTGCTGGTATTCTTTTCTATGGACTGTATCTTCCAGAACCGTGCACCCGTGACATTATGACGTGGAAATACTCAACAGAGTGCTTGCTTTTGCCTTCTTCTTCAAGTTACAGTGTAAACTTCACACTGGCAGCCTGCGGAGCACCAGGTCTTATTTCTGGTGCATCCAGTTTGGGTGGAATCAGATTTGAACCACTTTCCCAGATGGTTTGAAATGCCATTTGAAATGCCAAATGCCATAAAATCCCATTTCTAAAGAAAGATGTGTCTCATGCTGGCTGGGAACTTGGACACTGAAGCCTGATTTATACTTTGTCAACACATTGTGAGCTTGTAGATCAGCTATTTTCGTCATAGTATAAATCAAGTCAACCATGACTCACACTCATGTCATTACAGAGTTCCCTTGGCAACCCATGTTATTTTTCTAATGTGTTTCCTCCCCTATCATTACCATTGTATTTAGTATAGCACCAAATCACTACAGAACATAACACAATTTATCTATACTGGCACTTTTCATTTAGTGCAGTAGAGTAGACCTATGTTATTTTATTTATTTATGCATAATTGTTTTCATTTTCATTAGCCCTGCTGGTTTCTCTCCTCTGCCCATTTCAATCCAACACACAGAGAACCTAAATTTACTTGTCCAATTTCAATAAAATATCAGGTTATGAACAGCCTAAAATGTAATTATTAAACGACAGATGGAAATTCCAATTTTTTTTATGTACCATCTCTTGTATGCATACTGTAGTATAGCACTTCAACCTTTCTGCATGTGAAGCTTAAAATAGTATGAACTTTGACTTAGATGTACATTGAGCAATTGTGTCGTCTCTTCACAGTTTCCTTCCTTAACAGCACAACACAACTTCATCTTTTAAAACACATCTTAAAACTAGGATTGGGTATCTTTTGGGTTTCATCCAATACCGGTGCTAAACAGCGCCTGCACCAAAAAGGCACAAAACGATAGTATGAATGCAAAATTTACAAATTGCAATCAATATTATTTACATGGACAACTGAATTCCCCCCTCTGCAGTATTGACCTTCGGTATGATGTGCGTTGTACTACTGGGGTAACTTAATAAAGTTAGTTGAAATTAGCCTAAATGTTACTGTTAGAGCAGTGTTGTGTACTATAGTCACACGTGGTGTGTGTGTGTGTGTGTGTTCATAATGATGCTTCTGTTGCCTGTAATGTTCGGGTGACAAATTTACATTTCAGCACCAAAATGAAGCTCTGAAATCTACAATGGATTCACTGCAGGTGGAGAAGAACAGGGTTAAGCCAATATCACTGGGATTGCAATTCAAGATGACCTCAATACCTTCATACCTGTCAAACTACTTCTCCAAAGTGAGTGACACCAACTGCCACAAAACGATAGGGAATGACAACGATCTGGTACTAACCACAGCCACAACACTAGAAGGAGGAACCATGATCTAACTGCTACCACCCACATTTAGAACAAACATGGGACACGTGCTCTCTGCCACCAAAATGTGGAATGTGGAACTCAAAATTAAACATCAGGAGACTGCTGAACTACCAGCCAGTGTCTTATTCAACATGGCAATTTACAATACATCTAAGAAGGAACTTATCAAATATTTACCCATTTCTAGTGCATAGAATAAGAATAGACCACTTTACAAGATTATAATTAGACCCCAGACCCCGCTTTGAGAGCCAGCGGTCAGCATGACTCCTCCAACCAACACAAGACTTCTCCAAACATTAAATTCACAAAATGCAATCTCTCTCATTTTCATTTTAAAACAATTCTGAAACTACAAAAATGGGGATTGGCGAATGGTGTGTTGTGTAGAACTGGGACAGAATGTGCCTCCAATGCCTGAGCAACCATGAGTGCAGTATAGTAGAAGGGAAGGAGCCTGGAGGTGCATCAATTCCTTCATCACCACTACATCTACAAGACTCAATTGTAAAAGAAAGAAAGTCTGTCACCTAGCTGGCTCTTTGAAACTCTATAGGGGCTCAAATGGGTGTGCGGCTGAAAAACGTGAGCTAATGTTTCACCTGCTGCTATCTGCCCATCAGGAGAAAAGAACTGCATGTATGTCTGCTGTCAAAAGGCGTCTCCACTCCCTCTCGGCCATACCAAAGTAACCAAACTATGACATAACATGTGCTGAGAAGAGTACAGCTAGACAGCCTCACAGCTCACACAAACACACATAGTATTGCTATACTTTTGTGAGGACATCAACATTTGGACAGCGATCTTTATTTATGAAGGCTTTTTTTTTACTTTAACCCTAACCGTCAAGTAAAAATAAATAGACGATCTACAAGCTCACAACACGTTGACGCGTTGTGAACTCAACTTGTAGATCAGCTATTTTTGGTCGGCAACACCCAAGTATAAATCACGCATAACTACAACGCTGACCCCTAAACCTAATGTCTAAATGGCAAATGCTAACTAATGCCTACCTGAATTGTAATAGCTGATTTATAAGCTCACAAGTCACAGCCAGCCAGACCACAGATCAGCCATTAACATTTTTGAGGTTATCTTTGACGTGACAACACCATCATGCAACGAAGTCTAAAATAGGTCTTATGTCATAGTGGTTACTGCGAGAAACAGACAGTGAAAGAGGTGGTGAGAGAGCGAAAGATAATGAAAGAATGTACGAGGCCAAAAGATAGAAGAGAAAAAAATAGTTAAGAGGCAGAGGTAAACCAAATTAAATTAATGGAGAGTAAGAGTGAATACAAGATGAATTAATTAAGTTCACAACTGTACCCGGGAGGGGAACCAGAGAAAGGTTATTATGGTTTTGCATTTTTTAATTAAATTCAGTTTTGTTTAATTAGATTTTTAAAGCGGGCTTGCAGAGGCTTAGTTGTATTTTAGTTTCATATTACTAGTTTTTAGGCTTTGTAAGGGCTCCTTTTAAAATTGTCAGATTTTTTTTCTCCCTTTCTCTCACATCAAATCTTCAGTTTTACATAACTACGATGTCCTTGGCCGGTGGCCAGAGTGCGCACAATGACATTTGAGCTCCATGACATGACATGGCATAGGAGACATGGCTTGGGGTTATACATAGAAACATACATATACGTAGAAGTTGTTAACCGCCAGCCTCTCCCAGGCTGGCCCCTGAAAACAACCCAAGACACTCGTCTTCCCACTTAACTGGACCCTATGGAGGATATCCTGTGTTTTACGGACTAAACCCAAAGGGACCACTTCACCCATTGTCAACCCATATTCATATTGTTGCTGTCGGGCAGACACCTCTGATCTCCATGATCTAACCTTGTGTTTTTTCATAAATTAACGCCCTACTTGATCACAACATCACAAAAAAAAAAACATTGAAAGTATCAGATCTACAAGCTGGAAACACGGCGCGAAGCGACAAGTTTTTAGCTTGTAGATCTGCTACTTTTGAATTTCAACCCTGAAAAGTAACAGTTTCCACACGACATACATTGCTGTGTACTCACTTTGTGTTTCAGAGGGCTGTGGGCAGTTTAGAAATCTGCCTATGCTTTAAACTTTAAAGGTTTTATGAATGCAAAAAAGAATGGCTTCGATTTCAGCATGCCAATATTCCAGGAAGATAAAGGCTGTAGTTTCCATTAGGAAATAATGTGGATTTATGAGGACCAATTATAGGAACATAAGGTTGAAAATGGGTGGTACTTTAAGCATATTCACAGTGTGTGTGTGCGTGTGTGTGTGTGTGTGTGTGTGTGTGTGTGTGTGTGTGTGGTGTGTGGCATGTGTGGGCATGAACTGGGCATGAATTCTGAGCTCTGTGTTGCTTCACTCAGACAATGCGATACAGGTCTCACCCCGAGAACAAACAAAAAATCAATGCAGCACAACCAATGCAATCAACTCTAAACCAACGCAGTTTCACTTTTTATACAGTGCTCTGCATTTTTTCTCCCCCATTTAGTGGTTGTCTACTGACTCTACTCGACTGTTTTGACTGGGTGAGTGAACCACCAGGGGTCCAAATAGAACAGTTTGTTACTCTGAGAGTGAGGGTGTCAACAATAATTGTTCAAATTTCAATTTGTACACTCTCAATAGTTACATTAACACTGAGGGTTTTTATAGTGTAGATTGGGGTCCATGAAATAACCAATTGACCATATGCACACCGCAGCCATCTTGCCATTAACCTAATGGCCAGTTGGTAACTAGGTGCAAATTCCCATTGACAGCCCATATCTAAACAGAAGTTCTATCTGATTGTATTAAACGTCAAACTGTATTAACACAATCAGTGATGGAAGTTCTTCAAAATAGGAGCTCTGGGGTGCCAGAGTTGTCTGTGTGCTTTTACTCTGAAACCCACGACCCGGAAACAATCTACTAAAAATGTTTACTTTACATTGCAAGCTTACATTGCGATCGTTTTAATTTATACAATATATGATCCAAAAAGCGTTCATATTTTGCGGGAGACGGAAAAGCTTGAATTAACCTCTATCTGCAAAGTGTGTGTTTCATAAAAATCCACTGTAGACATGTTATGACTAGCTACTTTCTGTCCATGCAGATGATTATGTTGTAAGTGTTGGTGTTTGGAAGTGCTCGTTGGATATCACTGAACGGCCTTACGGCCACCCATTTTGAATTTGCACATAATGCAAGGCAGTAGGACGTTGCTTTGCTGAAAGCGAGTGCTTCCAAACTGATGGCAAGATGGTCGCGGTCTGCAAAAGGTCAGTTGCACACTTTGAGTTACAGACCTGTTTTAAATCAGATGTTGAGAAACAGTGGTCTCTACTCCCCAATGTGTTCTGTTCTGCCAACCAGTGTTGCTATATTTGCTTATTTATATAAGCAACTTTGGGCTTTTTTTTTGTTTTTTGTAAGGTTGCTTGCTTGCCTTGCTTGGGCTTGTAGAAGTAGATTCTTATTTTGGGCTTGCTGTGAAATATTAAACCAGTGGTTCTAAAACATTTTCATGTCAAGGACCCCCAAATGAATACGTACTATTTGTCTACAGACGACCCCTACTCGTTTCTCTCGTAAAACGTGCCAACACTGCTGCCCACCCACCACTTCATGGTCTTGGGAGGGTGGACGCTACGTGTCTCCTCCTCCTCCAACACACATGGAGTTAACAGCTGCTGCTTTTCACCTGACAGTGAGTGGCTTTCACACCATCTCTCCTCTTCTCCCCCCCCCCCCCCCCCCCCCCCACAGAACAGGTGTCCTGACACGAGTAGAGCGATGTTAAGCATACTCATATTATCTTAACAGTACCCTGTAACATTTCTCAAGGTGGGTGCTATGGAACCCTACCCATCAATATCACTTCAGTTTAACCACTTAAACCCTCTATACTTAGTGAGACGGACTGCCAAACCTCCTCGCCAGAAATAGCAGATCTAAAATCTCACAGCGCGTCCTGTTGTGACGCTTTGTGACCTTGTAGATTTACCATCTTTGATGAATGTTCCACCCAGAATAGGGAAGCTGGGTTTCAAGTGGTTAAATGAGCCGAGACAAAAAAGATGGAGCACCACTGCCTGATGCTATGGGAGGGTGGGTACAATGAGTGGCGCTCCTTGGATGTCGCCCGTTATACAGCTCAGAACATACATGACGCTGTATTTGTCTTGGGGGCGGTGCTACTACCCAGCCAGACTATTTTAGTTCCTACAGGACTCCTGGGAATCATCAAAGTAATAATAACAGATCGCTGTAATGACCAGCAGCCTGTTGCACCAGCCATGTGCAACTTCTCTCAAAAGCGATATTTCACTTTCAATGTTTGGGGTCATTTACTCATTTTAACTCTACCCTGGCTTTCATTAGCTCCCCAGATTTTTTCTTAAATTGCAGATAAAAGTTGTAACTTAAGCTTAATTTATAAGTAATTGATTTAATTTGTAGATATTCATTTCATCAGACACGCTGCTCATCCTATACAAACCCATTTTAACCATGTTAGACTGAGACTCATCAAAATCTCAACCCTCCTTGGTTCTGGTAACTGGTATTGGCCTTTTAATGTGTGGGGTGGCAGTGCTTTATAAATATTTTTTTCTCCCCTACATTTGCCACTCAAAAAATAAATGAAATACACGGTCCTCTCAAGCAGTTTTGAAGGCCAATATCAGTCACCAGAACTGAGGACGGGTGTTTTCAATTAATCTAGCCTGGTAAAAATGGAATTTGAAGTCGCAATGGGTTCATAATATATGGTTTATATAGGAAGGTGGGGTGTCTGATCAAAGTAATATCAAATAGCTAAATACTGATTCAAGCAAAAAAATAAGGGAAAAATGTTTAACATGTTTGAATGTTAAATATATTAGGTCAGAATGCAAATTCCACACTTTGTTGACAGAATTCCATACTAAAAGGCTTTCTTACCTTTCTTTGTAGTTGTTACATCCCCACCAAAGAGGTCCAGGTGTTATTTTGTGCAAAAGCTCCTTATTGGCCGTTTCCCCTACCATAAGCCCTAAATGAATTGCATTGAATGGAATGGGAATTGAATGGGGCTATGGGGTGTTGTGCTAATTCGCTTATTTCCATCGCTCAAAATTATAATTTCTTTGTATATATCCTCTCTTCATAATGTAAATAATATCCCAAGCGGCACACTTTACTACTTCTTTCGATGGAAATAAGCGAACTAGCATAACACCCCATAGCCCCATTCAATTCCCATTCAATGCAATGCAATTCATTGAGGGCTTATGGTAGGGAAAATAGCCAATAAGGAGTTTTTGCACAAAAAAACACCTGGACCTCTTTGGTGGGGACGTAACAACTACAAAGAAAGGTAAGAAAGATAAGAAAGCATTCTAGCATGGAATTCTCCTTTAAGGTGGTTGCACACCGATGGAGAAACGCCACTTACAAATCCGAATTGGGTGCAGGTCTTTTTTCCGACAGCATATTGATCCGAAACCTCAATCCTAACCTAACCCTAACCGCAAGCACGGGAGCAGTGCATGTCGGACCATCGCTATTTCGCATCGCAGCGCTGCGGATCGGATCGTTGCCCCGTTGGCTAGAATGCTGTCGGAAAAAAGGCCGCCTCCCATCCGAATTTGCGCTTGGTCGCCTTGGTGTGTGGAGACCTTTAGTCTTTTGTTTGGATGCACCATGGAGATGCAAGTCACACTGGTGTAAAGTTCTGTCTGTGAAAATGCAGTTTTCACTTTCTGTGGTGAGTCAGTGAAAAGCACTTGTTTTTGATGCAGTGTTTAGTGCTGTGTTCAGTGTGTTGTCAAAGTGTACATCAACAGACTGTAAACAGTCAGGATCAATCTGCCATAAGGTTGTTCGCAAAGAAAAACCTTATGCAATCTTAGCTGTTGTGTGCAACATACAAAAGAACAGCAAATTAGGGGATCCATATTTTATTAACACTTTGTTAAATGGATCTGTTCAGGGCATAGACTGTTAGGGGTTACATATGGCAAGCCATTTTCATTGCCATTTACCATGTTATAATCCTCTCAAAAAATAAAGTACTAGCGTTTTAAACAATTTTATTTTATGTGATGTTATGTAATTTTGTAGGCTACAACCTGAGTCATGCTCAATAAGTGCTTTGTCACCAGGGATGTATACAGTAGGTCGTTTCATAATGAAAAACTGTGTGTGAAACATGTTTGAACACTGACATGAATGATTCTGAATCTGCCCACGTTGGGACAATTTCAGCTGGTGCAATCCTTATATAATGTTAAATTATAAATGAAGTTCAAAAACTAGGCCGTGTTTGAACTTCCACAAAGCTGATGCAACCTAGTGCAGGTAGCTACCACTGGTGTTGCCCAAAAAGACTACAGAAATCGATTGTTAAGTTACACACTGACCTGACCTCGTGACCTCAACTGAAACCTGAAGCTCGTCGTGTATTGGGCGTTGCACGCCACAAATAGCAGATATGAGCTTGTAGATCTGCCATTTTCATTGTTGTACGACAACAGAGTATAACCTGAACTTGGGCGTGGTGATAGCATCAGCTGGGGAAAGAACATTGGTCAAGATGCCATTTTATATCAGCAAAGCCATTGCCCTGACCAAGCAGTAGGGGTTGCTAATGGATAATGCCCCCCCCCCCCATCAAGATCCCCACACACACATAAATGCTGCCAATTGTGTTGTAGCACTAGCACCGACTCACTGCTGTTGCTGTAGGCACTGCTTCCGAGAACCGAGTCAGCAACTCTGTGGTGGCGGTCGAGTACTTCTACACCAGTGGTTCTCAAAATTGGGTCTCTTGGGACCCCCAACGGGGTCCATGAGGGGGTTCCAGGGGGTCCCGAGCTAAATGAGGACCAGTTTAAACACTTGCCCGAGTCGCCCCATTATATTTTTTAGGGTATACTATTCGAAAATAGTCAATCTACAAAACTGTAGATTAGTCCCGTCACAAACATCCACCAGTCCTGCTGTAGAATAGTACAATTAAAGGTACACATGCTTGAATCCTCAAATCAAACAACGCTTGGGATAGGGAGTGATTCTCTCTCACGGGTATAAACCACAGAACCAAGACTACAGTATGTCACCAAGATGTACGACCTGAAACTCAATGTGTCACATCTGCATTCTGCACAAAACTATCATCGTTTTGCACAGAATAGACTTTAAATTCTTGTAGATGTTTTCCGTAATCAAGCATATCTTAGACCAACTAACGAAGAAACTACGTGTCTCCTCCTCCGATTTTCTTACTCTTACCAATGTTTTGGCACTACTATATGCTATGGTTTTACAGGGTTTTTCAGGAGAAACATCTGTACATTGCGGCTCTGCTCTTTTTACTCCTCACTAAATCAATATGTATAAGAAAGCCAGCTGAAAGTCTTTAATATAAATAAAATCAATACAGACTACAGTCAAATCAATGCAGTATGAACAGGTTATAGTTTACTGGAACTGGGCATTTGTGAGCACACTTTCATAAGCAGTGAGATCTATGTCTCACTTTCAACCTGGTGTCTTTATTTTGGGCATGGTTTCTACAATGTTCAAAAATGTTACACCAATTTTCAAAATAGTGACAATAGCAGGCCTACACACACTTACGGCATTGTGAGCAGTGATATTTCTTTAAAATACTGTAGGTTTTTAAGGTCAATATCAAATTCAGAAGAATCAGGGTGAAAATGCTGCTGTGCTGGCAGACAGACAGACAGAGTGTGTGGCTCAGTGTCTGTAAGAGACAGATGAGAAAAGACAGACGTGCGTGTGTTCTGTGTTTGTGATATTGCTTAGGGGGAAGGCAATCTGATTACACCGCTTCACTAGGATACCCGATCAAAACAACAACACTAGACGGAACTGCTACACAACGGCGTACACACACACGCAAAACTGACCGACACAAGGATATACACGCAAGCACAATAGCTTGTGCCCAGAGAGAGACAAGCCTACACAGTACACACACACCCACACAGGCTCAGGCAGTGTAAGCCGACTGTCTTTCCACGGCATGACACTGGCCCGCTCCTCTCTAATCCACCTGACCACATTGCCAGCAGTAAACAAAAGGCTGACGGGCGTAAGGGACTCAAAATAAGATGTAGGCCAGTACAGTAGTGAACAATTAAAACAGGCCGTCACTCAGCCATTACGGCTTAGCACTGACCGCCTGCTGTGGGCCTCTCTGCCAAACACACACAGCCCCACCCTGCCCCTCCCCTTCTCTCCTAGCTTCCAAGCTATCTTGCACGTCAGGGAAATTATAGGCCTATAACGTTACTAACGTATACCGGTATCTACCTAGATATCGGAGATAATAAACAATATAAGTTTTAAAACTATGACTTAAAACACAACATACTGTTACTAAGTGTTTCATAATGTTAAAAAAATAATGAGACCCGATTCGACCGTTAACACAGGCCAAGAAAAGGCCTGGGGGGGGGGGGGAGGTCTTCAATTATTTGGGGAGTGGGCCGGCATAGCAGCCTGCCGGTCTAGGAGCCGGTCAACCCGATGATGATAGATCGGAACTACGCCATTGTATTACAGTCCTGTCATAGAGGTCTGACACATCCAGGGAGTGGACCAGGGAGCTCATTAGGAGGCAGATTCCTTTGTGTGTGAGTAATCAGGGGTGTATCTGTGCTGTGGTACACGCTGTGCTAGCAACACAGCAGCAGCACAGGCACAAAAGCAGACGGCTACTGACATAAAGCCATCTCTTCCTCACCTAATACATAGCATTATTATAGGTAAAGTCAGGCCCCCCCCCCCCGCCCCCGAAACCCATAGACGCTGTGTTATGGATGATGATCCAGGTTGATCGTAGTGAACCAGTCCAATTCATCCGTTATTAAGCAAACCCCCTCAGGTTTGTTTATTTATTTGTCAAAAACAGGTGGGCCTACATTAGCTCAAGACGCTAGCTCACCATCCTTCTTGGTTCCTCATCCCCATCATCTAAGAAGAACAGCCATCCATGTCGTTGTTTATTACATATATAAACTGAATTTGGCTTAAATAAAAATGTAAGGGGAAAGGCTATTTTAAAATATGTATATATTATGCCATTTAAATGTAATTTTGCCTCATTCACTGACAGTGGCTACACAGCTAACACCTATAGCTTCTGAGGTAAAACAAAAAAAAGGTTAGGGGTTTAGATGTCAGGGAAAATATTTTTAACAAATATAATAACCCCAGATTCACCAACTTTCATCTAGTGCAGATGATCAAGTCGCTTTATATAATAAATAATAGCCTAATAACAACACTTTCAATGTTTATAGATATCTGACTGACACATTTCTTCTGGTGGACACTGGACAGACACCCACAAGATGCTGGCTGTTATGTCCCTCTCTCATCTCATATTCAACCAAATTAAAAAACGGGGTCGCTCGCCGAACAAGCGCAGATCTGACAGGCGACGCGTTGTGAGCTTGCAGATCTGCGCTTTTTTTGTCGGCTAGCGACAGTCACCAGCCAGAGCCTATAAAATACCTAGTAACGGAGCATCAGGGAGGAATTAACGGTACATTTAACGACACAAGCATCAATTACATTCCTCCATTAATAAGACATCAAAGGCGCTCCTGCACCGTGCACGGTGATCGGTGCTGGTTTAGTGTACTTACACGCTGTCGGAGCCGGTACTGGTTCGGATGCTGCTCGTGTTGTCACCGCCGGAGCCGGTTGTTCTTGTGGGAGCGGTTCTGCTGCTGCTGCTGCTGGAGGAGAAACAACAGGAGGCTCCTCCTCCTCCGCCTCCTCCTCTCTCGGGGGTTCCACGAACGGCGAGACCACCGCGTCAACGTGGATTGGCTCCGGTTCTGGCTCAGGTGAGCTCTCCGGCTGGGCTCTGGGTGCGAGGAGTAGAACCGGCGGTTCGGGCTCGGCGGTGGTGGAGTCTGGAACATCATCCTCTTCCTCCTCTTCGTCCTCCCACGCGTGGGTCGGTGCCGCCGGCGGCTCGGGTTCGAATTCCTCCTCCACCGCCGCCGGTTCGCTTGCAATGAACGTCGTCAGCGGCTCCGGTGACGGCGTCATCGCCTCCTCGAGCTCCGTGACGCGGATGGGTTCGGTGACCGGCCCGGTGGGAACCGGGGGCGGCGTGGGGACCTCCGCCCGGGTCCAGTCGTCGGACTCGTCCTGGTCCTCGGCGATGTGTCTCTCGATGGCGTCCTGCGCGCCTCCGACCAGGTCCACAATGTCGTCCAGCAGCAGAGCCGAGTCCTGTTTGGCCGCCATGGCCTCGCTGGAAGCTCCGAGGAGGTGGTTCGAGGCGGAGGAGTCCTCGTCGTAGTAGTGAGGTGAACTGGAAGATACTCCGTGTTCCTCTGCGTCTGCCATGTTGTTCAGAATACAAAAAAAGTACTTTCCACACTCCAAAAGTTCCTTAAACAGCCGCTTTCTGGTTGTTTCTCAAAAGTTTTGTTATGAGTCCGACGTGAAGTTTTTGCTGGAAGAAGTGCGCCACGAGCACCAACGGAGAGATACACACACCAGCCAACAGACACGCAGTCACGCACACACACGCACACTACTTCACAGAATGTTGAAAAGAACACGGCCAGGGGAAACTCCAGGGAGAGACCAATCACTGGCCGGTAAGTCCCTGATCGACGCCACCTGTGGCCAATGGGCGCGCGTCAAAGTCAAGTGTAGCCCCGCCCCGCTCGAAAAGGGGAAACGCCGAAGTTTAAAGTCGACCCCCCCCCTTCCTCTGTCCACAACACACACACACACACACGCGCCCGCGCGCGCACTTGCACAAAAAACAGAAGGAGCATTATGTCAGTTTGCTGTGACAGAAGTTCAGGCTAGCACTTCAAATGGCTTTATTGGCATGAGGAAACATACATTTACATCGCAAAAGCAAACAGTGGAACAATACAATCAAAACACAAGTCAGAATTTCCAATAGCCTATATGTACCTCTCTCTCAGTCAACATAACTGTGTGTGTGTGTGTGTGTGTGTGTGTGTGTGTGTGTGTGTGTGTGTGTGTGTGTGTGTGTGTGTGTGCGTGTGCGTGTGCGTGTGCGTGTGTGTGTGTGTGTGTGTGTGTGTATGTGTGTGTGTGGATTACATAACTTCGAACCATACTGTTCTGTCTGTCTCTTCACAGTACCGCCCCTCCTCCTACAGTTAAGTAACAGGCCTCCAGCCCATATAAACTTTAAGACCCAGTTCTGTGCAGTATAAACACAAGACATGTGTACTCAAATCCTGAGGGGGGGGGGAAGACTCTAGATGTTAAAGGTGGATAAGCATAGGCTTTTTTAATTACTTTTTAGCCATTTATTTATCATGGGAACGCACTGCATGCTTCACATTCATATGCACATACAGTAGTAGGCTATACTGCACTGTACAAGAACATGCAGTCCTAGTTTGTCCTGCACTGCAGCACTTTTTGGTTTATGGGATATTTCTCTTTAAAACATTTTTGGGGTTGTTTTAACATCTATTGTGGATTTTGTGAGCACCCCACACCGTTCTTCATTTGCTTGATTCAGCATTTTGGATATTTGATATCTATTTTATCAGACAGACAGACACGCCCCCTTCCTATATAAAGTCATTGTAACTTCAAACTCTCATTGTCCTTGGTTCTGGTGACTGCTACAGTCCTTCTAATACATGAGGAGACCGTGATTTATCAATTCGTAGTTCGTAGTTTCAATTCAGTTTTTTCAATTTCTTAAAAAATAAATAACTTGAAATGCACTCTGTCAAGCTGTCAACTTGCAAGTTGTCGAGCTGCCAACTGGCACACAAGTAGGCCATACTTGTACCCCCCCCTGGCCCCCACACATGTAAAGCGTCTTTGGGTATTAGAAAAGCGCTAAAGTCCCAGATATTATTACATACATACATACATACATTCATACATATACGTACGTGCATGCGTGCGTGCGTACGTACGTACTGCTTACACAAGTAATAACTAGTCACTCAATATCCCCATACATTGGCCGCTCTGGTCTAGAAGTGGGAGTCAACCCTTCCAGGTGGGCGTCGCTCCAAATGATGTGACGTAGTGCTGCACTAGGGGGGAGAGGAGGGACCGGGGCTGATGGACAGATCGGTGAACCAATCAGGGCGTGCACAAATCTCAGCCGCGACCCTCCCCTCTAGACCAGAAACACGTTAGCTCAGGCTATAGTAAATGCGATCTGCTGTTGCAATTTCCCATATATGGAGATCCCTGATATGATCCCGGATCAATATTGGCCAGCAACTCGACATCTGACCTCAAACTTCGAACCCTCTTAGATCTCCATATATGGAACCTGTTCTGACATTCCATATGTTGATCCTTCCCCATCCATCCTTCCTCTTCAATGTCTCCCTTTTGACTGATACCTGTCCATTCAAACTCTAGACAGGCCTGTCCCAAAGTTATTAGTGCAGCCGCACCCGGCAGCCTCCCTGCCGGGTTCTCAACAGGCCCGAAAATTAAGGCCTGGCCCTCTTGAGTGTACAGTGTTTGATGAGGGCCCAGGCCCTCATCAAACCCTGTACACTCAAGAGAATGTCCCCACTACCACCCTTAGATCTCCATATATGGAGCCGACCTGTTCTGACATTCCATTATGTTGATCTGACCACATCAAAACCTGTACACTCAAGACACGCTCCTTATATGGCCAGTACAGAATATATATGATGATGATGATTGTTTATTTATTTTCGTGTCCTGGACACAATGTGCCCAACCCTCATGGGTTTATAAGACACCATTTCACAATTGCATTTACAGCATGTTTACATTACATAATTCATGCATTTACAGCATGTTTACATTACATAATTCATTATATTATAACTCAGATTTATACACCTATATAATTAATTTGTTTCGACATCAAACTTCATGTTTAGACTCATCATAAACACAATGTCCAACCAGAGCATTACTCGAGGTTTTTTCAGACTATGCTATACCATAATTATTCTGCGTGGTCAATCGATGAAATGGTTATAGCAGACGGTATTTTTTTTTTGTATTTATTTTGGCACGGCATAGCCTACTACATATAGCCCGTATAGAACACACCACTGTGTAGTGTGTCCAACTAAAGGCCTATTCATACTCCAGTTTTGATAAAAAAATATCAGTAAAAACAAAGATTTCCCTGCATTTTACCTTTAAATATGTTGCTCAAGGCCATGTTTGCAGTTGTTGTGTTATCAGTAATTGTTGAGGGAGGGGAGGAGGCCAGCCATTACTCATTTAGATTCCGTGGCCAGTTTTACCTGCCAGGTGAGGGATGTGATCACACACATCAACCTCTTTAACCCCATAGCCTGCAGTCACACAGGTTCCAGTTACTGCCAAGAACAGGAACTTGTTCAGACAACACTCTGAGCACTGATGTTGCATGAAATTTGTGTTTTGCGGTCATCAGCCTTAGATCAGTGGTTCTCAAACGATTTTGTGTCAAGGATATATATTTGGCTGCCGACCCCCATTCGAAAATGCAAGCTATTGTGGCAGGGACCCCCAGGAGAGAAGATTTATCTTGAAAATAATTCAAAATTATTCAAAATCTTCCAAAAACACGCTCGTCCCGGGTCAAATCCAACAACCTCGGGAGTCGGAACGTGTCCTTAGTAAGACTATGTCAAAACCTAACCTTATTCCTAAACGTAACCTCAGTAAAACTATGCCTAAAACTAACCTTATTCCTAAATTTAACCTTAGTAAAATTAAGCCTAACCCTAAACGTATTCCTAATCTTATCCTTAGTAAAACAAATGCAAAAATAGTACAGCTGCAGGCGAACCGAGCGAGCGGCGCCGGCCCGTGAAGAAAAAGGGGGCGATTTTTTGTTGTTTTTGTGTGAGTGTTCCAGTTAAAACCAGCTAAACCCCCTGCAGAGGAATACAAAACAAACAAACCTTATTCCTAAATGATGTAACCTCAGTAAAACTATGCCAAAACCTAACCTTATTCCTAAATGTAACCTCAGTAAAGCTATGTCAAAACGGTAAAACCTAACCTTATTCCTAAATGTAACCTCAGTAAAACTATGCCAAAACCTAACATTATTCCTAAATGTAACCTCAGTAAAACTATGCCAAAACCTAACATTATTCCTAAATGTAACCTCAGTAAAACTATGCCTAAACCTATTCCTTATTCCTAAATGTAACCTCAGTAAAACAGTAAACTACTGTATGCCAAAACCTATCCTTAATCCTAAACTTAACCTCATTAAAACTATGCCTAAACCTATCCTTAATCCTAAACTTAACCTCAGTAAAACTATGCCTAAAACCTAACCTTAATCCTAACCTTATCAGTAAAACAAATACAAGAACAGAAGAACCCCTGGGGCGAGTGGTCCGTGGAAACAAATGTGGGCGAGTGTGTTTTGGGGCGAGACATTAGGGTGCTGACTCTGACAGACCAATGCAGGCCATCTGAGTAAGGACTAAATAAAGACTGTTTTGATCCCATCCGGTCATGAAACTGTACCTCTTCCCCTCTTTTATCACAGCTTCTCCTCCCACTATAAATTTCCTCCGAAACCCAAATCTAATATTAAATTACTAGGCCGATGCCAGCTGGGAATGATCTGCCCGTTATGGAACACATGCCCATCTGTTTATGCAATACCCGTTGTACGCATGTATGTACTCGTTGTCAGAGTACCTGTTGAACCCATGTATGTACTCGTTGTACACATGTATGTACTCGTTGTACCCATGTATGTACTCGTTGTACCCATGTATGTAGTCGTTGTCAGAGTACCTGCCCGTTGTCAGAGTAGTGCAGTAACCATTAAAACACAGGCCTTCAACTGGGGAACCACCGGGCCGGGACCCGTAAAGGGTCCCCAGAGGCACGCACCGCAAGGTGGGCCACCAAATATTTGTGTGACAGGACGGACGGTATGTCTCCATATAAAAGAGACAAGGCTCTACCCGCTCTGCACGTCACCCCCTCCCTCGGATCTTCGGCAATCCACAAGCCACGTTTGAAAGGGGAATGGAGACGCATGCACACAGAGATTTCGTGCATTTATAGAAGTATTGCTATTTTCACTATAGGAAGCGCGCCCATCACTTATATAACCGCCTGAAGGTTAATTTGAGTTCAGGTTAGATCAGAGAAGATGAAGGCTGTCTTTAGCACAACGGCAGCATTATTTCCTTAATCCTTAACGAAGAACAATTAAGCCTGACATTCAAAAGAATAGTCTCTCAACTTGCATGTATAGATAGGCAATGATGACAATAATTGACAGACAACCTGCATGCTTTGGCTTGCCTGCTGATGAAGGTGTTATAATGCATACCGAGGCTGTCTGGTAATGTCAGAAAATCACTAAATGTCTTTAAAAGTTGCATGTGAACACACCTGATACTTTTGAAATCCAGCTTTATCCCTGACAAGTTTTAGTTTGACACTCAAAGTATTCCTTGAACATTGATTTAAACTAAGGCAGGGCAACAAATCATTTCGAACACAACTCAATTCACTCAATACAATTCAAATTGTAATTTGGGCATTCTCAACAATAATTATTCAAAGCAAATTTGTGTTTCAACAACTATGCCCCAACATTCAGAAAACATCCAGTAAATGTTTTGTGACATGCGAGGAACGGAAGATTTCCACCAGTCCCTCATATAAACAACATACTTTATAATCAGGATCATACTTCAGTGCATGGTTTTCAACCAGTGGTCTGGGGACCACCAGTGGTCCTTGAGAGAGTTCCAGGTGGAGAGTTTGTAACCAAAGGAGCCTTAAGGGTCCATTTGGTTTCATTTTACGCTCTCTAAAGTTAAATTATTGGTAACAATCTACATCAGTTAACCACTGCTTCAACATCATCAACATTCATTTATATTGTACTGGGGATATGCTGTCAAAGCATTGCAATTGTATACCTGGGCTTTGCAAGCAGACATTTACAATGTAGAAGCGAGGTCCGGATGGGCTCTGTAGTGACAAATAAGGCTCGCTGTAGTATAGAGTTTCTCAGGGTGCACCATAGCAATGCTATGGATAGACCTGCCTCTAAAAATAACATGAAAGTATATACCATGTCCGTCCCACGCATGGGGCTGCTGTATTTGCATCCCAAAGGTCCTGCGTCGGTCGAAAAGGAGAACGTGACAACTTGAGAGCATGTGTGTGTGTGTGTGTGTGTGTGTGTGTGTGTGTGTGTGTGTGTGTGTGTGTGTGTGTGTGTGCGTGGGTGCATGTGTGGGTGCGTGTGCATGTGTGTGTGTGTGTGTGTGTGTGTGTGTGTGTGTGTGTGTGTGTGTGTGTGTGCGTGTGCGCGTGTGCGTGTGCATGTGCGTGTGCATGTGCATGTGTGTGTGTGTGTGTGTGTGTGTGTGTGTGTGTGTGTGTGTGTGTGTGTGTGTGTGTGTGTGTGTGTGTGTGTGTGTGTGTGTGTGTGGCGTGCGTGTGTGTCTCTGATCATCCATAAAAAGAAGCAGGTATTTTGGACATGGAGATATTCTCACTCACCCCCAACACGCACACACGCACGCACGCACGCACGCACGCACGCACAAATATAAATCACATGACCAAGAGATTTTTCTTTTCTTTTACATATACTGGGCCTACACAGGCGTAACACACTTACAGTAGGCTTCAGTTCTGCAGCAATGGGAACAATAACGAAAGAAATCATTAAGAATAACAAGAAGAGAAAGATGATTATGATTATATCCGATGCATCGGCATGCAGTCCAACAGCAGAACAACTGGAAACAACCATCCCCCCAACCAGTTCCCAGTGTACTGTACTGTACTGTACTGTACTGTACTGTACTGTACTGTACTGTACTGTACTGTACTGTACTGTACTGTACTGTACTGCTGTGGTTCTCTAACTAGATTCTGGGAATCCCTAGGGGTCCTTGAGGGGCATAATTCCCCCAGCAGAATTAGTTAATATATATATAGCATACAAATCTGTTCAACCACTTTGACCTTATATTATAGGCCTCCAAAACAGTAGGTCCGCTTTTTTGAAGCATTTTGAAAAATCTTGAAAATGATGAACCTGGCACAAAATCTCTTCAAATGGGGGTCCGCGTTCAAGTACATATAATCTACATTTGGGAGTCTTTGAAATGAAGATTTTTGTGAAGCACTGCGCTGTGCTGTGCTGTGCTGTGCTGTGCTGTGCTGTGCTGTAATAATGTACTGTAGCACTCACAGCAGCACACAGAGTATACAATGAATAAGGAACACTTTAACTTGGACCTTTGCCAGGGCGTGACTCAAGAGGCCCATGGGCTGTTTAGACTCAGACTGACTTAACCTCTTAAGCCCTATACTGTGTATACTTTGTTGCACGATGATAGCCTGCATATTAACCAATCTACAGCTGATTTGAGCTGTTTTGATTGCATTTGTATCATATTTCTTTTAATTGCTTGAAAGCAAATCTGTTGGAGATCAGAAAATAAGATATTGAATCTGCTATATTTTCGCTGTTATTGAGTATTCGTTAATTTTATTCATATTTTATTCTATTTTTATATATTATTTATATTATTTATCATATTGTCTCTGTCTAGTGGTTACTTTTCAGGATTCAAATTTAAAAAGTATCAAAAGAAGCAGCTTTGTGGATCTGCTCATTTTGTTACTTTTGTGTGACACTGTACTGTAGTATGATCACGTAGGGCGTTCATTTACAGGAAAGAAATAAAGTTAGAATGTGGAGAGGTTTCTGCCCGACAACAGCAATATTAACCAAACGACCAAATTATGGACGCCAGGTTGAACCTAAGTAAGTAACTTGGACTTCAGCCAGAGTGTGACTCATGACAGTTTTCCATTCCCACACAGTACCTGCATCCAGACAGTCGCGTCACGAAGATGCAAGATGCAGCTATAAGAGCATGGAGTCACTTCCTGGTTTTTAATCAGCTGGTGGATGGAGAATGAAGCTTGTGTGTGGGCGACGCTTCCCAATAGCACCGCCCACAAGCCCTACAAGCTCACAATGCGTCACATCGAGCTTGTAGATCTGCTATTTTCAAAAGATTTGTATATACATTTGGTTTGAAAACGTATTAAATGGGATGTTCTACATAATGAGCTAGCCTATACTCTTACTTTTGGTACAATCCTGTTCTACTTTCTACATACATTTTGAATTCCAGGTCTCACTTACCAGAGTATTTCTATACATTGCAGTATTACTTAAGTAAAACATTTGAGTACTTTTCTCACCACATGGTCGCTTATAATATGCGGACATGGCAACTGCTCATGAGGCCAAAGCTCTTAATTCGCACTGTGAAACGAATGACTTTTAGACACACTTCCTCTGATGAAAACAGCCACTATGAGGAGAGTGGGGCGGCGCGTCCCAAACAGCCACTATGAGGAGAGCAAATTGATCTGAATGATTCACTATACGCTCTCTTCTGCTCTGCTGCCACTCGCTGCTGCTGCTGGGTAAATGTTTTCAGAAGCAAGCGGATGCTGCATTAAGGTCAAACACTGTGCGTGCGTGCGTGCGTGCACAGTGTGTACAGGGGGACAGTTTGCCTGCAGTGCCTGTGTTGTTCCTCTTACTGCAACTCTTGAGTTACAGGAACAACATGTATACTGGAGATACTGTTACCAACACACAGCAGCACAGCTACCTCACTCATGACAGACAGACAGGAGACAGACAGACAGACAGGGAGGGAGGGAGGGAGAGTGAAAGAGAATGAGATACAGACTACAGAGTGAAAGAGACCATGAGAGACAGAGACAGTAAGAGTGAGAGAGAGAGAGAGAGAGAGAGAGAGAGAGAGAGAGAGGGGCGTGAGGGACAGCGAGAGAGAGAGAGACAGGCTCCGAGTTAAATCGAGGTATATAGTCTCGACGCAATGGCAACGGTGCCCCACATGATGTGAGCAGCCCATGGTCCTGGTAGGGATGTGCAATTTGTTGCCTTAAAATAAAGTAAGTCTCGGAGCTCTACAAACTGGTGTGCGGATGTTCTTCCTCTTCCTTGAGGTTTGCCTTGATGCCTGACATCCAGACACAATCTTCTCTGTGACCTGGCAGGGATGTGAACAGGGATGCTCTCCACTGGCCTGTTGATGTGAATGTGCTGCCCAACAGGGACCGATTAGCCTAACCATTGTGCATGCTGCCCACAAATGGGCAGTCAATTAAGCAACCACAATGCTGGGCTTTTAAGGCATGTGTGGGTTACGAAAAAGCACTTATACACGAGAGTCAGTCTCAGAGTCAAGGGCCCACTGCGGGCACCGATACGACCCCACTGGCACAATGACTAAACAGTTCTTGCTGCTGCCTGTATAGCTACAACCAAGAGCCGGCTACAATAACAAATACAGACCATAAACGACCATATTGCACCCATCCTCTGTTCTCTTCACTGGCTCCCCATCTCCTTCAGGACTCAATACAAGATTTCCCTCAGTCACACATTACCTCAAAGAACTCATCGCCCCTATAAACCCACTACTCGAAGCCTCCGCTCTTCCAACACCCACCTTCTGCCCGTCCCCAAGACCATGGTCGGCCGGGCCTTCTGCCCGTCCCCAAGACCATGGTCGGCCGGGCCTTCTGCCCGTCCCCAAGACCCAAACACCAAGCTCCGCACCATGGGCGGCCGGGCCTTCTGCCACACAGCCCCATATGTCTGTGGGAATCAGAGAGCACCACAGCCCACTGATGCTTTTACAAATGGACTAAACCTTTTTAACAAAGCATTTCTTATTAATCTTTTGTTTTTGTCAGGTGAAACCTGACTAATGAAAGCTCATGAAATGTAAGCAACCTAGTCATCAATGGGAGTCGACCCCATGCCGCCTAAGCAAATGGGAGCCGCCTAAATGCCGCCAGCCAATCGTGTAGTAGCGACCTAGTCATGATTGGCTGCCTCCTATAAGCTATGACACGGGCATGGCAGAATTCTGCATACTGCAATGCCCAGACCACACTCTCAACCATAGACATAAACACCGCAGCGGAGCGGAGTGCCTGCACCGCCTAATGTTATGAGCAAACTGGAGAGCAGCAAAGATGCACAACAGAGACATCGTTTGTTTCACCTGACAAATATGACTATGTAATATTTCTTATTTAACTTGACCCTTTTAGTTTAGCCTAGTTGGGTCCCATGTCATTGTTATGTTTGTTGCCTACAGTATATGCTGTTTCTGCCATGCTTTAATTTTGTTTTCTTTTATAAATTTTATCCCACGATTTTGTAACCCATTTTTCACCCCTGTGTCAAGTATGTGATCCTGGGCTCTACACAGCTCTGCCATGCTTTTAAACCCTGTAGCACTCTGATATTTTAAAGAATGTACGCTTTATAAATAAAATGCATTATTATTATTAGCCTTGTAGTCCATGATCATCTCCTTTGTTTTGCTGACATTGAGATGAAGTTTTTTTTTTATCCTGACATCACAATGTCAGGACTCTCACATCCTCTCTCTGTAGGCCATCTCATCTTTATCTGTAATCAGGCCACTGTATAGAGCACACTGACCGTCTTAAAATACCATTACCATTCCTGGACTTAAAACCCATGCGGGGAAGCATCTGTGTCATTTCAGATTTTAACCACTTTAACCATTATTTCATACTTTGGCTATTCAGAAATCTGTTATTTTAGTGCAAATATATATTTTTTTAATATAATGCCCGAGATTTGGCTTAGTGGTTAAAGATGGAGTGCCGTGATCTTTGTATTTTTTACAGTTTTTCATGAGTTTATGAGGTGACAGTACTTCATTAGATCCCTTGGTGTGGTTGTTATGTCAATGATGTCT